>NC_139654.1:48838174-48950674 GCF_951799395.1 Argentina silus
GCGGACACTTCCCACAACCTGAGGCTCCGTTGCGGTGGACGGGCAAGGTGTTGTCAGACGGTTCGTTGGTCTAGTGGTATGATTCTCGCTTTGGGTGTGAGAGGTCCCGGGTTCAAATCCCGGACGAGCCCTTTGACGAAACCTTTCACAAGCTGGGTCCACCAAGTGAAAGTCCTATGGCTCAATGGTTCAACAGATGTTTCCCCAGGTAGCAGCAAAATTCCACTGTTAAAAAGCCTTTCTTCACGTCCTGGCTGTACGTATCCGGTGGAAAGGGCTACCGGGCCAACACGAGAGTAGGACAAGGTGGCCGAGTGGTTAAGGCGATGGACTGCTAATCCATTGTGCTCTGCACGAGTCGGTTCCGATCTCATTCTTGCCGCACAGCCATGCTTCTTTGCCAGCCTGGACGACCGTAGGCGTGGAAACAGAGGAGGTGGAGAAACAATGTAAAGCGTGCGGCACATGCTTCGGAGACCACATTCAGACGGACGTCGTCCAACAGCTTCTTTGAGCACAGAGACAGCTTCAACCGAGGCGGGGTTCGAACCGACGCTTTCAACGAGACTGAAGTGTCATTCTTGCGCCTTTGGATACGCAGGCATGGGCCCCTCGGGAAAAGGACGCTTAACTTGCATTGGCCGGGAATCGAACCCGGGTCAACTGCTTGGAAGGCAGCTATGCTCACCACTATACCACCAATGCGCTCATGAGACCAGGCAGGACCGCAACAATGATATGACCATTCACGACCACCACATTCATATGCCCTCCAGGACTCACCATTTCAACATTTTGCAGGGTCTTTGTTGTCACTTTTATTTCATGGCCTGGATTACTCAGTAAAAAAGGGAGGGGGGTGGGGGGGGGGCGAGAAAAATGTTACAACAATGCAAACACAGTGGAAGTAAACTCCCTGCTTTTTGCCGACAGGGCGGACACATCCCCCAACCTGAGGCTCCATTGCGGGGGAGGGGCATCCATTAGTAGGTGGCTCGTTGGTCTAGGGGTATGATTCTCGCTTAGGGTGCGAGAGGTCCCGGGTTCAAATCCCGGACGAGCCCTCTGGTTCAGCCTTTCACCAGCTCGGACGACTCCATCAAAGTGTCTTGGGTCGCCGCTTCAGCAGATGGGTCACCTTGCCAACGTTGCGTACGCGAATGAAATAGTCCTTTTTTTATGCGGACACTTCCCACAACCTGAGGCTCCGTTGCGGTGGAGGGGCAAGGTGTTGTCAGACGGTTCGTTGGTCTAGTGGTATGATTCTCGCTTTGGGTGTGAGAGGTCCTGGGTTCAAATCCCGGACGAGCCCTTTGACGAAACCTTTCACAAGCTGGGTCCACCAAATGAAAGTCCTTTGGCTCAAAGTTTCAACAAATGTTTCCCCAGGTAGCAGCCAAATTCCACTGTTGAAAAGGCTTTCCTCACGTCCTGGCTTTAAGTATCCGGTGGAAAGGGCTACCGGGCCAACAGGAGCGTAGGACGAGGTGGCAGAGTGGTTAAGGCGATGGACTGCTAATCCATTGTGCTCTGCACGCGTGGGTTCGAATCCCATCCTCGTCGCACAGCCATGCTTCTTTGTCAGCTTGGTTCGAGTCCCACCAGAGTCGCTTGATTCTGTTTGCTTCTTAATACAGGTGACCTCTGGCAGGGTTTATTTTGAAACAGCCTTCTTCTAAACAGGAGATCCTGGGTTCGAATCCCAGCGGTGCCTCAGATTTCTGCTTGCACTCACAGCAAAATCCATCTTCACGCACTGCTTTCTTATTATTTTTAACAGTTTTTGACTTTTTGGTTACAGGGGAGAGATTACATTCCTACTTTCACTCAGGCTCTGTGGCGCAATGGATAGCGCATTGGACTTCTAGGCTTCTCAGTGGTAGGGATTCAAAGGTTGTGGGTTCGAGTCCCACCAGAGTCGCTTGATTCTGTTTGCTTCTTAATACAGTGGAACCTCGAGATACGAATGTTTTGAGTTACGAATTGAAATTTCGTAAAATTTGTGCTCTGAGATACGGTTGAAAATTTGAGATACGAATCCTTTTTTTTCTCGAGAAGTGGCAGCCGCGCGCGAGAACTGGCAGCCACCTGCACACGAACCCTTTTTTTTTTTAATTTGAGATACGAATGTTTTGACTTACGAAGGAAGTCTCGGAACGGATTAAATTCGTATCTCGAGGTTACACTGTACAGATGACCTCTGGCAGGGTTTATTTTGAAACAGCCTCATCGTCTTCTTTCCTTTTGCTGCCGTTGTTCTAAAAAAATGTTTTGCCATTGAGAGGCAACTTCTGCAGGTCTCTGTGGCGCAATTGGTTAGCGCGTTCGGCTGTTAACCGGAAGGCTGGTGGTTCGAGCCCACCCAGGGACGTCCTGATTTTGATAGACTCTCCCCACTGTCAAATCGTCTCTGGTTTGCCAGGCTGGGCTTCCCCCATCGAATCTGATTTGGATTTGCAAGTTTACTGACAAATGGTTTGTGTAGACTCTGTGCAGGCGCTGTGGCTTAGTTGGTCAAAGTGCCTGTCTAGTAAACAGGAGATCCTGGGTTCGAATCCCAGCGGTGCCTTACACTTCTGCTTGCACTCACAGCAAAAGCCATCTTCAAGCTCTGCTTTATTATTATTTTTAACAGTTTTAGCGCATATAGCACATTGGACTTCTAGGCTTCTCAGTGGTAGGGAAGCAAAGGTTGTGGGTTCAAGTCCCACCAGAGTGGAGTTGTTCTTGTGGCAATGGATACCTTGTCATGGTTATGAGAAACCCTCCAATCAGGCAAAACACTCTCGGACCTGCACAGATACTGTTCTTTAAAAGAAACATGATATGTCCACAGGTTCCACTGAGATTCGAACTCAGATCACAGGATTCAGAGTTCTGAGTGCTAACCATTAGACCATGGAACCCTTGGCTGGAAGAATGTGATCCACTGAGCTCACCTATGAAGTCAAGGTAATCCGAAACAATCCCTTCAGTCAGTCAAGGAAAACGCCTCCGCTGTCATGCAGCAAGAACAGAGAGGCTAAGGCTGAGTTTCTTCCCCCACGCCATCAGAATCGTCAACAATGACCCCACCAGTGCCCCCCTCAAGTCACTCACACATGCACTGTCACCTTAACACATATGCACACACATAATCATCCATCTGCTATTTATATTGCTTACTTATATGCTTACTGCTTATACTGTTCATATTGTTTATACTGTTTATACTGTCCATACTGTATATTTTTTAGTACTTCTATTTTTATTTTATTGTATTTTAAAACTTATTGTATTGTTGCACTACTCTGTGGCACTGTCACTTTTGCATTTCACTGTATACTTGTATGCACGTGACAAATAAAGAATCTTGAATCTTGAATTTTGAATCAAGGTATTTTTTTTCCTCTTTTTAATTCTCAAAACAATATCTTTTTGAAATGTGTGGAATTTCAGGGTAAACAGCTCCTCGTTAGTATAGTGGTGAGTATCCCGCCTGTCACGCGGACACATCCCCCAGCCTGAGGCTCCATTGCGGGGGAGGGGCATCCATTAGTATGTGGCTCGTTGGTCTAGGGGTATGATTCTCGCTTAGGGTGCGAGAGGTCCCGGGTTCAAATCCCGGACGAGCCCTCTGATTTAGCCTTTCACCAGCTCGGACGACTCCATCAAAGTGTCTTGCGTCACCTTGCCAGCGTTGCGTACGCGAAGGAAATAGTCACTCTTTTTATGCAGACAGTGCGGACACTTCCCACAACCTGAGGCTCCGTTGCGGTGGACGGGCAAGGTGTTGTCAGACGGTTCGTTGGTCTAGTGGTATGATTCTCGCTTTGGGTGTGAGAGGTCCCGGGTTCAAATCCCGGACGAGCCCTTTGACGAAACCTTTCACAAGCTGGGTCCACCAAGTGAAAGTCCTATGGCTCAATGGTTCAACAGATGTTTCCCCAGGTAGCAGCAAAATTCCACTGTTAAAAAGCCTTTCTTCACGTCCTGGCTGTACGTATCCGGTGGAAAGGGCTACCGGGCCAACACGAGAGTAGGACAAGGTGGCCGAGTGGTTAAGGCGATGGACTGCTAATCCATTGTGCTCTGCACGAGTCGGTTCCGATCTCATTCTTGCCGCACAGCCATGCTTCTTTGCCAGCCTGGACGACCGTAGGCGTGGAAACAGAGGAGGTGGAGAAACAATGTAAAGCGTGCGGCACATGCTTCGGAGACCACATTCAGACGGACGTCGTCCAACAGCTTCTTTGAGCACAGAGACAGCTTCAACCGAGGCGGGGTTCGAACCGACGCTTTCAACGAGACTGAAGTGTCATTCTTGCGCCTTTGGATACGCAGGCATGGGCCCCTCGGGAAAAGGACGCTTAACTTGCATTGGCCAGGAATCGAACCCGGGTCAACTGCTTGGAAGGCAGCTATGCTCACCACTATACCACCAATGCGCTCATGAGACCAGGCAGGACCGCAACAATGATATGACCATTCACGACCACCACATTCATATGCCCTCCAGGACTCACCATTTCAACATTTTGCAGGGTCTTTGTTGTCACTTTTATTTCATGGCCTGGATTACTCAGTAAAAAAGGGAGGGGGGTGGGGGGGGGGCGAGAAAAATGTTACAACAATGCAAACACAGTGGAAGTAAACTCCCTGCTTTTTGCCGACAGGGCGGACACATCCCCCAACCTGAGGCTCCATTGCGGGGGAGGGGCATCCATTAGTAGGTGGCTCGTTGGTCTAGGCGTATGATTCTCGCTTAGGGTGCGAGAGGTCCCGGGTTCAAATCCCGGACGAGCCCTCTGGTTCAGCCTTTCACCAGCTCGGACGACTCCATCAAAGTGTCTTGGGTCGCCGCTTCAGCAGATGGGTCACCTTGCCAACGTTGCGTACGCGAATGAAATAGTCCTTTTTTTATGCAGACAGTGCGGACACTTCCCACAACCTGAGGCTCCGTTGCGGTGGAGGGGCAAGGTGTTGTCAGACGGTTCGTTGGTCTAGTGGTATGATTCTCGCTTTGGGTGTGAGAGGTCCTGGGTTCAAATCCCGGACGAGCCCTTTGACGAAACCTTTCACAAGCTGGGTCCACCAAATGAAAGTCCTTTGGCTCAAAGTTTCAACAAATGTTTCCCCAGGTAGCAGCCAAATTCCACTGTTGAAAAGGCTTTCCTCACGTCCTGGCTTTAAGTATCCGGTGGAAAGGGCTACCGGGCCAACAGGAGCGTAGGACGAGGTGGCAGAGTGGTATCCATTAGTAGGTGGCTCGTTGGTCTAGGGGTATGATTCTTGCTCAGGGTGCGAGAGGTCCCGCGTTCAAATCCCTGACGAGCCCTCTTATTTAGCCTTTCACCAGCTCGGACGACTCCATCAAAGTGTCTTGGATCGCCGCTTCAGCAGATGGGTCACCTTGCCAGCGTTGCGAATGAGATCGTCCTTTTTTATGCAGACAGTGCGGACACTTCCCACAACCTGAGGCTCTGTTGCGGTGGAGGGGCAAGGTGTTGTCAGGCGGTTCGTTAGTCTAGTGGTATGATTCTCGCTTCGGGTGTGAGAGGTCCCGGGTTCAAATCCTGGACGAAACCTTTCACAAGCTGGGTCCACCAAATGATAGTCCTTTGGCTCAATGGTTCAACAGATGTTTCCCCAGGTAGCAGCAAAATTCCACTGTTAAAAAGCCTTTCTTCACGTCCTGGCTTTAAGTATCCAGTGGAAAGGGCTACCGGGCCAACATGCGCATAGGATGAGGTGGCAGACTGGTTAAGGCTATGGACTAAGCCATTGTGCTCTGCATGCGTGAGTTTGAATCCCATTCTTGTCACACAGCCATGCTTCTTTATCAGCTTGGACGACTGTGGGCATGGAAACAGAGGAGGTGGAGAAACAATGTAAAGCTTGCGGCACATCCTACGGAGACCACATTCAGACGGACCTCGTACAACAGGTTTTTTGATTTAGCCTTTCACCAGCAGGTACATTTTGTCCGTGAAATACACCAACAGATTAAACAGATATAAGCTATGTTGTATATGCCATGACATTGAGCATACCATTTGGTTACAGATTGAGAAATGTCCAGTGCAGATACGCGTCCAGACATTGCGGTTTGGTGGGCCAGAGCTGTGTCTGTGGATTTCACTCCCAGAAGGTAATGAAGGGACATCAGATGGAACTATTGGTCATGCTGAAAAAGGATCCCATTATCAGTAGTATTGATAATTGATACAGTTGTATCTGTATGTCTTCAGCAGCCAGCCAGTGTTCCCCTGGCACCCATATCTGCCTCAGTGCCTGCTGCTGCCATGATCCAGGGTCCAGCTCCATCTCGTGCCATGGCCCTTGCAGAGACCACAGCCTCAGTCCCTGCCAAGCCTGTGCAGAGTCCTCTGTGGCCTACATTGACTGTGTCAATGGTAAATATTTCCATAACATTTTGCCAAACGTTATCCATCTATTTTATCGAAGCACTGTTTTGTCATCATTTTATTCTGACCAATTTCACTTGCCATTCTTCTCTTCAGTTTCATAAACCCCGATTTGGAGGGGCTTCTGGTGCTGCAGCCAAACCAAACCTTGTGACTAGGAAGCCTGTTGAGGTATTACACGGATTTGTTCGTCTTAATATCTCTGTGTTATTAGTGTAACTCGTGTGTGACTAATGTGGCTTATGCCTACAATCACATAGATACATGCACAATCACAATATACTCTCCTGGTGTACTCTACCTTTCCTCTCCCTCACAGTCTCTGTCCAGCCCTGCTACTACCCCTGCTGGTACTGCCAGTAGATTAAATTAGAGTAGATTAGACTCAACTTTATTGTCATTGTGCAGAGTACAAGTACAGAGACAACGAAATGCAGTTAGCGTCTAACCAGAAGTGCAAAAAAGCAGAAAAGTACAGTATATACAGGTAGTGCAGTATAATAGTGCAGTATAGTATAAGTAGTGCAGTGTAAGCAGTATATGAATTAGCAGTAGCATTATAGCAGAATAAATAGGATGCAGTATGAACAGTGTAAGCAGCATATGAGCTGTATAGGCAATGCAGTCTAGGTATACGTATTAACAGTAACATTAGAGTAAATAGCAGAATAAATATGGATATGCCGTATGAACAGTATAAACAGGTATGTACAGTATGTACAGATATGTGCAGTGTATTAATAGTAGTATTAAAGAAGAATATAAGGATATGTGCATTATGAACAGTATAGACAGATTATGAACAGTATAGACAGATATGTACAGAAGAGCAGTGGTATGGAGTAAGAGCAGTTTAGTAATTTGTAAATTTATAATTGCAATTGTCCGGGGGGGGGGGTGCAGGGGTTGGTAGGTTATCACCTAGGTGCAGAGTTCGAGTTCAGTAGGGTGACAGCCGCAGGGAAGAAGCTACCTCTGAACCTGCTGGTTCGGGTGCGGAGAGACCTGTAGCGCCTCCCGGAGGGGAGTGGGGTGAACAGTCTATGATTGGGGTGAGAAATGTCCTTGACGATGCTGCGTGCCTTACGCAAGCATCGTTTGCCCTGGACAGCCTCAATGGAGGGGAGTGAGCAACCGGTGATGCGTTGGGCAGTTTTCACCACCCTCTGCAGTGCTTTCCGGTCAGATGCATAGCAGTTGCCATACCATACTGTGACACAGTTGGTGAGGATGCTCTCGATGGTGCAGCGGTAGAAGTTCACCAGGATCTGAGGAGACAGATGGACCTTCTTTAGTCTCCTCAGGAAGAAGAGACGCTGGTGAGCCTTATTGATCAGGGTAGAGGTGTTGAGGGTCCAGGAGAGATCCTCAGAGATGTGGACACCCAGAAACTTGAAGCTGGTGACTCGCTCCACCTCAGTCCCGTTGATGAGGATGGGGGTGTGTGTGCCAGCTTTTGACTTCCTGAAGTCCACAATGAGCTCTTTGGTCTTCCTGGTGTTGAGAGCCAGGTTGTTGTCGTTGCACCACACTGTTAGGTGCTGGACCTCCTCCCTGTAGGCAGGAGTGCTACGGCCTCCATGAGGACCCCTTCCCCTGTACCCAAGTCCCTGTCCAGCCCTGCTACGGCCTCCATGAGGACCCCTTCCCCTGTACCCAAGTCCTTGTCCAGCCCTGCTACGGCCGTCTATGAGGACCCCTTCCCCTGTTGAACAAGATTCAAAGTGTTTATTATCATATGCACAGTAGAAAACACGTTTCCCTGTACAATGAAATTCTTGCTTTATTGTCCGCAGAATGCCAACCAATGTAAAATGTACAATACTAAAAAATATACAATATATACTAAACAAAATGTACAAGATAACAAAATGTAAGGCAGCATGTGATAATAAAAAAGCAACAATAATAATAATAAAACAGTGCAAATGTAAACAGTGCAATTATGCATGTGCAAACTGAAGTCGGGTTCAGTTATGAGGTAGTACAGTTATAAGAGGTAGTCAATGATTATAATCTCCTATGCGTTGTTTAGGAGTCTGATGGCAGTGGGAAAGAAGGAATTCTTTAGTCTGGTGGTCCTGCATTTAACACTTCTGTACCTCCGGCCTGAGGGTAGAAGTGTGAACAGTCCGTGTTGGGGGTGGGTGGGGTCCTTGAGGATGGATGGCTCTCCTGTGGACTCTGCGGTGGTAGATGCTCTGCAGAGAGGGCAGTGGAGTCCTGGTGATTTTCTCAGCGGTCTTCACCACTCTCTGAAGGAGTCTGCAGTCCATAGCAGTAGTGCTGCTGTACCACACAGTGATACAGCTGGTTAGGATGCTCTCAACAATGCAGCTGTAGAAGTTGCTGAGGATCTTGGGCGACATGCCAAACTTCCTCAGCCTCCTCAGAAAGTACAGCCGCTGTTGGGCCTTCTTAACCAGCTGTGTGGTGTTAAGTGTCCAGGTGAGGTCCTCGCTGATGTGGACGCCCAGGTATTTGAAGCTGCTCACCCTCTCTACTTCGAGTTCCCGGATGTACAGTGGCCGATGAGGTCCCCTCTTCTTCCTCATGTCCACTATCATCTCCTTGGTCTTGTCCGTATTGAGGGTGAGGTTGTTGTCCTCACACCATGCTACCAGACTGGCCACCTCCCTCCTGTAAGCCGATTCGTCCCCGCCAGTGATGCATCCTATCACTGCGGTGTCGTCCGCAAACTTTAGGATGATGTTGTCCTTGTGGGAGGCGACACAGTCAAGGGGTGAACAGGGTGTAGAGGATGGGGCTGAGGACGCATCCCTGTGGAGTGCCAACATTTGTAATAATGCTGGCTGAAGTCCTATTACCAATCTGACAGACTGGGGCCTGCCAGTCAAAAAGTCTAGGAGCCAGTCACAGAGGGTGGGGTGCAGGCCAAGTGTGGACATTTTGTGGATGAGTCTGTGGGGGATGACCGTATTAAAAACGGAGCTGTAGTCTATAAAGACCATCCTGATGTAGGAGTCTTTGTTTTCCAGGTGGGAGAGGGAATACTGGAGGACAGCAGCGATAGCGTCTGAGGTGGACCTGTTGGGCCGGTAGGCATACTGCAGGGGGTCTAGGGTGTCCGGTATGCTGCTCTTAATGTGTGCCAGTACCACTCTCTCAAAACACTTCATGATGATTGGAGTGAGTGCTACTGGCCTGTAATCATTCAGGCAGGCAGGTTTTTACCTGTGTTTGTGTGTCTATTTGTGTCTGTTTCTGTGTGTGTGTGTGTGTGTGTGTGTGTGTGTGTGTGTGTGTGTGTGTGTGTGTTAAATAACTCTGATATGATGATGCATGTGTAATTCACTGAGTTTGGCTTCTTTTTTTATTTTTGAAAGATGAGTCCGATGTGGGTGTTTTCCCTACTACTGGTCCTGCTGCCCCTTCTGGTCCTCTCCTTGGTCCTGCTGCCCCTCCTGGTCCTCTCCTTGGTCCTGCTGCCCCTCCTGGTCCTCTCTATTGTCCTGCTGCCCCTGCCTTTCTCGGTCAGGCGCCCGATTCATTCTGGCTGCCGGCAGAGATGAAGAAGACCATTCCACAGCAAGACCAGCGATGATTGCATCCACCCTGTGGGAGAACCAGAGGCTGCGGCCAAACTCGAAACTCTGGTACGAGCCACTCTAACCAGGCCCCAACACCAGAGCACTTTTTCACCCACAGGCTCCTGGCGTGGATGCCCTACCATCTATGGTAGGTCAGGGTGTGCTGTCCAGTGTGTAGGAGGCAGCTCACAGGTTTTTTGTGTTTATTTCAATAAAAAAAAATCTATTTTCAAATATAAATCTTTTATCTGAGTTTTATTCAATCAATTTGACACATTGCTAATAGCGAGTGATGCAGTCCATAAGAGAAAGAAACAGAGGTCTGATCATTTCAGATGCATAAACAAAGATACACACGCAACTTGAATAGAGCAACAGACCTGTAGGCCCATAGCACAGTCATTAAACATCATTAAAACAACAGCAAGTGTGCTTAAACTTCTGTTTGTTATGTCACAAGAAGCAAGATATTGGCTCTTGAATTTACACAAAACAACACTTTGGGAGACTTTGCCTGTTTTTATTTCTGGCGCTGGTGGGATTCAAAACGGTGACCTTCCGATCCACTCTTCCCCCCCATTCAAAAACGGAAAAGGCAATATTTTTTATTTTTCTTTAATCGTTTAGAATACATACTGATAAATAAACTAGTAAATAATGGAAAAGAAGCTTCAATTTCTCTCTCTCTTTCTCTTCCCTTAGCATCAACCTGGGGAACAATAGTCTGTTAAGGGGGGGAAGAAGGGGGAAGAAGAAAAAGGAGAAAAAAGAAGAAAACGAAAGAGAAATTGAGTCTTCTTTTGCAACTTTCATCACACAAATACATGTGTAACAACACACTTTAAGTTGAGTAAGCAACATTGCTGGTCTTTACTTTGTTCTGTTCAAATACATAGACTCAATTTTGTAAACTGTGCGCTGTGAGCAGGGTTCGAACCTGCGCGGGGAGACCCCATTGGATTTCGAGTCCAACGCCTTAACCTCTCGGCCATCACAGCTATGCTGGCTTCTGCACTGCCTGGTCTGTAGTAAAGACAAAATCTTTTCAAGATCTAGACACGGACCAGAGTTTGCTTATGAAGGAAGCCTCATATAGAGACTTTTGAATATCAATTCACAGAAGCCATGTTACGAGGATGCAACTTACATTACACAAATACATGCGCAACAACACTTTGAGAAAGCAAAGGAATCCCATTGGATTTCGGGTCCTTATCCTTAACCACTCCGTCATCACAGCTGCCCTTAGCCTTTCATTGTTGTTTAAATGTTTCTACGTTACTTCTTCAAATTTGAAAGGGCCATGGGCTACACAGGAAAGGAGGTCCCAAAGACATTGGGAACCACAATTGCATTTTACACCACCACTTCAACCATCACGCAATTGCGTCTCAACAACTCATTTTTCCAAAGGTGGACCAACATGTCGTCCTTTAAGAGGGATGTCGTTGTCCCAGCGCTGTGAGCAGGGTTCGAACCTGCGCGGGGAAACCCCATTGGATTTCAAGTCCAACACCTTAACCACTCGGCCATCACAGCTTCCCTTTGCATGTCATTGTTCCTTACACTTTTGTAAATTTTGAAACATGAAAATGACACAGCCTTGCAGGCAAAGGGTTTGAAAGGAAATGCCAAAGGCATTGGGAAATATGTTTGGTTTTAAAGCAAACGCCTTAACCATCCTGCAATTGCAGCTCGATTTGTTTTATATCAGGTTTCCAAAAGTGGGCCGACATCTTGTACATAAATAGGGACACAGCTGTGTTTACGCTGAGAGCAGGGTTCAAAGCTGCACAGAGTAACCCCATTGGATTAGTAATCCTACACCTTAACCTCTTCGCCATCAAAGCTCCCTGGTGATTTTTATCATTTTCTAAGTTACTTCTTCACGTGTGAAAGGGCCATGGTCGCACAAGAAGCAATCCTAAAGGCATTGGGAACCACATTTGTTTTTCTTCTGGAAGGTATTTTTCTATTTCGATCACAGCTACCCTTAGCATTTTATCGTTACTTACAGTAAGTTACTTCTTGACATGTGAAAGGGACTTACAGGAAGGGTTTGAAAGGAAATAACAAAGCATTTATGCATAAGGATTCATGAGTTTATTGACTATTAAAGTGATGTTACAGGAAAATTTGTATTATCTCAGTTTACAGTTCTAAACGTAGCGCTAATAAGCAGACACGGGTCCCTGTCACATGCCCTTAGTGTGGTGTGTATGCGTGTGGATTCCATGCAGCCCAATGCCATGGGCACACTATACAAAATGAAAGTGACACTTAACAGTAATGCTTCTTCTAAAGTTGACGCTGTTAAACTAGGGATTCCATGGCTGAATGAGATAAAACAGTGATTCGATTCATAGATTATATTTGTACGAACTACGCATTGATTCATTGATTCAATTCAGACACAAAACAAGAGGTTTCAAAAATACAGAAATAGTCACGATATTCTCTTTTAATGATTCATTTGTAGATAATGACAATTAAAGTAGTTTGAAAATATGTGGCTGCGCTGTTACTAATGCTTTATAAATGCAACACATGCTTATAATGTGCAAACTGAATTATGAACCCATTATAACGGAAACCCCTTTGTGTGAAGTGTCACCAAAAGAAAAGAAAACAGAGACAGTAAATACTACTCTATTACTCATTTATTTGCAAATATATATTCTAAGTATCTGTAGGATGAAAGTAAAGTGGCAAAGACACAAATCAGTGTAAGGTTTAGGTATGTTAACGGACCCAGGTGCGGTGCAGAGAAAGAGAGGCGGACAAGTAGTTAGCGGTACTAAACAAAAGGATCTTTACTTTGGATGAGTAGTCAAAACAGGACACAAAAATAGGGACTCAATGCTCGAAATCAAAGAGGAGATCACAGTCTCAAAACAGTACTTGTATACTCGTATGACTTACGCTCACAAAGCGACCAACAAAGGTGAAGACGAAGCGGGAGTGAAGGGAAGTGAGGGTACATATTGCATGAGTGACAATTACACACAGGTGCTGGTGATAAGTATGTGATTGAGGTGGCACAGTGGACAGACGGAGGGAGGCAAGTAGGGGGAGGCACTGGGAAGCACAACCCCCATCCGTAACAAATCAGTGAGGCTCCTGTGGTCCTGCAGATCGGGGGGGTGGGGGGGGGAGACATAACAAGAAGACGTGAGGTTATTTTTAAAACTTTAACTGGAATACTTATTGGATTTCACTGAAGAACTTCCCATTATTTGGGGTGACTGATGAGGTCTGACCCTATGGAATTCCTAAGAGAGAAAGAAAGAGAGAGAGAGAGGGGAGGGGGAAGTGAAAAAATAATGGTCAGAATACAATTACTTACAATCATTTAAACTACTTTTTCCTATTACTTAAAAGCCTGTGTGTGTGTGTGTGTGTGTGTGTGTGTGTGTGTGTGTGTGTGTGTGTGTGTGTGTGTGTGTGTGTGTGTGTGTGTGTGTGTGTGTGTGTCCAGGAGGACTCCATGAGGAGCTGCAGGTGGTGCTCCAGGAGGCTGGAAACTCCCATGAGACTCTGGTTTGAAGTACCAGGGAACCTCCAGAAGCATCATCAGCCCGCCCTGAGTTAAGGCTCTGAGTTACTGCTAATTCACAGTATCCATTTAAACTGAACTATAGATTGGATGCTAAATGCTAGAGAGAAGGAACAGTAACAACATCAGAACTTGTCTGTACTTTCAGCTGCACCAGCCATCTCCAGCCAACATTCTACCGAGGCACCATTGAAAGCATCCTGTCCAGCTGCATCACTGTGTGGGGCGGTAGCTGCACCGAACACAGTAGGAAAGCACTGCAACGCATTGTGAACACAGCTGATAAGATCATTGGTGCCCCACTCCCTTCCCTGCAAGAGACTTACTCCACCCGCCTCACCCGCAAAGCTACCTCGATTGTGAGCGACGCAAGCCACCCCGCACACAGTCTGTTCAGCCTCCTGCCTTCTGGAAGAAGGTATAGGAGCCTCCGTGCCCACACCACCAGACTCACGGAAAGCTTCATACCCCAAGCTGTCAGGAAGCTAAATTCTCTCCCCTCACTTCCCCCAGCCACATCCTCCAAGCTGTCAAGAAGCTGAAACCACCACCCCCCCTCCCAACCACCCCCCCCCTCCCAACCCTTCAGCCCCCCCCCCCCCCCAAAAAAAAAAAACACTACGGACTCTGGACAATCCACTATTCTATTGCTACAATGCACTATTGCACTATTATTATTTTTTTATTTATTTTTTTATACAGAATACACAGTATTTGGCTGCTACTTACTGTCTTTACTGACTGCTCTTTTTGCACTGTTTAAATTATTTTTATTGAATGTTTTACTTTTAGTATGTGTTATCTGTTGTGCCTGGGCACTTTATCTGTCTCACCGTGGGAGAGTGAGAAACGTCCTCTCGATTCCTTTGTATGTCTTGACATGTGAAGAATTGACAATAAAGCCACTTTGACTTTGACTTTGACTCTCAGCCTCTGATTCCATGTTGCTGGCAGGCAGGCAGGCAGGAGTGCAGAAGAGAGTACAGATGCTCCACAAACCCACCAGGTTGCTAACAGGAAACACAAGAAAGAGAGCAGAGAGTCATATGGACTTGTCAACAAAGTCACAGTGAAAGAACTGTACTAACCACCACCAGGGGCCAATTTTTAAAAAGCTATTTTATTTATTTTCACTATTTTATTTTTAAATGCAGCCCTTCTTTTCCTTAAAGAGAGAAGAAAATAATACATATCTACAGTATTATATATTTGTATAATTAAATGTTAAGTGTCAATGAATATTGTCTAAATGTTTTTGAATTGTTCTTTCTTTATTTGATTTGACAGTCAGTTGTTGATTACATGCATACGTTGATACAACTACTAGGCTACTTCAATATATATCACACTAAATCATAACGCAAGTTAGACATTATGATGTTCTGGACCTTTGCTTGAGGAAATTTTCTCTAACTGGACCTATTTGAATTTTAGTTGAATACCCCTGCCCTAGACCAACGAGCCACCTACTAACGGATGCCCCTCCCCCACACTGGAGCCTCAGGTTGGGGGACGTGTCCGCCCTGTCGGCAAAAAGCAGGGAGTTTACTTCCACTGTGTGTGCATTGTTGTAAGATTTTTCTCGCCCCCCCCCCCTCCCTTTTTTACTGAGTAATCCAGCCCATGAAAAAAAGGTGACAACAAAGACCCTGCCAAATGTTGAAATGGTGAGTCCTGGAGGGCATATGAAAGTGGTGGTCGTGAATGGTCATATTTTTGCGGTCCTGACTGGTCTCATGAATGCATTGGTGGTATAATGGTGAGCATAGCTGCCTTCCAAACAGTTAGCCTGGGTTCGATTCCAGACAAATGCAAGTTAGGTGGTCTTTTCCCGAGGGGCCCTTGCCTAATTATCAAAAGGCCCTGGACTGACACTGCGGTGTCGTTGAAAGCGTTGGTTCAAGATTCAAGATTCAAGATTCAAGATGGTTTTATTGTCATATGCACAACAGTTACAGAGCAATCGCTGGCAATGAAATTCTTAAGTCTTGGGCTCCTCCAACAGTGCAATAAGAAGTGTAAATAATAAAAATAAGAAACAACAACAATAACAATATTTACCTAAATATAAAACTAAATAAATGTAAATGTAAAATGTAAAAAGTGAAATGTAAACAGACGTTTTTATCCAGATGTCGACTGGTCTAAAGTGGCATTTTATAGTGGCATGTTATAAAGTGGCATAGTTAAAGTGTCATTGTGGTGAGCTAAGTAGCTCAGGAGTTCAACAGTCTTATAGCCTGTGGGATGAAACTGTCCCTGAGTCTGGTGGTGCGAGACCGGATGCTGCGGTAGCGTCTGCCAGACGGGAGCAGCCGAAACAGTTTGTTGCTGGGGTGATGAGGGTCTTTAATAATCCGGTTAGTCTTCTTCCTGCAGCGCTGAGTGTAGAGGTCCTCCATGGATGGCAGCTCCGTCCTGGTAATGTGCTGGGCAGCTTTCACCACCCTCTGTAATGTCTTACGGTTGAGGGCGGAGCAACTGCCGTACCAGGCGGTGATGCAGCCAGTCAGGATACTCTCTATGGTGCACCTGTAGAAGTTGCAGAGTATCCTGGAGTCCATGTTGAACCTCCGCAGCCTGCGGAGGAAGAAGAGCCGCTGTCTTGCCGTCTTTGTGATGGCGTCGGTGTGGTGAGTCCAGGTCAGGTCCTCGCAGATGTGGACCCCGAGGAACTTGAATCTGCTGACTCTCTCTACTGCCGTCCCGTTGATGGTGATAGGGGCGTGCCCGGCTCCCTGCCGCTTCCTGTAGTCCACAATCAGCTCCTTAGTTTTGCTGAGGTTGAGCTGGAGGTTGTTGTCCTGGCACCAAGATGTCAGGACTCTCACCTCCTCTCTGTACGCCGTCTCGTCGCCGTCGGTGATCAGGCCGATGACGGTCGTGTCGTCAGCAAACTTGATGATGGTGTTGGAGCTGTGTGTGGCCACGCAGTCATGTGTGAACAGGGAGTAGAGGAGAGGGCTGAGCACGCAGCCCTGGGGTGCGCCGGTGTTGAGAGTCAGGGTGGATGATGTGGCGCCTCCTATCCGCACTGCCTGGGGTCTGCCCGTCAGGAAGCTCAGGATCCAGTCACAAAGCGTGGTGTTGAGCCCGAGGTCCCTGAGCTTCACAGCGAGCTTGGAGGGCACAATGGTATTGAATGCTGAACTGTAGTCAATGAACAGCATTCTCACATATGTGTTCTTCTGGTCCAGGTGGGAGAGGGCAGTGTGGAGGGCGAGGGCGATGGCATCGTCTGTGGACCTGTTTGCCCTGTATGCAAACTGCATGGGGTCCAGTGAGTCAGGGAGGGAGGAGGTGATGAATGATTTGACTAACCGCTCAAAGCACTTCATGACGATGGAAGTCAGTGCTACTGGTCGGTAGTCGTTGAGGCAGGATGTTTTTGACTTCTTTGGGATGGGGATGATGGTGGACTTTTTGAGACATGTGGGGACCACCGACTGGAGCAGTGACAGGTTGAAAATGTCTGTAAACACACCTGCCAGCTGATCTGCACACACCCTGAGAGCCCGGCCAGGTATGCCATCCGGACCAGGGGCCTTGTGTGGATTGATCCTTTTGAAGGATTTGCACACATCTGCCCTTGTTATTGCTAGTGTGCAGGGGTCCTGGTCCATCTGTACTTCCTCAGCCGGAGAGTAGCTCTCAAAACGTGCGAAGTAGGTGTTAAGGTCATCTGGGAGAGATGGAGACACTTCCTCAGTCACACTCGTAGTCCCTTTAAAGTCTGTAATTGTTCTGAGTCCGGTCCACATGTGCCTTGAGTTGGAGCCCTCAAAGTTGGACTCCATTCTGTCCTTGTATTGTCTCTTAGCAATGTTAATAGCTTTCCTGAGTGCATACCTGGAATTGCTGTACTCCTCCAAATCACCTGAGTTGTAGGCGGCAGTCCGTGCCTTAAGTTTGGCTCGGACTTCTCCATTAACCCAGGGCTTCTGATTGGGAAATGTCCGTACAGCAATCCGCGGCACGACGTCATCAATGCATTTGCCAATGTAGCAAATCACCGAGTCCGTGTGTGTGTTTAAATTGTCGTCCTTAAACACATCCCACTCCGTAGTGCTGAAACAGTCCCGTAATGCGGAGTCTGATTGGTCAGACCAACGTTGAATGGTCCGCGTCACCGGCCTGTCACGTTTGAGTATCTGCCTGTAGGAAGGCAGAAGCAGTACTGAGCTGTGGTCTGATTTGCCGAATGGGGGTCGTAGGAGGGCCTTATATCCGTCGCGGAAGGGAGAGTAAACATGGTCGAGCGTGTTTGCGCCTCGCGTGGGAAAGCTGATGTGCTGGCGGTATCTCGGCAGGACTTTCCTCAAGTTGGCTTTATTAAAATCCCCAGCCACAATGAAAGCAGCCTCGGGCCGTGAGGTCTCCGTCCTGTCGATAACTCCATACAGCTCGTGCAGCGCTTGGTTGGTATCAGCGTCTGGTGGTATATAGACAGCTGTAAGCACAACCGAGGTTCAACCGGGGTTCAAACCCCGCCTAATGTTGAAGCTGTCTCTGTGCTCAAAGAAGCTGTTGGACGATGTCCCGTCTGAACGTGGTCTCCAAAGTAAGTGCCGCATGCTTTGCATTTTTTCTCCACCGCGATCCTCTCTGTTTCCACGCCCGCAGTCGTCCAAGCGGAAAAAGAAGCAATGCTGCGCGACGAGGATGGAATTCGAACCCACACGTGCAGAGCACAATGGATTAGCAGTCCATCGCCAGTCCAGAGCTTAGCGATCCATTTGACCCTCTGAACAGCACAGCAGGGTCTCTAGAGTGGTTACATGTTAGAGTGGTCGTTATGCACCACAGAGTTTGATGTCTTGGTTCAGCACCGTAGTGTGATTAGGGTATAATAGTCCTGTAACATATAGGTTTCCTCAGGCACAGAGCTTCAGGAGTTGGATGACGTCACCTCTTCTTCATCATCACTTCTTTGCCTGTTCGAAGAAACTGGACTCAAACACTTTTGTAGCTTTATAAAAGGAGCAGGGTTAGGAAATTGAGTTCAGTCCCTTTGAACACCCCTGGTAGTAACAACATTTATATATCGAAACACAGCATTTTAGAAAGAGCTTTTTCTGGACCAAAATAGCATTTGTTAATGACCCAATTGTTTTGCAGTGAGTTGTGTTTAAACATCGATGGAAAATATGTGTATTATTGCGAGTGTCTTTTCCTTTCCTATACGCTTTTTAGAGATTTGCAGAAAATTCAGTGGACTGTAACAAATGCTACATTGAAATAAACAGTTATAATTCAAAACAATATAAAAGCTCTGTTGTCATTAACTGTGTGGGGTTAACAGGTCTTTATGTTTCTGGTAATATTAAGGCACCAATTTGATTCAGCAAATAGTGCTGAGCAGAACAAATTCAGAATACTTTACAACACTTCAGTATGATGTTTATTTTAGTGTGATTTTAACAATGGTTTTGAGAAAACTATAACTACAGTATGGCAATGGCAGTCGATTTTCTCAAAGAAATGTGAATATTGTTGTTGAACAACGTGATTTCAAAACTGGAAAGGAGTTTAAATGTTGAACACTGTGGGTTGTAATGCAAGTCAACATTGTGTTTGATAGTGTAATAAAGTAAATATGTTTGGGAGAGAGGGGTGAAGGGTTTGTAGTTTTCATTACTGCATGTATTTAGTGTTAAAACTGGAATGGGAGACTGTACACTGTACTCTCCCCACGTGTTATTTGACTCTTACAGACCTAAATGAAATAAAGTAGAAAGCAAATAAACAGTTATTATTCAAAACAATAATAACTGACGTCACCTCTTCTTCATCATCACTTCCTTGCCTGTTGTAAGAAATTTAAAACTTTTGTAGCTTTATAAAAGGAGCAGGGTTAGGAAAGTCTTCTTGAACACTCCTGGTAGTAATAACAATTTTATATGCAAACCGAGTAGGACATGGCATTTTGGAAAGAGCTTTTTCCGGATCAAAATTGAATTCGTTAATGACTAACTGTAAATAATACACACGGTCATTGGATGTTCAAATTGAATAAAGACCATTCCCCTTGACGCAAATTGCCCATGAAAAGCATTTTAATACAATGTTGCATGTAAAGTTATACAGTACACATTTTTTCTGATATGGGAGTACTGGTTCTAGTTTTCACCTGAGTGTATCTATTAGACAGGATGGATTCTTCAGTGCTGCAGCGAGCTGGTTGACTCCTGAGTCTGTTAGGTGATTCCCGCTCAGATCTAGCTCTCTCAGGCATTCCGAGATAGAGAGGTTTGCATTTAGTGTAGAAGCCAGAGCAGCACAGCCTTCCTCAGTGATTCCACAGTTTGCAAGACTAGAATAAAAGGGGAGACATTATTTGTTTTCCTCTTATGTTTACACATTACAGAGCAGAAACCAAATCCATGCAACATGAATATATTACTGAGAATTTGAATATGTACATATATAGCGGCATAATGTGCATATCCTTGTAAACAAACAACGCCAGTACTCAACCTTCACACCAGATTTTATAAAGCTCTTTGTGTGAACCAAAACAGTGCTCTTCACTGAATGTTTTTTATCGCGTGATATCATTCCTTGATTGCTACCGATATATCATGGCCATTGGGCACTATTTTAAAGCTCAAATATCCAAACTGGAAGCTTTAACTTCATTTTATATGTGAAACACTCAATTACAGGGTGAATTTAATACTCACGCCACACTTGCTCGGTCAACTTGCATCAGTGTACCAATGAGTTGATTGACACCTTGGTCTCGTTGGTTATTAATGCTTAAATCCAGTTCAGTGCACAAGTCACAACTGCTAAACTTTATCAGAGATCTAGCCAGAGTAGCACAGGACTCGTCCCCGACCTTGAATCTCAGTGGTTAGCATAAGTGATTACTTTCCGATGAAAGGTTGACTTATTTGAGAGTATTTAGTCTTTCCTGGAGATATCCCAGTCCATGAGCAATTAAGCACACTCCATTTAAGGAATCTTCTAGTTCATTCGAGCTTAGATCCAGCTCTTTCAGATGGAGGTTTTTGTTAAGAGCTTGAGCAAGATATTCACAGCCTGTCTTTGTCACTCCACAACCTGTCAGGGTCAATCTCTCCAGTCTGCACTGTTTGGTCCCTAGTCTTAAAGAGAGCTCCTTCATCCCTGCATCCCAGAGGCCCGAGTTGAACAAATTGAAGATATCTGACACGTGATGTACAGACTACCACATGACTTCACATGGGCGATGACTCTGTCGGCTAGGTGGCTAGGACTCCTCTTTCTGTGAGTCACTAAACCCTCTGAGTTCCGTCACCATGTGAATACAGTCATCAGGGAAGTAATCAGAAGTTGGTCTGCAGGTTAACCAGATGTGGGCAGAGGGAAGAGGGAAGGAGACTCTCGTGAAGAAATGCCTACTTTTCGCCACTAGATGGTGATGCATAACCATCACCGTCAGAGAATCAAAACAAACTGTCAAAACACTTTTGTAAAAGAAAAAAAGAAAAAGGAAAGAAAAAAAACTATTTTTGAACTGAATGTACACATGTGGCGACTCATACAACCGTTTTTGGGTACTACTCCTTTCATCTTTCAATCTTGACAATCCAACTTTCACCTGTATCCACAAACTCTATCTATCTATCTGTCTGTCTGTCTGTCTGTCTGTCTGTCTGTCTGTCTGTCTGTCTGTCTGTCTGTCTGTCTGTCTGTCTATCTACCCATCCATCCATCCATCCATCCACCCATCCATCCATCCATCCATCTATTTAATTTAGGGTTTTCCAGAGACTTCCATCCGGCAAAAGGTTCCGGTCAATCAAGACTAAAACCTCACGCCACCTGAACAGTCCCCCCCCTACCCTTTCACACAAACAATGCACTGACAGTGTAATTTATAATTATTTAAAATTATTTTAATTTATAGTGTACATGCCCCGCAACCATTTCACAGCCTCTAGCCTCATTGACATTTAGTCTCATGCAGCCTACGAGATATATTGTTCTGCTGCTCTTTTTTGTAAATTTGTAAATTTGTTACTGCTATTTTGTTAATACTTTGCTATTTTGTACATTTCTTGTCAATATTTGCTATTTCTTGTCAATATTTGCGTTTTTTTATGTCCATGCACCAACCTCACCAAGTCAATTTCCTGTATGTGCAAATATACTTGGCCAAATAAAATAATTCTGATTCTGATTCTGATTCTGATTTTGTGTGTGCATTGTAAGACTTTTCTCGCCCCCCCCCTCCCTTTTTTATTAATCCAGCCCATGAAATAAAAGTGACAACATAGACCTTGCAAAATGTTCAAATGGTGAGTCCAGGAGGGCATGTGAATGTGGTGGTTGTGAATGGTCATATCATTGTTGCGGTCCCGCCTGGTCTCACAAGTGCATTGGTGGTATAGTGGTGAGCATAGCTGCCTTCTAAGCAGTTGACCTGGGTTTGATTCCTGGCCAATGCAAATTAGGTGTCCTTTTCCCGAGGGGCCCATGCCTGCGTATCCAAAGGCGCTGGACGAACACTGCAGTCTCAATAAAAGCGTTTGTTCGAACCTCGCCTCTGCCTTCGATGTTGAAGCAATCTCTGTGCTCAAAGAAGCTGTTGGACGATGTCCCGTCTGAATGTGGTCCTCGAAGGAAGTTCCGCATGCTTTGCATTGTTTCTCCACCTCCGCTGTTTCCATGCCCACGGTCGTCCAAGCAGAAGAAGAAGCAAGGCTGTGCGACAAGGATGGGATTCGACCCCACGCGTGCAGAACACAATGGATTAGCAGTCTATCGCCTTAACCGCTCATGTTGGCCAGGTAGCCCTTCCCACCGGATCCTTAAAGCCAGGACGTAAAGAAAGGGTTTTTGACCATTTTGCTGCTACCTGGTGCAACATCTGTTGAACCATTGAGCCAAAGCGCTTCCATGTGGTGGACCCAGCTGGTGAAAGGTTTTGTCAAACGGCTCGTCCAGGATTTTAACCCAGGTCCTCTCACACCCAAAGCGAGAATCATACCACTAGAGCAACGAGCCGTCTGACAACTCCCTGCCCCTCCACCGCAATGGAGCATCAGGTTGTGGGAAGTGTCCGCATAAAGAGAGGACTACTTCATTCGCGTATGCAACGCCAGTAAGGCGACCAATCCACTGATGCGGTGAGGCAAGGCGCTTGGATGGAGTGGTCCCCCCTCTCACACCCAAAGCGAGAATAATACCCCTAGACCAACGAGGTACCTACTAATGGATGCCTCTCCCCCGCAATGGAGCCTCAGATTGGGGGACGTGTCCACCCTGTCTGCAAAAAGCAGGGAGTTTACTTCCACTTCTCATCCTGGTCACAACCTCTTCCAGAGACTTCCATCCGGCAAAAGGTTCCGGTCAATCAAGACTAAAACCTCACGCCACGTGAACAGTCTCGTCCCAATGGCAGTGGGGCTCGCAACCAAGCCCCCTGCCTCTCACTGACCCCCCCCCCACCCTGTCACGCAAACAATGCACTGACAGAGTAATTCATAATTATTTAAAATTATTTTAATTTATAGTGTACATGCCCCACAACCATTTCACAGCCTCTAGCCTCATTGACATTTAGTCTCACACAGCCTACGAGATGTATTGTTCTGCTGCTCTTTTTTGTAAATTTGTAAATTAGTTATTACTATTTAGTTAATACTTGCTAATGCTATTTTGTAAATTTCTTGTCAATATTTGTGTTTTCTATGTCCATGCACCAACCTCACCAAGTCAATTTCCTGTATGTGCAAATATACTTGGCCAAATAAAATAAATCAGATTCTGATTATGGTTCTGATTCTGATTTTGTGTGTTCATTGTTGTAAGACTTTTCTTGCCCCCCCTCTCTTTTTTACTGAGTAATCCAGCCCATAGAATAAAAGTGACAACAAAGACCCCGTAAAATGTTGAAATGGTGAGTCCTGGAGGGCATGTGAATGTGGTGGTTGTGAGTGGTCATATCATTGTTGCGGTCCCATCTGGTCTCATGAATGCATTGGTGGTATAGTGGTGAGCATAGCTGCCTACCAAGCAGTTGATCTGGGTTCGATTCCCGGCCAATACAAATTATGTGTCCTTTTCCCCAGGGGCCCATGCCTGCGTATCCAAAGGCACTGGACCGACACTGCAGTCTCGCTGAAAGCCTCGGTTCGAACCCCGCCTCTGCCTTCTATGTTGAAGCTGTCTCTGTGCTCAAAGAAGCTGTTGGACGATGTCCCGTCTGAATGTGGTCTCCGAAGGATGTGCCGCATGCTTTGCATTGTTTCTCCACCTCCTCTGTTTCCACGCCCACGGTCGTCCAAGTGGAAAAAGAAGCAAGGCTGTGTATCAAGGATGGGAATCGCACCAACACGTGCAGAGGACAATGGATTAGCAGTCCATCGCCTTAACCACTCAGCCACCTCATCCTATGCTCATGTTGGCCAGGTAGCCCTTCCCACCGGATCCTTAAAGCCAGGACGTGAAGAAAGGCTTTTCGACCATGGAATTTTGCTGCTACCTGCGGCAACATCTGTTGAACCATTGAGCCAAAGCACTTTGTAACCCGCGTGACTCTGAATGAACTGGGGAACAAATTAAACTGATCCTGGACCAGAGCTTTTCAAACTATTTGACCCTCTGAGCAGCACAGCAGGGTCTCTACAGGGGCTCCATGTCAGAGTGGTCGTTATGCACCACAGAGTTAGAGTTTATTCTCTTGGTTCAGCACTGTAGTGTGATTAGTGTATAATTGTGCTGTAACATATTTCCTTACATGTATATCATTTTCTCTACACAGAGGTCTTCAGGCACAGAGCTTCAGGAGTTGGAGTCTCCTGTTCTTCATCATCACTTCCTTGACTGTTCTCAGAAATTCAAAACTTTTGTAGCTTTATAAAAGGAGCAGGATTAGGAAATTGAGTCCAGTCCCCTAGAACACCCCTGGAATTAACAACATTTCTATATGCAAACCGAGTAGGACACAGCATTTTAGAAGCACTTTTTCCGGACCAAAATTGCATTTATTAATGACCTAATTGTGTTGCAATGAGTTGTGTTTAAACATTGATGGAAAATATGTGTATTATTGCAAGTGTATTTTCCGTTCCGATACACTTTTTAGAGATTTGCAGGAAATTCAGCGGACTGTAACAAATGCTGCATTGAAATGAAATGGTATGATTGAAAATAAAATAAAAACTCCTTCCTCATTCGGCATATTGTGCAACATTTGTTTTCACACACACACACACACACACACACACACACACACACACACACACACACACACACACACACACACACACACACACACACACACACACACACACACACACACACACACACACACACACACACACACACACACACACACTCCATGAATAACCATTGGTTGGATTTGGTTTTGAATAACCAAATAAGTTCAAGTTCAAATGCTTCATTGTACATTTTTCAGTGTAAAAAAAATAAATACATATTCAGCTTCTATGGCTTCCAATACAACACAACAACACACACAAAATAACAAAATAATTAAATGTACATTGTAAAGTGCAGAGTTGATTAAAACTACTAATTGTGATAATTTAGCATTTCTAGGTCGTGAAGATACCGGTTTTGTCAAAACTAAAATCAATTAGAAACCAAATCACCAGCTGGTCTCATATACATACATAATTCACAACTGAGCAGTAGCTTATACTGTGATTTCCCAGTTCATAAAAAATAAGAATTTCATCACGTTCGATTCTAAATCCGTCAACATGTAGAGGTCTAATAGAGGGGCTTGGTGTGCTTCTACTGTTATCACCCTCTCATGTCATTATGGCATAACCACAGAGCAGATGAGATGACCACATCAAGGAAGTGGCATTT
The DNA here is from genome assembly GCF_951799395.1 of Argentina silus. NCBI lineage: Eukaryota > Metazoa > Chordata > Actinopteri > Argentiniformes > Argentinidae > Argentina > Argentina silus. The sequence continues at coordinate 48,863,518 of NC_139654.1, forward strand.
CAGTAAGACTAGTACCCAACAGAGGGGCATTTTAGTCCTGACAAAACACTCTGGTACAAACTACACAACACACTTAGAGCAGGAGGAAATTGCTACAGAACAGAGGCCAGAGTGACAGAGTGACAGGACAATGACTGGGGTCCTTCAGACTTCCCTCGTAGGACTGCTGGTGATGCTAAACTTTATCAACACAGGTGAGACTGACTATGACAGGATAAGAGAGCAGCTAGTCATGAAGCAGGAGACAACCAACACTGTGTTTAGGTTTCATCATGACAACCTGTGAACTGTCGCCTTTACATCTTACTGCACCTTGCACACTTGTGTACATAATGGTGTGTTGTACTGTATTGTATTGTATTGTACTTTATTGTATTGTATTGTATTGTATTGTATTGTATTGTATTGTACTTTATTGTATTGCCTGGCTTGTCTTCATTGCTGTATATGTCAGTGGATGCAGAGCTTAGTGTAAGGTGGGGAGGTCTTCTGATGGAGATACCGATCACCACTGCTCTTCTCTTGTCTGGAACTGTATCTTATTTAGAACTGGAGCTTGGAGCATACTTTCAACTCATTCTCAAATACTGACTGACATGTTTGTGTGTTAAAGAGAGACAACTTCATTGTACACTAGTACCTGTGTTGTTAGAGATCACTGTGAGTTCACAATCTTGAACATATGAGCATATAATGTTATGGTTGACAGGCTGTGGCCAAATAATATGTTGTCTAAGACACCTAATTCTGTTTATCCAGGTGTCAGTAGGGTTTCTCCCTCTCTGTACCACAGAATGGGTGATGATGTCAGTGTGACGTGTGACAAAACATTTATAAATATATTTACCACTTTACTTGTATTTCCTTTTCACAGGGGTCAAAGGACAGTACACTGTTCAGTTCTCTAGAATGGGTAAAGATGTCAGAGTGCTGTGTAAGAACGTGGTTCGTGAAGGAGACTGCTCCTTAACTACATGGACCTATTACAGAGATGAATTCAGGAGTGATATTGAAGAGGTCACCAGGGTGATTATCGGAGGTGACAACTCAGACAGAGCAGAGAGACTGAGTGTGGGCTCTGACTGCTCTCTGCATGTTGATCATGTCAGAGCTGAGGATGTTGGACGCTACATCTGTCGACAATACCCAGAGGATGACCCAAGACATTCAAGAGCAGACGTTGATCTGTCTGTTCTAAACAGTGAGTCTCTCTATTTCAACCTAGTGATCTCGAATACACCTAGCTATTCATTGCATTGATTGTTAATGCTAAATCTATCACTAGGGAGGACAACAACTGGAAGTGGAGGTGTCAGCTGACCGATAACGGAGAAGTGAACCCTAACCCTTAACTATCAAGTTCAAAAATTCACACTCTTAGATTGGAAAGGTAAATATTTCCCTGTTCACTGATAAGTAGATACATCTGTCACCTCAACACATACACTGTACAGGACAAGTGTACCGTTTCTGAAATAAATGTACATTTTGGATATGTTTTTCATATAGGACAACTGTAATGCCATATACTACTCCTCCAGGTACAGTAACTCCAGGTAAGAGTTTGTTGGATGTTTTTCTCAGCTAATGCTTTAAGTGTTTGACAGAAACATATTGATCTTCAGTGCACTCTAGTGGCTGTTTGATGGTACAACATTGAGATCAATCTGAAGGATGTTAACCATTTCACTATGAGAGTAGATTGTGTTTAATCACTGTTTGTCTCATTGCCCAGGTCCTTGTGCTGTTGCTCAGTGGTTGTCCAGCAGTCGCATAGTGTTCTTTACGACAATGACCTTTCTGGTTGTCATTGTAGCTGTTTACACAACAAGGAGGAACTGCCCCAAACCAGGTGAGTGTCATGTATTGGTCCAGTTCTATTTCGGTCCCTTCACCTAGCTCCTATGTCTTCAGTGTTCACCAGTGCTCATATTCGCAAAGCGTCTTAAAGTAGGGAAGCTGATCTAAGATCAGTTCAACCTTTTAGATCAGATTGAAGAAGATTATATGGAAAGGTGGGGGACCTGATCCTAGATCAGCACTCTTACTCTGAGACACTTTGTGGATACAGGCTTCAAGGTGCTTTCACATACTGTACTCAGTCACTGAAGGTGTAGGAATCAGTGGAAGGGGCAAGGGAATGGATTGGAATCAGGCCATAGATGAGCCCATGCTGTTCTTTGGAGACATCTCCCCCACCTACCATACAGATCAAGGATCAGCTCGTCAGTTCTCTGAGCCTCAAGCCTAACTGAACTGGGAAACAAATGAAACTGATCGTGGATCAGAATTTACCAATCCATTTGACCCTCTGAGCAGCACAGCAGGGTCTCTACAGTGGCTATATGTCAGAGTCGTCGTTATGCACCACAGAGTTTGAGTTTGATGTCTTGGTTCAGCACTGTACTCTGATTAGGGTATAATAGTCCTGTGACATATTTATTTTATTCTTTTCTCCACACAGAGGTCTCTTTGGGCACGGAGCTTCAGGACATGGAGTGACGTCACCTCTTGTTCATCATCACTTCCTTGCCTGTTCCAAGGAATTAAAGACTTCTGAAGTTTTATAAAAAGGACCAGGGTTAGGAAATTGAGTCCACCACTGACACAGGCTAGGTGGAAGTGGAAGGCGTGACAGGTACCCTTTCAAGCATAGTGTCCCATGTTTCGCAGCAAAAGCACTGACATACAAATCTTTCCTTCCTATATACATATTATATGTATATAAAAGTATTAACATGTGTATTAGTATGGTATATAGTTTTGTTAAGATTTGTACCAGAGGTTCGTATTACTCAAGTTCAGACTTCATGAAATGATTTTGTGACAATTTGAGGTTAAAGTTCATGACCCCATGCCAGCATAAATGGGGAAAGGGAGGTTTTATATTCTACACACGTAGGTCCATAGACAAACCTCTGTTATCTCCTTGAAAGTTACTTTCTATGGGTGTGGATTAAACTTGTGTTAAAAAGGCAAATGTCATCCTCTGCTTGGAATACAAGCAAACTAACAATCATGGCTGAAACTGTAGACTTGACACACACACACACACATATGCACACACACACACACACACACACACACACTATACAGTATACTAACCCCTCACTATACAGTATGGTCTTTTGGATACTGCCTTAATCTTCCTCACCTAATGTTCAGTGTTGACCTCTGCATCTCCCTCTGTGATGTAGAGCTCTGTGCAGATCTTGTTGAAAAGTATGGGGTGTCCTTGTTTAGCGATTCCCTGAAATACACATTCGCACTTTGGCACACAACAAACTCTGAACCTAAAAATGCAGATATTGCTCATTTTAACATGCTAGTATGAAACTACATATCCAGGGCTTCAATAAAAAGATACTGTATATAGCTTTTACATTTCTCCAATATGTCAACAACAATTCGCTCTGAAAGCATTCTGGGAGAGCTGGACTCAACAGTCTCTTGAAGCTCTTCAAATAATTTTTTACAAAAGTGATAACGTTGTCTTCAACACACTGAAATGTATGCTCTTTTAAGAAGGTGCTTTTGTGTTGTCTTTAACATTTTTATTTTGTCATGAAAGTTCATCCAAAGATTGACCTCTGACCATACATGCAACATCTCACCTTACTTACGGATTGAGCCAATGGTTTCTCCATGGGAGTCAACCGTTGACAGACAACAGAGATGACAAGTGTTGTTTGGCTCAGAGTGTTTAGTTTTTAAATATGACGGCCGAATCAAATCAGACCGAGACTTCATCCTTATACGACTAGTGTGGCTGGGGCCTAAGATTTCATGATGTTGGTTGGTTTGCAACACATGTTGTCACATGATTATAGCTGATGCATATTCCACTGTTACTGTCACAACTGAACCATATAGGTTATGGTAAACATTGACATATTAAAACAAACCTGGGCTTTATGTCTCCACCAAATCTTTCCTCTGTAGTTCAATTACCTAACAATGAACTATAAAGCCACACAGTGTTTTTTTTACCCTCTATTGTTTGGTAAGAGATTTTATCTATGTATATTAATAGAGTTACAACAGTCTGTTTCTCACAGAGGACGCTGCCTCTTAGTGCGTTTGTTGTCGCCGTCATCATCGTCGTCCCTGCTCCTCTTCCTCGACACTCCTGAGGTGCCAGGCCTTGAGCTGGGGGACCACTCCTCCTCAGAGTCAGTGTCATCTGACCGTCTCTGGCGCTTAGAAGCACCGCCATCCTCGCTCTCGCTCTCGCTAATATAGATGAAGTCCCTGCTTCTTTTACAGGCCCTCTCCAATGGCCTGCGGAACAAGGGGGGCCTCGATGACCTCTTCAGCACCATCCTCCTCATCGTCATCATCATCATCACCATCATCATCATTATCATCATTATCATTATCATTATCATTATCAGAGTCCTCTGACTCCTCTGATTCTTCTGCCATGGGTTCCATTTCCCTGGGAGGGTTCACAACGACCATAGGATCGACCGGGTACAGGCAACCCTGCTGGTACCACAGCATCTGTGGGTAGAGGTAGGGTAGCTCGCCCTGGTGTACCCGCCACTCTGGGATTACTATGAGGCCCAGCTCTGGGTCGATAAACTCCTCAGGGTCCGCGATCCAAAAGGACCCGTCCTGGAACCACATCAGTCTAGAATCTAGACTCTAGATGGTGGGTAGGGTATATCAGGTCCCTGCATCCACTCAATCTGCACCTGTTGACGGATCACCTGGTGGCCCTCCACCTGGTCATGGCCCACATGGGGACTTTGCATCTGGGTATAGTGCGCCTGGTAATTTAACGCTGGGAGACGGCCACCCAGGTGACGTTGATCCGGGCATTGGCAGTCTGGTCCATGATAGTGGATAATCTGCCCATTAGGCAGGAGGTCACGTGAATGTTGGAGCCAATCGCAGAAAAGCTCATAGGCCGCAATGTCCAACCCAATGTTCGACCCGTCCTGAACGGTTTCCAAGGACACATCTGACAGGACAGAATTAAACATTGAAAATCACTTACTTAACATGAGTATCAGAGTCCAATCCTTCAGGTCACAAAAAATGTAATGAAATGTTTTTTCACCCAGAATGAATCTATTTAACACAAATTCTTCGTGTCGTAAAAGTTCTCAGTACTCACCAGAGTGAGTACCCCCATCTTCTGTTATTGGGATTTTGACCATGTTTATGGAAATTAAATCCAGTCTTCTCTGAAGGTGGAGTCAATACTGAAGGTTCTGGTGAATCTGTCTTTACTTTGTCTTCATTTTGTATGTGATGTCATCATGTTGGTTTGTGACATTATCACACATTCTGTGACAATGCATTGTCCATTGTCACCATGACAACTGCATGGAGCAAATGGAAAAGTCCTACACATAACAGACAGTGTCAATTACCTGAATAATAACATTTTAAAAGAAAAAAGAAATGTGTCCAGCATCTCTGCTGTACCTCCCCCCTCTAGTTTCTTGTTCTATTTGGAACAGTACAGCAAATCTCCATAGAAGTACTACACAGATAACACATAGTGGTTAAATTAATTCAATGTTCCATTAAGATACAAAGGTAGTAAGAATACCTCAGTTGTTAAAGTTGCCCAAATCTTGTGCAAATGCCTATTATGTTAAACATACATTTCTTAACTCTTACCACTATCAATGTTTCATATGTCATGACTAATGCATTGATAAGTATTGATGTTATGTCGGCTATCGTTTAGAGACACATTGTCTCACCTCAGGGATTAAGCTTCAAATATACCTTTATTTTGAAAGGCTAATAAATACTTTTGGTATTTGGAAGGTGGCACCCAAACAAGGAGGTCGGGGTTTGGAGAAGTATGCGTACAAGCTTATACCGCTACCACATCGATGGCGCCTCGGTGAAAGACAGGACAGTCCGAGACCGCTTGAGTCGTCCAGTTTTTCATTTCATAGAAATAAAGTGGAAACCACACACATTAAAGGTAACGGAAGTGTGGACACCGCACAAGCTACACTGCACAAATCTCTGGCTGCGGATTTTATATTATTATTTGGGAAACGACACTCGCACGATGGGACTTTCAGACTGCTCACTAAAACGCAAGTTCAAAAGGAAACGGCGCAGATCCAAAAGAAAAGGTAGGTGGACACTTATTTATATATATCCATTTGATATATATGTTACAACCATTTAATTCGGAATAGTTTTAAAAAGCCATGTCAACACAGTGTACAGTTGACTAACTTTCTCCAACTTCTATTAGAAGCAAAAGAAAATCATACAGAGGTTGGTAAGACGATAGACTATTTCTCACATGATGCACTTTGTTTGATACAGTTTTTCATGGTGTTAAACTGTAGTTACCGTTGGCCCAGGCAGGACTGATCAATACGGAAGGAAAAGTATCAAAATAACTCCAATCAACTGAATGTGTTGACCAGTAATTCAAATGGCTTTGATAAGTCAGCTCCGGTTATTTAAACGCGTTCTCTCATCACCATGACAGCCCTGACAATTATCTGTATAATATTTGGCTGCTAAATGTACTCCTACAGTAATATATTTGAATGTATCCCCATTATCCCAGAAATGGAGACAGTGTGTAAAACTGCACAAGTTAGAAGATATATTTTTAAAAATCGGTGTTCAGCTCATGTCCTGAACATCAAATAAAATATTTTCACGCACAACAATGTTGCTTAAATAGCTTTATTTTCATTCTCCTTTTGAGATTTCTATACAGGTTTAGCACGTTTGTCTTCAGATATTGTGATGGTATTCTTTGACGTGATGCAATCACTTCACCAGCGTAATAGCGATGAACTCTTTGGTAAGTGTTGTCAGAACAGTGGCATGATTGACATCATAATTGCAATATCATTCATAAGGATTACCAATCTAAGGACAATGGTATGTTATTGACAGGGATTAAAAACCTGATATTGATGAAATGGGAGTGGTGGGATTATGCAGAATAGGCACAAGAAGTTTGTGGGCTGTGCAGGATCAGACTCAAAGCACTGGAAATGCTAAGTGGGAATATGTGGGACAGCCTGACGGATGTCACCCCACTCAAGTAGAGATTTTAAAACACTTCAAGTAAGGGTTAGGTGAGGGTCAATCCAAGGATCCCATTTGAGCATCTACCCCACAATCATGCATAGACTGAAGTAGTCTTCTGCATTGACAGGTTGTCGCTCAAAACAGCTGGTAAAAGCAGGTGGCATGTGAGGTTCAGCCATTAGAACTTACATTTGGCAAAATCGGATATGACAATTCCATTGACATTGCATAGGTATACCAGTTGTAACTAGTTACCACACTACTTCCGCAACATGCAGAAGACGCAGTCAAAAGGTATGCTGGTTTCGAAGAACAGCAGCTAAGACTAATGACTGTTTATACCATATGGGGGTTGGACCTAAACCTCCCATTGTAAGGTGAAAGTCAGCCAATAATATTTAAAACAACTGAACCATGAGTTGCATTTTCTCGTGGCCCATAGACATTCAAGGTAAGGGACCATCTGACTAAATCCCTTTAACCCCAGCCATAAAGAACAGTCCAGATACTGAACAGAGTTCCTAGTGTAAACTGCCTGAGTGGAGGCACCTTCAAAAATCCAAAGGCTCAATGAGTTGAGTAAAATATTTTATTCACAGTGAATAAACACCAGATGCACTTTTGAGATCTCACTTCCAAGTGGCAACATTTGAATCTAAAAGAGAAACATATCAGTGGTCAGTAGTCAAGACAAATGCAAATTAATTCTGTAAAATGTTCACTAGGAATGAGACTTCAAATTCACTTAAGTAGATGTTAAAAACAGGCCTTACCCACGACAGCCGTTTCAGTAGAGGTGGCCTCACCCTCAAAGACACCTTCAGGCACGCCGTACATTGTCAGGTCGCTCGCGGACACGACCTGCGCTGTCACGTTGTCGTCCGCTGTCAGGTCGCTCGCGGACACGACCTGCGCTGTCAGGTTGCCGTCCGCTGTCAGGTTGTTCCCGGGCACGACGTCCGCTGTCAGGTTGCCGTCCGCTGTCAGGTTGCCGTCCGCTGTCAGGTTGCTCCCGGGCACGACGTCCGCTGTCAGGTTGCCGTCCGCTGTCAGGTTGCCGTCCGCTGTCAGGTTGCCGTCCGCTGTCAGGTTGTTCCCGGGCACGACGTCCGCTGTCAGGTTGCCGTCCGCTGTCAGGTTGCCGTCCGCTGTCAGGTTGCCGTCCGCTGTCAGGTTGTTCCCGGGCACGACGTCCGCTGTCAGGTTGCCGTCCGCTGTCAGGTTGCCGTCCGCTGTCAGGTTGCCGTCCGCTGTCAGGTTGCCGTCCGCTGTCAGGTTGCCGTCCGCTGTCAGGTTGTTCCCGGGCACGACGTCCGCTGTCAGGTTGCCGTCCGCTGTCAGGTTGCCGTCCGCTGTCAGGTTGCCGTCCGCTGTCAGGTTGCCGTCCGCTGTCAGGTTGCCGTCCGCTGTCAGGTTGCCGTCCGCTGTCAGGTTGCTCCCGGGCACGACGTCCGCTGTGAGGTTGCCATCCGCTGTCAGGTTGCTCCCGGGCACGACGTCCGCTGTCAGGTTGCCGTCCGCTGTCAGGTTGCCGTCCGCTGTCAGGTTGCCGTCCGCTGTCAGGTTGCCGTCCGCTGTCAGGTTGCCGTCCGCTGTCAGGTTGCCGTCCGCTGTCAGGTTGCTCCCGGGCACGACGTCCGCTGTCAGGTTGCCGTCCGCTGTCAGGTTGCCGTCCGCTGTCAGGTTGCCGTCCGCTGTCAGGTTGCTCCCGGGCACGACGTCCGCTGTCAGGTTGCCGTCCGCTGTCAGGTTGCCGTCCGCTGTCAGGTTGTTCCCGGGTACGACGTCCGCTGTCAGGTTGCCGTCCGCTGTCAGGTTGTTCCCGGGTACGACGTCCGCTGTCAGGTTGCCGTCCGCTGTCAGGTTGCCGTCCGCTGTCAGGTTGCCGTCCGCTGTCAGGTTGCCGTCCGCTGTCAGGTTGCCGTCCGCTGTCAGGTTGCCGTCCGCTGTCAGGTTGCCGTCCGCTGTCAGGTTGTTCCCGGGCACGACATCCGCTGACAGGTTGCCAGACAAGGAAGCAGCAGCAGAGTGTAGAGAGGCTCCAATATCCAGTTCGTTAGTCTCCAAATACACTTGAATATCAGAGAAGAATGTCAGTAGTCAAGACCTGGCATAGTGAAGTGCAAGTTAGTCCTAGAAAATGTTTAGTAAACGCTTGAACAAGTATCAAACTAACAGACGTTAAATGACAGGCTTCACCTTCTTTCACATTGTTTTTGGCAACAGATCCCATGGACAGAAGCACCTTCAGGGAAGTCCCTTGGGAGTCACCTAGAAAATATGCAGGAAATGTGGGTTAAGTAACAGTTGCAATTCAAACACACCGCTCAGAGTGTCATCCAACAGAGTTGTGGAATCTGACGGCCATGTAACAGGTTGCAATTAACTGAGTTACTGAATATCATTGAAACCAATCAAATCCTGCAGTCCTGAAAAGCAAGTGTTTCACTAATTATTATCTCTGGAAGAAAGTAAATTAAAGCCACAATCCATCATCAAAATGTCATGCCTGGACAGACTGTCGATCATGCTAGTCAATGTTGTTTGAAGCTACAGTGTTTTCACATTTCGATTGTTTGAACATTGCGAGTTAAAGTCCCACACATTATGGGTTATGCTGGGGTAAAACCGCTCATGGCGCATATTCTTAATCAATGGGTATAACAAATCTATATATGCAAAAAAAGCTTCACGAATTGTGGGTTGCGGCTTTAAGAACGCAAACTTCAACTACAGCAAGAGGATGACTACAAAGACGTTCCTTACCTCCGAATGGTCTCTCCACAGGGATTTCATTTTGGGAAAAAGTGTTTCCAACAGGAGAACAAGAAACTATGGGGAAATAGTGCAAGCAGACGTTGATTTCACACACCGTAGCAATCTCATCAAATAATGGCTTTGACATGAAAATGTGTCAATGATTAAGTAACAAGACAGAAGGCCCATTTCACCCAACTGTAGCATGGAAACAATCCATTCTAATTATAACACTCAGTTTTCAAACCTTTGAGGATACAACAATTGAGGGCAAAGCTCAGCAATACCCTCACAGCGTTCATGATGTGACTTTTGTTCCTCAAGAGTGAATATCTTACTTGTGCCTGTGAGCGGTTTATGAAGGCTACATCCTGTCTCCCACACCTGAAGCCAATCATGTCCTAATTAACATGTAGCAGCTTGATTGTCTTGTTAGCGCTTCAGGCCATTACAACGGACCCAGGGTTATCAGGTCTAGTTTGACCTTGACTTTACAATAGAAGTGAATTTGGAGAAATAGCAGAGTTGCAGATCGCAGCTGTCTATATGCAAGCCATGCATAACCTACATGTGATATACTTTTCATCACCAATGCTACTCGTCACTTTTTGGCTTCAAGTGGTAGTGATATGTTGCGATGTGGTCAATGAGCAAGGAAGGTCCATCTCATGTCTATCCTACCTAGAAAGTGATGGATTGTATAGATTATGAAATGTTTACTACACATGTATGTATGTTTGAATGTATGCACAGTATTCATGCACGACAGCTTGGGATGCCGCGCGCATTTGGACAGAGCTGTGGTGCACGCAGCAGTGTTTTAATCCAAAATACAGTAACTCAGCGCGTGATAAGGTTCTCATCAAATCGAGATGAAGTGATGTCACACTATGACATTCTGCACAGCAAGGTGGCACCCAAACAAGGAGGTAGGGGTTTGGAGAATTATGCGTACAAGCTTATACCGCTACCACATCGATGGCGCCTCGGTGAAAGACAGAGACCGCTTGAGTCGTGCAGTGTTTCATTTCATAGAAATGAAGTGGAAACCGGAAGTGTGGACACCGCACAAGCTAATCTCTGGCTGCGGATTTTATATTATTATTTGGGAAACGACACTCGCACGATGGGACTTTCAGACTGCTCACTAAAACGCAAGTTCAAAAAGAAACGGCGCAGATGCAAAAGAAAAGGTAGGTGGACATTGATTTATATATATATCCATTTGATATATATGTTACAACCATTTAATTCGGAATAGTTTTAAAAAGCCATGTCAACACAGTGTACAGTTGACTAACTTTCTCCACTTTCTTTTAGAAGCAATAGAAAATCATACAGAGGTTGGTAAGAAGATAGACTATTTCTCACATGATGCACTTTGTTTGATACTGTTATTTAAACGCGTTCTCTCATCACCATGACAGCCCTGACAATCATATGTATAATATTTGGCTGCTAAATGTACTCCTACAGTAATATATTTGAATATGTCCTAATTATCCCAGACATTGAGACAGTGTGTAAAACTGCACAAGTTAGAAGATATATTTTTAAAAATCGGTGTTCAGCCACATGACCACTTGTATGTCTTGAATATCAAATAAAATATTTTCACGCACAACAATGTTGCTTAAATAGCTTTATTTTCATTCTCCTTTTGAGATTTCTATACAGGTTTAGCACGTTTGTCTTCAGATATTGTGATGGTATTCTTTGATGTGATGCAATCACTTTACAGTAGAGAAAATGGCTTTTGCCGTGCACTGCGCAACAATGTGCGCGTCACAGTGCTCAAGATGACATGCATTCAAGCATCTAGATAGAAACGTTCTGCATCAATCTCAATTTATTTGACACCAATCTATACTCCGCCGTAACCTCTTTTAATAGCACTTTCTGTTTTTAAGTAGCATTCATTGTTCTTTGTCAGGTACGTATCTCTCACATTACTAAAGCGGACTTTTTTTTTTTTACTCCTGTGTAAAATTATGTTCGAGCTAAACATAACATATGTTCTTATTCTGTAGGATTGCAATGGATGGCGACCTGCCCAATAAAGCCTTATACTCAGTGGGAAAGGCACAGTTTCTGGCCGAGGTAAGTTTGTTTTGTTGAATCATTCAATGAAACATATTTTTGCCAAAATCAACAATATTTACTGTTTTATTACTGTACTAATGGAGAACTCTATATTGCAGAAAAAGCTCATGAGACACTTCCTTCTCATGAAGGACCAGGACAAAGTCCCGTCCAACATCACCCTAAACGACATGAAGGACTGGCTGATGGCTGGAAGGGTCTTCCTGGAGGAGTAAGTTAAGCTTTGGTGCTCAGAAATAGATACTACTCAGGAATAGATACTTACCAGAAATAGTCAACTGCTTGCTACACTGTAACCTATTCTTCAATTATAGATAGTACAATTCACTCTAAAAGTTAGAAACTAGATGTCCAGTTAATAATATGATGTATATTGTGATTCATTGATAGATAGAGAGAGAGATCTTACATATAATTTTTTTTATAGGTTTCCTGACTTCCCTTTGAAAGCTGAGTTAAGGGAGCTCTATATGGCTGAAGTGGTAAGGATGAAAGCATAGTAGGCCTACATACATATTCACAGAAAATCACTGAGATGAGTTTAATGTTGTAGAGTAAGCAGTAACATTTACAATAGTATGTCGGTCTATATTCAACTTAATTAAATGATGGACCAGTGTCACATTTCCCTTACTATTTAAATGTTGAAACTGACATAATGATGTTTTTCCAGGCCTGGAATGGACAGAGGCTCCTCTGTCTGGAGAAGATGGAGAAGGAGCTCTGCAGAGAGCAGCACCTCTCTAGGCAGTTCTACAGAATAGTATGTATCACCACATCCTGTTGTCTGCTCCTGGAACACCAGACAAACCTTGGTTGAGTTAACTCACTCTTTCTCTCTCTCTCTCTCCCATCTCTTTCTCTCTTATAAAGATAACCACAGAGGGGCTGCAGATGTTCTTAGAGAAGCTCCGCCCGGCAGCAGAAATGGGTGCGAGTAAGATCCTCCTCTCTGTCTTCTCCGGGTTGCAAAACTCCATCGTGGCTGGGCCCAAGAGGGACAAGAGACACGGGAAGAGAGGCCAGGTTTTCACTCTGCAGGCCATCCTCAGGTCTACCAAAAAGGACCTCATCCCAGAGGTGGTGAGGTTATCATTAAAGCATCTCCTAGAGGACGGGCCAGTGGGGAACAGTTTTCAGCAGTCTGATAGGGCCATGATGAAGGCCAGAAAGGGTGCTGCCGTCCAGGAGATCTGTGGGCTGGTCGCCCGAGCCGCAACAAAGTACTTGCGGCAGTATGGCGACGACCCACCGCCTTAAGCAAGGACATGTCACAGGACATGGTGAGGGTGGTCTTCAGAAAATTCCCCTGGGCCCAGGGGGTGAACTCAACAGAAGTGAGTTGGACAAGATCCTCTGCTCTTTCCCCTGGATTGAGGCAGTAGAGGGGATTGGGCAAGGCCTTCTCCACCACTCCCAAGTCTCCGGTCTTGTCCAGAGCATTTTGTCTGAGCTGTACCGCATTACAGGCTCTGGTCACGGCCAAGTGTCTGGTGGTGCTTCAGCTCACACAAGCATGTGTGGGCTTTACCAGTAACCCTGGACCACGCCTGGCCACTGTGGTAAGAAATACGAGCCATCTGAAATGCTCTTTTTGATTTTGTTTAATGCTGGTCCATTATATTGTATCTGTGATATGTTATATTTAATCAATTGTAAATACAGGTACAATACAGGCACATGATAATCATAATTTATGTTGTATAGGTTTAGTGTGCTCTGAGATTGCTACGGGGTGTGTGCTTTTAATTATGCTTAGACCTAATCACTCTGTCTGTTTACAGTCCATAGAGGAGACCAGTGCCATTTCCACATCAGTGAATGCAGTTAGTGAAGCCTCCACCACCATCAGAGAGATTGAGGCAGAGATGGCGCCCATTATTGACCAGGCCTCAATAGACACCAAGGTGGAGGACTCCACCACCATCAGAGAGATAGAGGCAGAGATGGCCAGTCTCAATGACCAGGCCTCTATGGACACCAAGGTGGAGGACTCCACCACCAAGATTAACGAGCAAGAGCTTCTGCTGACTGCTCAGGCACATACTGAGAAGGTTCTCAGGCTGTCCATCCAGCAGATTGTCCAGGAGGACAGGATGGCAGTTCAGCAGAATGCTTTGGAGGAGCTGGTCCAGGTCAGTCTGAAGACCCAGGCTGACCTCAACACCATGGACCTCCCTGAAGAGGAGCTAGAACCACGCCTGGCCACTGTGGTAAGAAATAAGAGCCATCTGAAATGCTCTATTTAATTGTTTAGTGCTGGTCCATTATATTGACTTTTTAAATCTTAAACTTGTTTTCTTTTGTAGTTGAAATGTATTATGATACTGGATGTATATTTATATAATTGTGGACAGTACAGCATATACATCATAATCATCATTCATGTTATATATGTTTGGTGTACTCCATGAACCAACTACAGAATGAGTTTTAAAGTGATGCTTTACTCTGTCTGTTTACAGTCCATTGAGGAGAGCAGTGACAATGCCATGTCAGTGGACTCGGTTGCTGAGGACTCCTCTACCATCAGCGAGACTGAGCCACATATGGCTTGCCTGGGTGACCAGTCCTCTGACAACACCAAGGTGGAGCTGGAACAGCTCCTTCAGAAGACTGCCCAGGTAGAGGTGAGCAGGTCTATCCAGCTGGCTATAGACCAGATCAAAAGGGAAAGTAAGCAGTTGGACCCAAAGATGGAGATTCAACTCACAGAGGAGGAATCACACATTACCCTGGAATGTGTCCTCCCAGCGATGACTCCACAGCTCCCTAAGGTAATGAATGAATGAATAAATTAATTAATAGATGGAGTTTTTCCTACTCTTATACTGTTCTATTATCTTTGTTTACAGCCTTCTGGGTTTATGACGATGGTGTGCAGCATTGGAGAGGAAGCTGAAAGCTGCAGTGAGTTGGCTGAATGCAGTGGAGTTGCAGCTGAATGCAGTGGAGTTGCAGCTAAATGCAGTGGAGTTGCAGCTGAACTCAGTGGAGTGGTTCTGGTAAGCAATAAATATCAAATTGAATTACATCATGAAGATGAAATACAATACAGTTTTTCCTACTCTTATACTGTTCATTGTCTTTGTTTACAGCCTGCTGGGCTCATGACACTGGCGAGCAGCACTGAGGCAGCTGAATGCTGCGTTGAAGCAGTAGAACACTGCGGTGGTGAGTACTTGACAACTTGACAATTTACTTAGTAGGCGGCCTAATATATCATGACGAGAAATTAGTCTTATTCAACAGACACACTTTTGACATGTTTAACCTCTGTGTCAAGAGTGATTTTAAAGGATGGACACCTGAAAAAATACACTCCAAAAGCGTTGTAATTTCTGAATGGTGAAACCAATATCCATGCAATCAGCCATCAAATAAAAGCTGAGAATCTCGTTCTATAACCTCAAAGTAATTGTTTCATTGTCGAGGGTAGAGCCAAAAGAAGAGAAAATGCTTCACTGTCCCACTGTCAGTATGTCCACAGACATAAAAAATAATACATGGCAGCACAGTGGTTGAATTTGGCTTCCACTTTTTATTGTTTGTAGGTTTTCCTAAAAGCTGTACCTCATAGCACATATTCAAAAACAAAGCACACATCAAGATTTCAAATTCATGATTGTAACAGCAGCCAGGAATCTCTGGCTTCATCATATTCCATAGTCTTACACATTGACACAAATCAGCATGATGCTGATATCACACTCTACTGTACAGTGTGTCCAGCTTAAGGAAAACTAAAACAGCAATGACAAGTATAAGAAATGGTTGTACTTCACATGAATTGGCTGGCTCACGTTGACCTAAAAGGACACTGAGACCTGAATTTAATGGCTCTGCCATATTTCTTTACCACTTAAGAATGCTGAGAATCCATTTCGAATGCTGTCCAGTTTTTACCTTTACTGAAATAGTGCCACTGTAGAATTACATTCAGAATTGATCACGTTTCATAATCCAACTCTCCTCTCCACCCACTCTCACACATTGTATGTTAGTTGTTTGTATTTAACCACACAGTCAACAGCATTTGCCTCACTATTTCAGTCCTCATAGATCAAAGAATAGATTAAAAGTTCTAAAAGGCCTTTGGGCTGCTAGAGTTTCATAATGTAGATCAACAAAACACTAATCAATATATCAATACTCACACACACTTTTTCTACAACATTGGAAAAAAACACTTTAGCTACAACCTTTGTATGCAGTATCAAAACAGATTGACAATTAAAAGAATCATCTTAATCTTTTGGCACAATTTTGTCTCTTTTTTTTTTCTCTTGTCTTTGAAACACTCATACAAGACACATATAAAACTCTCCCTCTGACTTGCCTCTGCTACACTCTTTGAAGAAGAAAAAAAAAAAGGTTCTTACGTTTACTAGAACCAAAAAGGGTTCTTCGACTTGACCCTGTGGGAAAACTCTTTGAAGATCCCTTTTTGGTTCCATGTAGTACCCTCTGTGGAAAAGGGTTCTACCACAGGGACAGCCAAAGCATCCTTTTGGGAACTTTTTTTTCGAAGAGTGTATGTTTAGGAGCTACAGAGTGCCAGAGGATATCCGAAGGTACTATAACCTCAGCATGAAGGTATGATGCGAGTATCACTTATGATATATAGACAGGGATGGGATGGAGAACTCATACTGTATTTCTTTTTTTCTTTCTTTGTGAGTTTGTATGGGTTTGTCTATGATTGCCCTTTGATTTGAAAAATAATTGCATTTTAGTAAAGAGCCCTGTGCTTTTGAGAGACATTCAAGGCTACAAGTGCCCCAGTCTAAACACCCTCACTTGCTCTACCTTTTCTTCTGCAGTGTTGAGGTCACGGGGGGGGGGTGTCACCGTTTGACCTATCAGAACAGAGCAATTCTTGTACTTTCTCTATGTACTGTAATATGACATACTGTATATTGCACATTTTGTCTGGAGGGGGGACGACTGTAAGGGACGTAATAATGGTCCTCTGTGGCTCAGTTGGTAGACATAGTGCTAACAATGCTTAGTTTGGGGGTTCGATGCAGTCGCTTTGGATAAAAGCGTGTGCTAAATGGCATATGTTAAGTAATAACAAACCAACCATATGAAGTAAACTATTGGGCCAATCTCTATAGCTACCACCCTTCCTTTCATCATCCAAAAGGGAATTCAATATGTTTCTGTAATAATCGCTCAGGACTTCTCTACTTTTCTAAATCATTCAATTAAGGTAAGACATGTTTGGCAGCAAGTTTCCTCATCTTTAAAAGGCAAAGAGACATTCCTATGAGCCCAAAATGCAACCTTAGTACCCATACAGTGGGCCTACACCCACTCTCACTCAGCATAACCTACTCTTGTGTACCTATACACATCTTAACACAACACACCAACCATCTGCCTATCCCCGCTCCTCCCAAAACAGCTGTCTGTGGGAGTCTACAACAGGTAGGTTAGAGTGACTGCTGTGAGTGTGTTTGATTGGCTCCTGTGAAATGTGTTGGGATAAAATGTATATGACGTAAATACTGTATATATTTTTAATAAAATTACTACTTTCTTTGAGGTACCTTCTGCACTAACATTGTTTTCCTATTCTAGCTCATCTTTGTTAATCTGGAGTTGATCACCTCAGAAATACAGTATATGATGGTTTAATCTGGAGGCTCCCCCTTTTATTTTGATTCCAGGTCATTCCTTTATTATTTAAACCTCTGGTTTAACAGGTTATGTATGACCTGAGCAAATGAAAAAAAAACACGGTACAATTGAAACATTCTGCTTCTCATCAGTACTCATTCAGTCCAAATTAATATAAACATTTGCTACAGAACCAATCAACATCTTCCATAATCTCAAATAGATAATGCAAATGCTTTGATCAAAACTGTGAATATGGAATAAACCTACATTATATTAGAGATAGATTAGGAACTCTATTTGGCTTTCTCTCTTCAATATCTTTTAAACCCAGCATGACATTTGAAATGATATATTCTGAGTCAGGATGGAGAACAATCAACACCTTTTCTTTTCTAACATCACAAGAATTTGAATGACACTACTCTTCATTTAGGCCTACACAGCTCTGGTAATGACGAACAGCCAGAGCCATCATTTCCTATCGTCCTGATCGTGCACCATAACCGTAGAAGTGTGTGTGTGTGTGTGTGTGTGTGTGATAGAGAACACGTATTCCCCAGTTATTGTCCTTGGGGACTTTAACAATCACGCAGTTCCCTGCGCGGCTCTGGGACTGTCTGACCACGCTCTTATTCATCTGATCCCAGCATACAGGCAGAAACTAAAACTGTCTAACTTTCTTTTGCAAGTCGCTTTGGATAAATGTGACTGCTAAATGTCAAAAATGTAAATTTAAGGGAATAATAACTCCATAGCCTAAACGCATATTAATATTGTTAAACTCCATGAAATGTTTTTCTGAATCAGTGATATAATGGTAGATTAACAGTGCCTCAATGCTTATCTATGGTTAGTTGGCTACACATGCATCGTGCCAGGTCTGTAAAAATAAAACAAACACCACAGTTTTGTATAAATGGCACTATGACATCACACAAAGGGCACCGTGACGTCACAACATTTTACACTATAAATATGGCTGAAAGTGACACATTTCTACACCACTCCCTGAACTCAATGTCTGCTCTGGAGATCCTAGTCCTAGTCGACCAAACCTGGCCGTTTGCTGTCTATCCTCTTGGTGAGAATGACCTTCTGCCATCTGAGGCTCAGTCCCCTGAGCTATGTATGCCTGGGTCTGTTCCTAAATCTAAACTGTCCTTCTGGACAATAGTTAAACGTTGCTTTAAAAACAAGAAGGCAACGGTACGTCCTGTGAACGAAGATGAGGAGATGCCCAAGGGCTGCTGCTTCCCATACTGGGGACTTTTGAAATTGCAGCTCCTCAGAAAATAAAAAAATAATAATCTGAAAATGTTCTTGTTTATGTATTTCTTTCATAGTAGGTTTAGACAGATAGGAGGAGGATAATAATAATAATAATAATAATAATAATAATAATAATAATAACAATGATAATAACAATAATAAAAAATATAATAAACTTTATTTAAAAAGCACCTTTAGCAAAAAATTTAACTAGATAAACAGTAAAACACAACACATTCATTTTTCAGTTAAAGGCTAGTCTATAAACATGAGTTTTAAGAAGAGATTTAAAAGAGAATACTGATCTTGCTAGCCTAATATCCTCATACATAGATGGGCTAAGTGTCTGACTGGTCATTTTCCATAACCTATAAGTGTTGCCCACAACACCTGTCCTGAGCCCCACCCAACACACACACACACACACACACACACACATATACACACACCCACACCCACCCCACCCCTGGCCCTTTTCCACCACGTCCCCCTCCTGCTCTATTAAAGCCAGGTCAGCCAAGGCAGCAGCAGCAACAGACAGGCCAGGAGGTCTCTCTATCTGACCAGTGTAAACACACTCAATCAAGCCTGTACGTTGGAGATGACACACACACACTCACACTGTGTCTCTCACTTCAACCTTTGAACATGACAGCTCCTGGTCAATGTGGATATACTCTTGTTTACCTTTAATTCATCACAGACAAACTGTTGGCTTTCACTTTCTCATGGTCCTCATACTGCATCATATCTCCTCAGAAGACACCTATCCTTCAGTGGGAGGCTGGTGGAGGTAGAAATCAGAGGACGGGGTCATTGAATGGAATGAGGAATGGTATAGGTGTGTTTGATACCATTCCTTATTCCATTCTATGCATTACAATGAGCCTGTCCTCCAATTTCTACCTCCACCAGCCTCCCCTGGTGTGTATGTTGTAGGAATGTCTACAGTATTCTGCAGTTTTCTGACTGAGTTTTATCCAGGACAATAATTATACGACTTGTGAGACACCTCAGGCCTTTAGGACCGCTACTCTGAGCTTCATGAGACATGAGAGGTATAACATCCTCTAGGGATTGTAGTTCTTAAAGTTGTAGTCCCTTTCAAACACAGGGAGTAGTTGCAGACAAGCACGCACGCATGTACGTACGCACGCACACACACACCCACCCACCCCCCCAGCCCCCTCACCCCACACACACATGCACACACACGCACACATACGCACATATACGCACACATACACACACACATTCACATATCTCCTGTGGAGCAGTGGTGGTATCTGGAGCAACAGCTTGCCCTTTCAGGATGTGTCCCAGCAGACAGAGGCAGACAGGCAGGGTGTGTTGGTGTCCTCAACTGACAACATGAAGAGGCCTCTGGTATAATTGGGAACCCTGTCCACCTTGATGCTTTTATCACTGTTTCATCTATCACTCTGCATACCAGGATAGCATATACAGGTACTGTATACAACAGGTGAGGTTGGTGGAGGTAGACATTGGAGGACAGGCTCATTGTCATGCATGGAACGGAATGAGGAATGGTATGGTAACATCATTCCTGATTCCATTCCATGCGTGACAATGATCCCGTCCTCCGATTTCTACCTCCACCAGCCTCCCCCACCCTGGTATGTGGTGGGTGTCTACGAGAAGGTAGCCTGTTGGTTGTTGTTGGTCGTCACAGAGATCACATCAACTGTATACAACCTTTTCACCGCCGGGTCCATCAGCAGCATCAGCATTGTCTCTTCAACAGGATGGACAAAGGGTCTATTCACCAGACATCCACAGTAGGACAGTGAAACGGTCATCTGTCATTCATTAGGAGTGTGTTTGATACCATTGCTCATTCCATCCTCCGATTTCTACCTCCACTAGCCTCCCCTGGTACAGTATACACTCTTACAGAAAGAGGGTTCCGAAAGGGTTATTCGGCTGTCCCCCTCTCCCACGGACAGTTCTACCTGGAACCCAAAAGGGGTCTTTCAAGGGTTCTGTCACAGGGACAGACAACAACCCAAAAGGGTAGCCGGTGGAACTTTCATTGTTGTGAGTGAATAGTACTTAAAGGTGCAATTCGTTTTTTTTTGCATCCAAATGGCTGGCCACATCTCCTTTTGTTATGAAGAGTTCTTAAAGCTTTTCTTCACAGTCAATGCTACTCAAGAGCTTAGGATAAAATTCCCCGCAAAAACTTTGCCAAGCAAGGCTCTGAGAAGGAAAATTTGGAACAGATGTTGCTAAACATAAGCACTGAATTTAATCTCACACAGATATGTGAAGACAAACAGCTTTCCTCTATCACCCCGTAGACCTCGCATGTAAATGGTGTCAGGAAAAAAGTGGTCGATTGGTTGATAGTTTCTACGTATTTACTGCTGGTCCACAAACACCTTACATGGTAGCATAAACATCTAAAAGTGAGACTTCTTCCTTGGATTGAATGTGTGAATAATTACTCACATCTTATTTCCTGTGTTTGTGCTTTTCTCATCTTATCTTGCTGAATTTGTCTCGTATGTCAAAACAAGATTCGTTTTGAACATCAGAGGGGAACTTTATTTTATCAAGAGCCAACATGTACGCAAACACACACATACACGCATGCAGGCACCCGAGCACACGAACACTTACAAAAAAGAAAACGCTAAATGGCTCTGTTGTAGCAGACTGAACGTCTGGGCATGGACGTCTCGCTAATACTTCTGACGACCAAATAAATGTTTGTGCTCTTGAGATCATCTCAAACTCTATTAGATCATTGTTTTTTACTCTTTCAGTCCTTCAGTTCTTTTAACTCATCTACAGGCCTCACTTGTTCTCTGCTTTGACTGTCTTAAACTCCCAGGACTGTTTTACTTGTTATCCTCTTATGATTTGTCTCGTTGTCTTTGAATTGTTTTTATTCATATTCCTGTAAAGTGCATCGTGCTGCATCCGTGCGTGAAATGTGTTCTAAAAATAAAGTTGGATTTGATTCTATTTGATCTGATTGAATAGACTCAACAACTATGAACTATGAACAGTGACGCACATTCTCTGTATCAGTGGAGGAAGTTGGCCTGTGACCAGGCCTGATAGCACGACGATATAAAAGAGTACAAATGATCCTCAAGTCAAACGGATAAGACAATGTTTGGATATTGTAAGGCTATCTAAAGTGGTTTCCGTTGAGCCTCGTGGACCTCCGCATTTCATGTGAACTGGACACACACACACCCATCCCACACACGCACACACCCATCCCACACACACTCCACCACGCTGGCCCTTTCCCACCGGCATCTCCCCAGATTCTCTGCCAGCTTGGCCTGTCTTTGTCTGGGGGTGTGAAGCGTTGAAGGCTCCCTGGCCCTGGTCCATTTCCATCACCATGCTCTTATCATGGCTAACATGACCTCATGTTCTGTTGAAATGTATTTTCAGCGGTAAAGTGAAGGCCCTGCTGAAGATAGTATGTTGTGTGTGTATGTGTGTGGGATGGGAGTGTGTGTGTGTGTGTGGGGGGGAGTGAAGAGTTCAAGGAATGTTAGAATTTGCTGGAAATTATATTTGATATGTGCTACTTTAGGTTTAATCTTAGATCAAAGGTGCCTCTCTTAAAAAGCAAATGCACGGCCCCTCCCAAGCTCTGTTTTGTGGGGGAATATTGTAATGCATTCCTCCGTGTGTGTGGTGTGTGTGTGTGTGTGTGTGTGTGTGTGTGTGTGTGCGTGTGTGTGTGTACAGTATGAGCTGTACCTTTAAGGTGGTGTTCTGCCTCACGGCCCAACACACTGTTCTAATGCATTACTGTCAGTGTTTGTGCTTAGAGAGGCCAACCACTAAAGAGCCTCATGTTATGACTACGTTAAACATGGTGGTTCATGGGACATTGAGTAATGAACATTGAAATATGACTACTGGGACTCAGGCTGTCTTGTTTGGTTCCCATCCACACTGTGTAGGAGATCCCTGGTGTGAAACACGCGCACACACGCACGCACGCACGCACATGCATATGCACACCTCTTGTTCTGCCTTTGACTGACTCTCTCTGTCTCTCTGTGTTTGTCTCTCTCTCACGCACACAGTCAACACTGGGCCACCAGAGGTTACAAATTACAGCAAACCATAATCCACTCAGATGGCTGCTGCTATTTTGGGTGTGTGTGTGTGTGTGTGTGTGTGTGTGTGTGTGTGTGTGTGCGTGTGCGTGTGTGAGACGGATCCATTGAAGTCATCCTAGTCACAAGTTTGTTGGATTTCAAACCATACTGAGACACAGGTCAACAGGTGGCAAATATTTATTATATTTCAAATGCCTGAAATACCATTGTGGGGGGACATGCAGCGTTCGGCCTGTAGAGGGAGCTACAGGACCGTGGCCGGGGTTGTGTCGGCGAGACATTTGTTGCACACCTGCTGCGAATTAAGTCTCGCCGGCGAATGTTTAAGATGTGTGTGCTTCTGCCATTTCAGAAGGCGAGGTGGGCTGGGAACGACAGGAGTGGCTTCCGAGACAGACGACTGAAAAGTCGCAGGAACTGTGAGACGGGCTGAAAAGCCGCTAGAACTGTGAGACGGGCTGAAAAGCCGCTAGAACTTTGAGACGGGCTGAAAAGCCGATAAAGTGAATGGTTGTGATAATAAACGGGACAAAATCCCTCACTACGATACTGCGTCTGCCTCTGTGTACAACGGACTTCGTTACATTGGCGCCCAACCTGGGACACAGAGGGAAGGCAGAATGGAGGCGTTAGCAGCGGCAATGTCGAGGATAGCGCTGGTCCTCGAGCAGCAGACGGCCCTGTAGCAGACCCAGCAGACGACGCTGGAGGAACTAACGGCGGCGAGGATCACCGACAGGGCCCTCCTTCAGGACTTCACCAGGGTCGGCGGGCCGGCGCCGGGGACCGGAGCGGCACCAGGTCCCCCCAAGGTCCAGTACCACCGCCCCCAGGACCTCCAGACCGCCGTCGGACAGGCCGAGTACCATCTCTCCCTCCCACCGCGGGGGCCACAACGACCAACCCCGGCCCCGCGGCAAGGGGGGGGGGGGCCAACGCCCAGCCGGGGGAGCAGAAGGAGAGAGGCCGGCGCCCGCCCCGAGGACGAGATGGCAGGGGCGCACCCATCCGGAACCAACCCCGGCCCCACAGGGAGCACCTCGAGCGACAGGGGGGGTGTGTTGGCGGTGCGGACGGCCGGGCCACGTGCAGGCCGAGTGTCGGGCGATGGACGTGGGACGGGTCGTCCGCATCGGCGACATACCGGGCCCTCCCCCCGGACCAGGAGCGGCGTATCGTATTCCGGTAAGGATACAACATGATACGCACCAGGCATTCCTGGATTCGGGCTGCATGCAGTCCATGATCCAGGAGCGCCTGGTTCGGCCGGGGGCATTGTTGAAGGCATCGAGGGTGCGGGTGAGGTGTGTGCATGGGGACATTCACGAATATCCGGTGGTCGCTTTCTAAATTAATTTTGAGGGGAAAAACCATAGAGTACAGGCGGCGGTTAGCCCACGCCTCACGCATCCCCTGATTCTAGGTGTGGATTGGGAGGGGTTTCCTCAAGCGGTAAAGAGAGCTACCGGGATGCGTGCACGACAGCTAGGGAGGTGTGTGGCGTGTAATGTGCTCTGTGCCGAGGCGGCGCCTCGCGACACTGCCGGGGAGCCGGAGCCGGCGGGGGCGCCTCACCCCGAGACTTCCTCGCCGAACTATCCGCTGCTAGGCGACTTCCCCCTCGAGCAGTCTCGTGACGAGACCCTCAGATCAGCCTTTGACCAAGTGATAGCAATTGATGGTACTTTGATACGGCCAGACACAGTGCGCGCCCACCCCTATTTTGCGATTATCAGCGACAGGTTATATCGAGTAAGTCGTGACTCACATAGTCAGGAGGAAGTAACCCAGTTGCTGGTTCCCCGCAGCCGCCGCGAAATGGTCTTCCAGGCGGCTCATTTCAACCCCATGGCGGGCCATCTAGGGTATGACAAAACACTGCACCGTATAATGGCTCGATTTTATTGGCCCGGGATTCGGGCAGAGGTGCGTAGGTGGTGCGCTTCCTGTCGGGAATGTCAGTTAGTAAATCCCCCGGCCATTCCCCGGGCCCCCTTGCGGGTAAACACACAGACACACACACACACACACACACCCACACACAAACACACACTGTAGTACTGTAGGAGATCATATGAGATGTGTTAGACAGCGTAATGATTTCTGAAAAGCCATCCAGTCATTCTCTCCCCTGTGGAAGTGGACCAACACAGATACAATGGGTCGAACGTATCCTCTCCTCCGCACTGGAGACAAGAGTCATTCCACTGCTCTGTCCATCCTTAAACACTGACGACCATCCTCTTCACACACACACACCACTGCCTGACTGCCTCATATACACACACACACACACACACACAAACACACACATGCACAGACACCCGCGCACACACACACACACACACACACTCACACACACACACATGCACACGCACACACACACGCACGCAGACACACACACAAACACACACACACACACACACACACACACACTGCCAGCCTGTGCCCACTCATCCCAGGTTAAGCTGTAACTCTGAAAGCAATGAAGCTTGGCCCAGTTTCCCGTCAGTAATGAAGTGAAGGGCCTCTGCACCGCTTGCAGAAGTAGAGGTGTTAGTTGTAAGTGTTATGTAAATGACAATGCCATGTTCGGTCAGTATGATGATATTGATGAGAATGACTAAATGATATGGGAAATATATAACTGTAAATTGATTTTTTTTACTTTTTTTTTCGTTTCGTCTTTTGTTGTTGTATGCTTGTTGTGATTTTGCTTGTTGTGATAGCTTTCCAATTCACCTCAGGGTTCCAATTCACACCATTCTCTCTATCGCGGGAGGGCAGGGTGCACCAGTTGTTACTCGGCGAGAGAAACAGGACTTGCGGAGGAGAGAGGAGCCCGTATGTGAACAACACAGGATGCTGGCGACCTGTAGCTTTTCCTTTTCAGACGAATTACTCCTACTTTGAGACATTTGTTATTTCGCTGTCCAACCGATATAACCGGGAGGAAACCTATAGGGGATTTTTATTATTTTATTTACAGATGTTTGTCATTTCCAGCTCAATGATGCATTGTGGATTTCTATTATTCTATTATTATTTTTAACCGAAATCGTCTTTGTTGCTTCATTAAGTGTGAATTTGTAATATCCTTGAATTAGATGAAGTAACCTTAGCCCATAATTGCTATCTGTTGTGTTACGCTACCACTCACCTGTTAAGGCTCCGGACTGGCGCATCTGTGTGATAGGTTTTTTTGCGTGCCTTTTTTCTTCTTTCTTCTTTCTTCTTATTTTGGTGTGCGTGTCTCGGTGTTGTAGAAACACCCAAATGAACCAACTGACGTTTAACAACGCAAGTTGTTTTTGTTATTGGTGTGTTTTGCCATTGTTTATGTGGCGGTGCGTTATGTTAATTGTGAGTTAACACGACATGGAAAAGCACGATGAACAATCTCTTTCCACTGTTGCAAGGATGTCGTCGATCTAGCAGCAAAATGGACTTCAGTCCAAAGAAGGACTTGAATCCTAGCCCCTCTCATTAAAAGCCTGATGCTTTACCAACTGAGTTATCCAGACACTTGCAGTAAAAGCGATCACATGGTGTTCTGTTTCCAGCTTTTGTAATCATCTCATCAACTTCCCAAACTTGGTTTTGGGATTCACATTGTCTGAAATGACAGTTACATTGCAAGCACCTCGTGGCGAAATGGTAGTGTGTTTGACTCATGATTTGAAGGCTGCGTGTTCAAATCATGTCAGGGTCAGGGAGTTTTAGTTGTGAGCATGTAAGACTTCGTCCCCAAACGGAAAGCAAAAACGCATTGTTAATGGAGAGATGCCCAATCTCCTACGATTGTTGGAGTAGATCCTGAAGTGAAATGCAGCTTTGCCTGAACATGTACTTGAATCTGAACCCTCAGATTAAAAGTCTAATGCTCTTCCGACTGTGCCAAAGGGGGGGAAGAAGGTGTGAAAAAGTAGAAAAAAGAGAGAAAAGAGGGAAAAGAAAGAGAGAGAGCGAAATTGAGGCTTCTCTTCCATTATCTACTAGTTTTTTTGTCAGTATGTATTCGAAACGATTAAAGAAAAAGAAAAAATATCGCCTTTTCCGTTTTTGAATGGGGGGGAAGAGTGGATCCGAAGGTCACCGGTTCGAATCTCACCAGCGGCAGAAATAAAAATAGGCAAAGTCTCCCAAAGTGTTGTTTTGTGTAAATTCAAGATCGCTTTAGCCAACATCTTGCTTTATGTGACATAACAACCAGAAGTTTATTTACACTTGCTGTTGTTTTAATGATGTTTAATGACTGTGCTATAGGCCTACAGGTCTGTACTCTATTCAAGTTGCGTGTGTATCTTTGTTTATGCATCTGAAATGATCAGACCTCTGTTTCTTTCTCTTATGGACTGCATCACTCGCTATTAGCAATGTGTCAAATTGATTGATTAGAACAGGGGAAGGGGTCCTCATAGAGGCTCCAGCAGGGCTGGACAGGGACTTGTGTACAGGATAAGGGGTCCTGATGGAGGCCGTAGCAGGGCTGTAGGGGGACTTGGGTACAGAGGAGGGGGTCTTCATGGAGGATGTAGCACTGCTGGCAGTACCAGCAGAGGTAGTAGTAGGGCTGGACAGAGACTGTGAGGGAGAGGAAAGGTAGAGTACACCAGGAGAGTATATTGTGATTGTTCGGTTGATTGATATTGTGATTGTGCATGTATCTATGTGATTGTAGGCATAAGCCACATTAGTCACACACGAGTTACACTAATAACACAGAGATATTAAGACGAACAAATTCATGTAATACCTCAACAGCCTTCCTAGCCACAAGGTTTGGTTTGGCTGCAGCACCAGATGCCCCTCCAAACCGGGGTTTATAAAACTGAAGAGTAGAATGGCAAGTGAAATTGGTCAGGATAATAATGATGACAAAACAGTGCTTCGATAAAATAGATGGATAACGTTTGGCAAAATGTTATGGAAATATTTACCATTGACACAGTCAATGTAGGCCGGAGAGGACTCTACCAGGCTTGGCAGGGACTGAGGCTGTGGTCTCTGCAGGGGCCGTGGCACGAGGTGGAGCTGGACCCTGGACCGTGGCAGCAGCAGGCACGGAGGTAGATGTGGGTGCCGGTAGAACACTTGCTGTCTGCTGAAGACATACAGATACAACAAGTATCAATACTACTGATAATGGGATCCTTTTTCAGCATGACAAATAGTTACATCTGATGTCCCTTCATTACCTTCTGGGAGTGAAATCCACAGACACAACTCTGGCCCACCAAACAGTGATGTCTGGCCGCGGGTCTGCACTGGACATTTCTCAAATGGTATGCTCAATGTCATGGCATATACAATCTAGCCTATATCTGTTTAATCTGTTGGTGTATTTCACAGACAATATTTACCTTCTGGTAGAGAGTATACCACCTCTTCTGACTGGGGGCTGGCCTGTCCCCTACATCAGAGGGCCAAACCCCAGTGGTGGCAGAGGTCTTGAGGCGAGACAGCCACTCACTGTCCTGTCTCCCATGGCCCTGTGCTTCTTGGTCACCATCTGAGGCCAACAAGAGGAAGAATGTCAATCTAACTGTCAAAGTCTGTCATGGGACTAGGAGCGATACATCTATCTGTGAAATTCTGTCATGGGACTAGGAGCAATATTTTATAATCAATCAAATCTGTCTACCTGTCATCAATCATAAGCTTTTATCTACATACACTTCATTGTCAATAAAAATGGTTATGAATCAAATCAATCTATCTAGAATGGATCACTCTCTGCACTAAACCGTATAATGGCACCACACAGCCGACAGTTTAAACATTTCGCCATCAAACAAGTGACAAGCACATATTTCATCATCGGAGATCTTATCTTAGTGATTCAACTAATATAAGGAAGCTATTCAAGTTTGTTTTAGTGGTTTAAGATTTTCAGCGATCGTACAGCTAGCTTACCTTTGGTAGCAGTCAAACTCGCTCGTATCCGTCTCTCGTTAACAGCTCGTCCTACGCTGTGTTGGCCCGGTAGCCTTCCCCACCGGATCATTAAAGCCAGGACATGATGACCATAGAATTTTGCTGCTCCCCAGGGCAACATCTGTTGAACCATTGAATCAAAGCACTGCCATTTGGTGGACCCAGCTGGTGAAAGGTTTAATCAAAGGGCTCGTCCGGGATTTGTACCCCGGACCTCTCGCACCCTAAGTGAGAATCATACCCCTATACCAACGAGCCACCTACTAACAGATGCCCCTCCCCCGCAATGGAGCCTCAGGTTGGGGGACGTGTCCGCCCTGTTGGCAAAAAGCAGGGACTTTACTTCCACTGTGTGTGATTTGTTGTAAGATTTTTCTCGCCCCCCACCCCCTGCCTTTTTTACTGAGTAATCCAGCCCATGAAAAAAAGGTGACAACAAAGACACCGCAAAATGTTGAAATGGTGAGTCCTGGAGGGCATATGAATGTGGTGGTCATGAATGGTCATATCATGGTTGCGGTTCCAATTGGTGTCATGAATGCATTGGTGGTATAGTGGTGAGCATAGCTTCAACCCGGGACCTCTCGCATCCAAAGCGAGAATCATACCCCTAGACCAACAAGCCACCTACTAACGGATGCCCCTCTTCCGCAGCTTCTATGTTGAAGCTGTCTCCGTGGTCAAAGAAGCTTTTTCTGGACCAAAATAGCATTTGTTAATGACCTAATTGTGTTGCAGTGAGTTGTGTTTAAACATCGATGGAAAATATGTGTATTTTTGCTAGTGTTTTTTCCTTTCCTATACACTTTTTTAGAGATTTGCAGAAAATTCAGTGCTCTGTAACAAATGCTAAATTGAAATAAACAGTTATTATTCAAAACAATATAAAAACTCTGTCCTCATTAACTGTGTGAGAAAACAGGTCTTTATGTTTCTGGTGATATGGGGGCACCATTTTGATTCAGCAAATAGAACAAATTCAGAATACTTTACAATACTTTGGTATGCTGTTTATTGTGGTGTGATTTTAACAATGGTTTTGTGAACACTATAACTACAGTATGTCAATGGCACTCGATTTTCTCAAAGAAATGTGAATATTGCTGTTGAACAAAGTGATTTCAAACTGTAAGAGTTGAAATGTTGAGCACTGTGGGTTGTAATGCAAGTCAACACTGTGTTTGACAGTGAAAGGTATATATGTTAGGGAGAGAGGAGTGAAGGGTCATGTGGATGTTTGTAGTTTTTATCACTGCATGTATTCAGTGTTAAAACTGCAATGGGAGACCTTACACTGTACTCTCTCCACGTTATTTGACTCTTACAGACAGCAGAAAGCATGAATGAGTTGTCCTGCCACTTATTTCTCAACTTTCCTGGTTACAAATTGCACTGTGTTGTTCTTAACATGAAACGCTATGCATTTGGACGGGTGCATACAGTGGGGGAAATAATTATTTGATCCCCTGCTGATTTTGTTAGTTTGCCCGATTACAAAGAAATGAGCGGTCTATAATTTTTATGGTACTTTTAGTTTAACAAATAGAGACAGAATATCAACAAAGAAGTCCAGAAAAAACACATTATATAAAGTTATAAATTCATTTGCATTTGATCGAAGGAAATAAGTATTTGATCCCCTACAAACCAGCAAGAATTCTGGCTCATACAGACCGATTATATGCCCATGAGGCACACAGATTAGTCCTGTCACTTTAGGAAAAGTACTCCTAATCTCTGCTTGTTATGGGTATAAAAGACACCTGTCAATAGAATCAATCTCTTCCATTCCAACCTCTCCACCACCATGGGCAAGACCAAAGAACATTCAAAGGACATCAGGGTAAGAGTTGTAGACCTGCACAAGGCTGGAATGGGCTACAAGACCATCAGCAAGAAGCTTGGTGAGAAGGAGACAACTGTTGGTGCAATTATTAGAAAATGGAAGAAATACAAAATAACCATCAATCGCCCTCTGCCTGGAGC
Source organism: Argentina silus (assembly GCF_951799395.1). NCBI lineage: Eukaryota > Metazoa > Chordata > Actinopteri > Argentiniformes > Argentinidae > Argentina > Argentina silus. The sequence continues at coordinate 48,894,348 of NC_139654.1, forward strand.
TCCATGCAAGATCTTGCCTCGTGGGGTAAGGATGATCATGAGAAGGGTGAGGGATCAGCCCAGAACTACACGGGAGGAGCTTGGTAATGATCTCAAGGCAGCTGGGACCACAGTCACCAAGAAAACCATTGGTAACACACTACACCGTAACGGATTGAAATCCTGCAGTGCCCGCAAGGTCCCCCTGCTCAAGAAGGCACATGTACAGGCCCATCTGAAGTTTGCCAATGAATACCTAAATGATTCAGAGAAGGCTCGGGAGAAGGTGATGTGGTCAGATGAGACCAAAATTGAACTCTTTGGCATAAATTCGACTCTTCGTGTTTGGAGGGAGAGAAATGCTGAATGCTACAATCCCAAGAACACCATCCCCACCGTCAAACACGGAGGTGGAAACATTATGCTTTGGGGTTGTTTCTCTGCTAAGGGTACAGGACGACTTCACTGCATTGAGGGGCCAATGGACGGGGCCATGTACCATAAGATCTTGGACAAGAACCTCCTTCCCTCAGCCAGAGCACTGAGGATGGGTCTTCCAGCATGACAATGACCCAAAACATACGGCCAAGGCAACAAAGGAGTGGCTCAAGAAGAAGCACACTAAGGTCATGGAGTGGCCTAGCTAGTCTCCAGACCTTAATCCTATCGAAAATTTGTGGAGGGAGCTGAAGCTTCGAGTTGCCAAGCAAAAGCCTTGAAACCTTCAGGATTTGGAGAGGATCTGTAAAGAGGAGTGGACCAAAATCCCTCCTGAGATGTGTGCAAACCTGGTGACCAACTATAAAAAACGTCTGACTTCTGTGCTTGCCAGCAAGGGTTTCTCCACCAAGTACTAAGTCATGTTTTGCTTGGGGATCAAATACTTATTTCCTTCGATCAAATGCAAATGAATTTATAACTTTATATAATGTGTTTTTTCTGGACTTCTTTGTTGATATTCTGTCTCTATTTGTTAAAATAAAAGTACCATAACAATTATAGACTGCTCATTTCTTTGTAATCGGGCAAACTAACAAAATCAGCAGGGGATCAAATCATTATTTCCCCCACTGTACATCTTAAAAAATGACTCAAAGCAAAGCCAAATAAGAAACAAACCTCTCAGTTCATAATATATATTCATGTCAGTAGTATCCTCCATTTGGATGTTTTCTTCATCGACAGTGTTATTAAAAAAAAAAAGTGGTAAAACAAATAAATAGAAACAAAAACAAAAATTGGCATAAACCATTCAGAACACGTGAATGGATTGAAGATCATACTGTTACAGTCAGAGCTAAGGAACCCAAGCGCCGGACACAGAGACAGGACACAAATATAAAAGCAGCCCCTGGGGAGCTCTGCATCGTCGCCTTTCTTCGATTTCAGGCAATGTTTGAATTTTGCCCATAGAGAAAGCTTGATCAATCATCCGACAGGGAAATCCAGGCAGGGGTCGAGACATGGGCAGGCAGTTCTGGGGAAGACAGATAATCCGACAGGGGTTAGGCAGAAGCACAGTCCAGAAAACACTTGTAGATCCGAAACCAGGCATCAACAAACTAGAAATGCTGCGACATATAGGTAGGAAGTATTATGATGAACCGGCAAAGAGTGCACGGAAATCTAGGGAATAAAACACAGATGGGTGATGAGTAGACGAGCCGCAGGTGTGAAGGTCGGCAGGTGGAGATGATTACGTGAATGGGCCAGCAGGGGCCTGGAGCCACACCCACACACAGACACACAGACTGGGGAGAGGGAAAGGGACTGACACAGGCTAGATGGAAGTGGAGGGCATGATAAGCATGGAGGTTCCCTGTTTCTTCTCTCATGACCTAAGAGGCGCAAACTGATCACAGATGAAAATGTTTAGTACATCTAACACTAACTATCCAGCAGCTGAAAACTGATAAATGCAAATAGCTGCAAATGCAATAACTGCTGCACTTTTAGTGATACAAGATGGCGGCGCGTGTACACGCAGCGACCACTCGCGCTCCAGAGAATGCAGTGTTTTGTTTGTTTAATAATTGTTTGCCCGAAAGTTTGTCGTGTTCGTGTCATCTGTCTGCGTCAGAATACAAGTACAGTCGACAGGCTCTGCTAGACATCTGCGAGAGCAAGATTTACAACGTTTTGGACACCACAACAGAGAAACTCAAAGAGCTTGGATTACTTTGCCAGCCTGCGATTACTCGACTCGACTCGACTCAACTCGACTCGACTGCCACTACTCCCCCGGAAAGGAGAGGTCGGAAGCGGTGCGCGAGGAAGCAGAAGAGGGGTAAGCGCGGAGTTATCCGGGCTAGGCTAGTGGCTAGTCCAACTCGCCCAGCCATACCATCCATCATCCTGGCTAATGTACGATCCTTGGACAACAAAATGGATCACATACGACTGCTGAGGTCAGCGAATCGGACAGTGAGTAACTGCTGTGTACTTGTTTTCACTGAAACATGGCTTAACGACAACATCCCCGACTCCGCTGTACAACTTGAGCAGCTAACATGCTATCGAGCGGACAGAGCCCTTGTCAACGGAGGTAAACAGCGTGGCGGCGGGGTTTGTGTTAACATTTGTGATGCGTGGTGCCGGGACGCTGTGGTAGTATGCAAACACTGTTCACCACTGGCAGAGTTTATGATCATAAAGTGCCGTCCTTTCTATCTGCCGAGAGAGTTTACTGCGGTCTTGCTAGCCGCGGTATACATCCCTCCAACCTCCAGCAACAGTGACAGGAATGCGTCACTTTGTGAACTGTATCAGGCCATCAGTGAACAACAGACAGCACACCCAGATGGATTTACCATCCTCGCTGGAGATTTTAATCATGCTGATCTTAAGACTGTCCTACCAAAACTCCATCAGCATGTCAATTTCCCACCAAGAGGGGAAAACACCTTGGACTTGGTCTACACTTCACACAAAGGAGCATACAAGGCCTCCCCCCTCCCCCACAGCGGACTCTCTGATCACATCACTGTTATGTTAATGCCAGCATATAGGCCCAGAGTGAAAGTCGGAAAACCGGTCCGGAAAGAGATAACTGTGTGGCCGGAGGGGTCCAGGTCTGCTCTCAAGGACTGTCTTGCAACAACAGACTGGGGCATGTTCAAGCAAGCAACCACACAGAACAACCATACGGACAATGAGGAGCTTACAGACACTGTCCTCTCTTACATCCGTAAGTGCTCTGATGATGTGACCCACACAAAGACCACCATCACTCGGGCTAACCAGAAGCCATGGCTGACAGGGGCTGTCCATCGGCTGCTGAGGGCCAGAGACAAAGCCTTCAGAGCCGGGGATGAAAATGGCCTGAGAACAGCGAGAGCCAGCCTGTCCCGTGGCATCAGGAAAGCAAAACTGGACTACACAAACAAGATTACCTGCCACTTCAAGGACAGCAGAGACACACGGAGCCTGTGGCAGGGCATTCAGACCATAACGGACTACAAGCCCGCACCACAGACCTGCGACTATAACATCTCTCTGCTCAACAACCTCAACAGCTTCTTTGCACGGTTTGAAGCAACAAACAACACAAGCCCACAGAAAACTCCACCCCCCCCCACGATCAGGTCCTGTGCCTGTCTGCTGCCAGTGTGAAGAGGACACTCTCTACCATCAACCCCCGCAAAGCAACAGGCCCAGACAACATTCCAGGCCGTGTGCTGAGGGACTGCGCAGAGGAGCTTAAGGATGTCTTCACGGACATCTTTAACACTTCTTTGAGTCAAGCTGCTGTCCCATCACATTTCAAGACCTCCATCATCATACCTGTGCCAAAGAAATCCATTCCATCCTGCTTCAACGACTATCGCCCTGTAGCACTGACCCCGATCATCATGAAGTGCTTTGAACGGCTAGTCATGTCTCACACAAGTCCATCCTCCTCCCCACCCTGGACCCCTTTCAGTTTGCATACCGAGCAAAACGTTCCACAGAGGACGCAATCTGCTCTGCTCTCCACCCAGCCCTCACCCACCTGGAAAAAGCAGACTCATATGTGAGAATGCTTTTCATAGACTTTAGCTCAGCATTTAACACCATAATCAACTGATCTGTAAACTGGACCAGCTGGGGCTCAACACCTCCCTCTGCAACTGGCTGCTGGACTTCCTCAGTGAGAGACCACAAGCAGTACGCGTCGGCAACAACACCTCGAGCAGCATCACACTCAGCACAGGGGCCCCCCAAGGCTGTGTGCTCAGTCCCCTGCTCTTCACCCTGCTGACTCACGACTGCACACCAACCTACAGCACCAATCACATGGTGAAGTTTGCGGACGACACAACTCTGGTGGGTCTCATCTCCAAGAACAACGAGACCCACTACAGGAAGGAGGTCAACCTTCTGACCACGTGGTGCAGAGACAACAACCTCCTGCTGAATGTCAGCAAAACTAAGGAGATTGTGGTCGACTTCCGGAGACCCCCCCCCCCCCCCAACCCTTCAGCCCCCCCCCCCTAAAAACACTACGGACTCTGGACAATCTACTATTCTATTGTTATAATCTACTATTGCACTATTATTTGTACACAGAATACACAGTATTTGGCTGCTATTTACTGTCTTTACTGACTGTTCTTTTTGCACTGTTTAAATTATTTTTATTGAATGTTTTACTTTTAGTATGTCTTGTCTTATCTGTTGTGTCTGGGCACTTTATCTGTCTCACCATGGGAGAGTGAGAAACGTCCTCTCGATTCCTTTGTATGTCTTGACATGTGAAGAATTGACATTAAAGCCACTTTGACTTTGACTTTTGAAACACAGAGAAGTAAAGGCCAAAAAGTGTTTGCAATTCTCCAGCTCAATAAATTGTTAACAGATCATTTGATGTGACAGATCATTGAATGTGACTAACTGTAGGAAGAAGCAGAATTTCAAGCACTTACCCACAGAGAGGTGAATCCTGGTGTCGTCGGCAGGCTTCATGGTTCGGTCAGATCCACACCAGTTTGTCCCAGCATCCTCTACTTTCAGATTTCTGATGGACACGGTGAAGTGTGTCAGTCTGGGGTAATCCCTCAGGGAGAACCTGCTATCATACACAACTTCATTTTGTATCGTAGTTCTTATCTTGTCTTCACACACGAAAGGATTCTTCCCCAAACAGAAGAATTTCTTGTTTTTCACATGGTCATGAGGATAAACACACCACACCATGGCAATGCTCTCAACGTGTTTCGGTCACATTGTCTGATTTGAAATAGCTCCAATCTGTGAAATTCATTGGTCAACATATTAAATTTCAATCATTATCATAGTGCATTCACATTATTGAGGACTAAGTCTGCAGAATACCTCTGCTACACAACAGTACATTTATTAATGATGGACTAGAAGACCAGATTAGACTCACCTTCAACATGGAGGTGCAAAATAATAGTTGAATAATGTTTTTTCACTTCAGTCAAAAATAAACTAGCAAAATCCACAACTCATTCTCACCACATCGTAGACTGCTATGTCAACACTGAGCATGTTCAGATCTCATAGCTCACTACAGCACAGTAAAAAAAAAAAACACAAAAAGGAAGTGCTGATATCATTAGAGTTAGGTTTCTCAGAATAACTAGATCTGGAGCTGATAAACAATAATTCATATGTTGAAGTTTTTTTCACAGCCACTGTGACTTGAATCTAGTTCACACGACTAATTTTTCTGTAGATGGATTTTGATGGCGCCAGCCTTGATTTAAATGTGTATACCTATTTACTATGAGCGTGCCTGGCGGACATCCTGAAGAAATCGCACCCTCGCCATTTGTCAATTCCTTTGCAATTGTAATGTGTCTCACACCTTGTCCTTTGTTGGGAATGATACTTAAGGAGAAGGACAGGAAGATGTTCTTTGAGTTTTGCTTTGTGTTTGTGATATGTTACTTTGAAACTGTTAAATTGGTTATTTTGTTGATACTCTATTCTCATTCTTCCTATGTGCATTAATGTGAGGTTGTGCGCTAGATAAAGGTTCTGTTAATACAGCACAACATAATCATGACCAGGTTCTCTCATTGATTGTTGAATGTTCACATGCATCATCATCGAGACGTAGAGATAGTTAGCTACTGTTATTGGCATGAGCGTAAACTCCTCACAAGACAATTTATCTTAACTTGAGGGGATGTAAAATAGCATTTTGGGTATTCTTAATGAATCTAGGATCCGATATGATGGATTGTCTGTCACACAGGGATGAGCAAAGTATTTTCTATCATTGTTAACCCATGAATTATATTTTGGAGTCAGATATAATGTAATGTTAACTTATGTTAGTTGGTCATGCGACCACTTGTTTTGAGTTTGATTCATCATGTTCATACCTGTTAGAAGTATTTATTGGGAATAAATGTAATAATAATGAGGATGTAGACATTTTCTATGGCTATGGATCATTATCCTAGTGCATGCATCATCATTATTGAGGAATAGGTCTGCCTCTGCTACACAACATCAGTGCATTAATGATGAACAAGAAGACCAGCTTACACTCACCTTCAACATGCAGTTGCACCTGACTAATTAGTGCGATGAAGCCCGCTTCGGTTCTCTTAACATTCACTCCACACCAGTATGGCCCAGCATCCTGTTCAGACAGGTCAGTGATGGTCACAGTTTAGACTCCCTCATTCTTGTTGTCAGACAATGAGAATCTCCCTAGTGTCTGTTTACCATCATATGTAACAGAAATATTTATAATCTACGCACAGGAAACTTCATGGACATTTTTGCAGAAATATTTGTGACTGACTTCAAACAGCACTCATCTGTTAATAGGAACACAAATAACAACCTCAATGTCTGATACTGCTCTGACTGTAGGCTAGCCTCCCTGATTGGGCATGCTAATTACAACTTACTACTTAAATCACAGCGTTATTTTTTAAGTGATGGAACTTTACCACCATCTACATAAAGATTCACTTCAGTGTATCTGTCAAGTAAAATAGATATGTCCACTTCACACCAGTAGTTCCCTTTCTCCTCAGTGGTCAGTTGTCTGATGATCAGCTAGAGAATATAGTATACACATTGTGACAAAAAGTGATGACGTCACATAATTTATGAGGCTGTGGCCCCTCCCACAGGATGTAGATCCGTGAGAATGGAAGGTATGGGTTAGGAGGGAGGGGTGGGTAGGGGATGTGGAGGGGGCCCCCCTGGGGGGCCCTGAACTGCCTGAAGAACCATAGGGGGGTCAGCTAAAGTTTGTCACTGATAAGGGGTGTTGGGAGGGGTGGTGATGACTTTATGTGGCATACAGGCATCTATGTCAAAATTGCATATGAGGCTTAAAATAAAACTTCAATACAGGGGGTTAAAATGGGCAATTAAAAAATGGTTAGGCTGCTACTCTAGTGCTAGTATTGTGTTCAATAATGAAGGGTTAGGGTTAATAAAAGGGGGTTTAAAAAAAAAAGGTTCATTTTTAAAAAAATGTTTAGTTTCAAACGAGGGGTCTGCCACAGTGGCACGGACGTGACGTTGATAAGATCATGTGTTTCCAGGGTAAAAGGTGTATATATATATATATATATATATATATATATATATGATCCTGTGTGAGAGCTGTAGTAGTGGTTGTGGCTGTATGAATGTGTCTAAAATGGCTTCTACAAGGAGGATGGGGGAAATGGAAGGGTGTTTAATGATCCATGAGACATGGGTGTGAGGCTAAGGTGTTCTGTTGTTTGTAAAATTAGTTGTAGCATCTTGACATTTTTATGAGGCTGTGGTCACCCCCGTAGGATGTAGAACCGTGAGAATGGATTGGTTGGATTAGGGGGGGAATCACTGGGCCCTGAACTGTCTGAAGACCGACCGACCGAGGTCCTGCTAAAGTTTGCCTCTGATAAGAGCATGTGTTTCCCTGACAAAAAGATGTATATATATGTGACCCTGAGAGCTGGTCACAAAGGCCCAAAGACTTGTGACAGCGGCATCTGATCAATCTCTCTCCACCATGGAGGTGCAATTGTGTGGAAATGGCTGTGTGTTCTACCTCTTGTTACCTGTTCAAGTGTTAGGGTAACATCACACTGCTGGTCATTTCCTCATAATTACACGTGATATATCTATCTGATAGGCATCGCTTGAGTCTTGTATTGAGGTTCAACGTTTTTCAACGTTTGCCATGTGGGACAGTGAACCGGCATTCTGTAATCCTAGTTTTTGTAAGCTATCCTGAAGCATGTTCTAAATGTTTTTTCAAGAAAAAAGTGGCTTGAAAGTCTTGGGATCTTTAGCATTGAGCTGTAAGACCCAAATTGTTAGGAAAGTATTTGTTGGTCGTACAAAGCTTTTGGCTTTTTCCTTTTTTTCTACATGCCAATGGAACAGCATTTTTAGCACCTTTTTTTTTTATTTGAGATGGATATGGGAAGTTTAGAAACCAATGATGGATAACAATACAATCTGACTTAAAGAAGCGTATTGCATATCTTTGAATATAGACATGTTGCATATGTAGGTATGTTCGCAAGTAACATGTCAGTAAAGAAAAGGGTAATGAAAGTCATAGCAGCTCACCACCAAAAATCTGAATTTGACTATGGGTATTGTCTCTTATTTTAACCCTTGGCTTGACATTTTAAATGTACAACATGTACCGCTATATTCCCATAGACCCATATAGAGTTCATGAAAAGTATCACTAATTTGGTTCGTTATCTCACAATTTGTTATTTAGGTCGATTTTTAGGATAGAACTTGAGTTGCTGGTATTATTGTGGGAACTCAAATCAGTCACTCAGCTTTTTCTATAGGCTACCCTCATCAATGCAGAATATGTGCTTGTCCAATGAAATGTGAATGTTCTCGTTTCAGTACGCTGAACGCTTCATCTTTCACTCCACCGTTTCCTAAATCATTTTACCTCATATCCTTTGTTCATCCTAAATTTGTTTCTAATACTGCTTATTCATGTTTTAAGTTACCTATTTATGCCAGCACCTTAGATTACCAGACCTGTACAACATTTGATAACAATGTTATTTTTGCACTAAAATAAAATGACTTTTGGAGCTATTGCTTGAGTTGAGTCTAGTGTGTTTCAGATGGTTGGACGTTCAGATTGTTCTGTTTTAGAGAGGAGAGGTGATGAGGGCAGGTGGATGTTCATCATGAAGCTTACTTTGTTTAATACCAGGCTAGTTTGTCTGGTGAGACCACACCAACTCATTGCATAGCTTGTTAACCAACTGGTCCCGGATACACGTAATGTACGTGCACTACTAATTCAGAAATTCATTTTTACACCCAATGGTCGAGAGGGATACTAACTAGCCAAATAGCATGCAGTGGGTGATATTACAGAGAATAATGCCTTTAATGTTTTATTACAGAAATAACTGCCAATAGGTTGTCATTGAATCTCCCCCCATAAAATGTTGCTGTTCATTAGTTATGATCTCAGTTTTGAGCTATGGTGAAGCGTAACAGTGCATATGCAAATCATTGTGAAACTGACATTTATTTTGACTTTTGTTGGACATTCAATATGTAGGCTAGGCTATATCTTACTGGTTGTTTGTAGTCTGTCTGTCTATCTCTAGTGTGTGGAAAGTATCCAGCAAATTGGTTCTTCGATGAATATGTGTAGGCCTAGTACTTGTTTCTGTGGTCACCGAAACTACAGCATTTATAGAGAAGTCAAGCTGCAAAAATGCATCATGGAATGTTGCCACTGGCCATGCAGATAGAACTAGTTACATATCAGGATGTAGTTGAATTATCTGTCAACCTGTACATTTTTCATCGTTGGGGGACACAGTTTATCTGAAGCTAATCTATTTCCAGTGAATGGATATGTTCATGGGTGTGTGTGTTGTCATTCCAATGAGGGATAAGTGTTTAATTTGAGAGTGACCTGAACAATAGCAAGCCCAGGATGTAAATAATGAAATCACATTTAAATCATACATGCACCATTTCTAGTCTAGTACTTGCATAAAAACTAGGCTTAAGGGTGCCCTCTGATCAGATCTTGACAGTTTTTAGGGAAAAGGGACATTTAATTGCGAAAGAGCATGGTTATGAGGGGTCTGTTTTGTTTAACTAAATGGCATATCATCATGGATATCATAGACCAATTCAGCTCACCAGTAGGCACATTTCACGTGCCTCTGTTGCTTGAATGCAACAATTGAATTGGATTCAATTGGATTGTCTGTTGATCTTTTTTCATCATGCTTAATCGAGTTGTTGGGAGTGTTTTAGAGATTGTTTAACGTCGTCATTGCTCGGCTTTACCCTTTGTTGGTTTGTATGACTTCTTCAACTGGTCCCTACATGGATGTCTCAGTTCAGTTGTCAATCTCCATTCAAAATGGGCTAAGAATAGTATAGATGGATGCCTTTTCCATATGACCCATATTTCTCTGTGTTGCAGAAGGACATTCAAGCAAACAATGTTAATAACAAAATGAAACGTGAATCTGGGTTTGCACTATTGTAGGCCTATAGCCTACTGCTGACCATCTAAACATCTCCTAAAAGTATAATGTCAGATATATAGGCACAGTAATGCCTCTCTTTGCCTTTCTCCTATCTTCCCCTGAAGAGCTAACCTCCCCATATAGTAGAGTATAACTTATTTTCTTAATTCAAAGGTAACAATAGGTAACACTGAATGTACTGAAAGCCAGAGTGTTGATATACTTTAAGAAATGACGTATCCACCTGTAAAATGCGTATTATGCATGTTCATTAACTTGAACTTATTGACCCCTCAAATTGGGATAGTAAGAAGTCGAAGTTGTCTTTGTTTTCTGATGTCTGTTCTCTGGCAAAAATTGACCCTAAGAATGAGACTGATGGAACATTAGTCATGTTAGTCGTTGAATTGGCATCTACTAGAAAGATTGAATTTGAGCTGGTGCGAAGATTGGTCCTACTTTGTATTGCCTGTTGAGGTGCTGTAATAGAGGAGCTGTTACCATAGTTGCGGTGTCGTGTGATCTTATTGTATGTTTAATTTTGGCTTCAGCTTTTACTATTCATATTCCCATCAGACGACAGTTTTTTCCTCAAGTAACCAACAGAAACAATTAATGTTTGTCACCTTTTGCGGAATGCCTGAAAATGTTATGGTTATCGTTAAACCCCCCCTACAACCTTTAATACGCGTAATGGCACCATAACAATGATGCTTCTCGTACCGTTGTCCGTTATGGTTTATGAGTTGACTTCTCTTGTATTTTTGTTTGTTTAGCTTATGTCTAGATGTTGCTCTTTTATTCCCCAAAAATATGTATGATGGCTTCTGCAGGCCCTGCTACAGTATGATGATCTCATATCTCACTCTGTTTTGAGTAGTCAACATTTTAGTTTATTTTATCGGGTCTTTTTTGGTTGCGTTCATTTGGAGAACTATGATCGTCGTCACGCAGAGCTTGGCTCCATCCATCCATCGACTCGCAGCGACTCTATCCTGAGAAAGTACGGTTGCAAAAGAAATCGGAGAACTTTCGTAGAGCTTCCCCAAACCGAACCAATGCCATATAGCTGAATTACATGCAACATGCAAGACATCATAACTAATAATGCAAGGTATTTTGTATCTTTCTGAAAGCATTGAGGGCTTCAGAGCAACTTGGCTTTTTATATACCAACTTGGAAAACTACCTCAGAACGGTCTCGGGTGCTAGTGTTGTATATCCCTAATTTATAATGACAAAGATCAATTTTAGTGACCAAATGACACAAGCCAATACTGTGTACAAACTTTATCATTTTACTTCCTTTAACCTTTAGTTAAGCAAAATTTGTAATTATGGATGAACTTTGAACGTTTTAGTATGTACATTAAAGTTCATGGGACCCACATTTTGTAATTGGGAGTTCAAGTCTCAATGTTATGTACGCATGCAAATCCTCCCTTTTTAAAATGTAGTAATACTGTAACTAAAACAACCAATGAACGCTCAGCAGACACTGAGTTGGGACTCATTTGTGTGGCAATATAAGCTGTAGTCATGACTGGATGATATATCGATGTACCAATGAAATGGATATTTAGATTTGCAATGAATCACTATCAATATTCCTGCAATATGTTTTGGTAGTATAAATAGTGGGCTGCGGATTGAAAGAAAGAGGCATGTTGATGGGATGTTGTAGGCAGGGCAATAATGACTAAAGTCTGAGTTGGAGTTATGATTTGCTGAGCAGTGTAGATGGGCCAACGTTAGGTAAGATGCATGGCAGGTATCACTCTGAGCTGTACCCTGGACTGGGGTCTCCAGCACGTCTTGTGGCAACTTTCATTTAACATTTAAGCATTGGTAGGAGGTCATCTAATTAATTGAATATAGGTTACCTGTAACTTTGCAAACCTATAAGTAGTGTTTTTAGTGGTTCGTAGTTGGCTTATAGACGTCACTGAGTGATCATCAAGGATCTAACATCTGCATCTTGAAGGGATGTTATCCAGTGCCGCAATAAAACCAGCGAGGCTTTTCTTGCCCTTTGCCATTTAAAGCTGTTTGTTGCAACCAGAAAACGACAAGAACAGTAGCACGCTATTCATTATCCAAATTTGATACAGTTTTTGATATGACGATAGATGTATTTTTGCATGCTACATTTTACAAAGGGAATACACATTTGAAATTACTTTTCTCAATGTATTTGTGACATGATATACTGATGTAGTGGCATATATCGGTCATTCAAGAGATCAATCGATTGAAAGGCACTGTACAGAGAAGGTTGTATGGAAATTAAATTAAAGTTCTTATGTCATTCTTGTTGTCTGAGCTGAAAACATCCCGCATGTTATTGTTTTATGTGTGCCTTTTCAGAGATTTCCTTTCCACCTCCCATATACTGGGGTTGCCAGCCCTATTTCATTTACAGCGCCACATGAAATAATTTCTACATTAATTATCATGCAACCTTAAAAGTGAAGACGCTGCATAGAACGATCAGTATTTGTGTTTTGCACTTTCAAAGCAGTTTCAAAATTGCCCCACTTAAGGTTGGGCAAACTGACAAAAAAACAACAATAAAAGACGAGGTATTTTAAGCTATCGATAGGAATTATAAGGAATAATATGACTTTGAAGAGCTTTTCTAAAAAGTTAAAAGATATATCTATATATCTATCTATATAGATAGATATTCATATATATTCATGAAGTACCTCATAAGCCTGATATATGCTGCATTGACTTTTCTCATTTCTTTTTTTCTTTTGTGTGCTTCATATTATCCAATAAAAAATTGTATTTCCCCTTTTTTGAGAGGTTTGATCATCACCTAAGGCTGTGCACTGGCCATGCAAAAGCTATTTTCTGATTAAGGAGGTCTTGAACAACATGTAGTGCTACATGTTCACTGTCAGATGGAATGAAAGGGTATGTATGAATCTGAAGCGGAATGGTTCCGTAGGATTATGTGTAATTTATGCAATTGTTAACATTACATTTGATCAAAGGAATATTTCTAAATTGTAGCGACGGTACTTTCCATGTTTTGCTTTGTAAGGATGCTGTATGTGTCCATATAGCCTAAAACACTGGGTTAAATCAATGAGGACTTAATGTCCACCAACACAACTATCGGGTACCTGGCGACTCCATGCTGTTCAATGTGACTGGTGATTCAGGTATTGCCGTGAAAGGGCTGTATCTGCTACTGTGTCCATCCCTGTCCTATTCCCCCGCACCTTTGTCTTAAGATAGCCTTAGAACTACACATGGAGTACATTCTTCTCGTACATTACGCCTTAAAAGTACAAAATTATGCACAAGAAATCCACAACTTGCAAGAGAGCTTGATGCCCATAGACACTTCAGAAACCATGTCATGCGTCATTGCCATATATCTACCTCCTATGAATGTAGGAGTGTCCTGGAAATTGGGTTTACTATGAAAAAAAGTTGAGACATGGGAACATGTTGGCCTTTTTAAAGAAAAATATGATAAGAATTTGTTTTAGTTCCGTTTTTTTTTTTTTTTTTTAAATGAATGACAATCATCCCCAAATTCTTATCATATTTTTCTTTAAAAAGGCCAACATGTTCCCATGTCTCAACTTTTTTTCATAGTAAACCCAATTTCCAGGACACTCCTACATTCATAGGAGGTAGATATATGGCAATGACGCATGACATGGTTTCTGAAGTGTCTATGGGCATCAAGCTCTCTTGCAAGTTGTGGATTTCTTGTGCATAATTTTGTACTTTTAAGGCGTAATGTACGAGAAGAATGTACTCCATGTGTAGTTCTAAGGCTATCTTAAGACAAAGGTGCGGGGGAATAGGACAGGGATGGACACAGTAGCAGATACAGCCCTTTCACGGCAATACCTGAATCACCAGTCACATTGAACAGCATGGAGTCGCCAGGTACCCGATAGTTGTGTTGGTGGACATTAAGTCCTCATTGATTTAACCCAGTGTTTTAGGCTATATGGACACATACAGCATCCTTACAAAGCAAAACATGGAAAGTACCGTCGCTACAATTTAGAAATATTCCTTTGATCAAATGTAATGTTAACAATTGCATAAATTACACATAATCCTACGGAACCATTCCGCTTCAGATTCATACATACCCTTTCATTCCATCTGACAGTGAACATGTAGCACTACATGTTGTTCAAGACCTCCTTAATCAGAAAATAGCTTTTGCATGGCCAGTGCACAGCCTTAGGTGATGATCAAACCTCTCAAAAAAGGGGAAATACAATTTTTTATTGGATAATATGAAGCACACAAAAGAAAAAAAGAAATGAGAAAAGTCAATGCAGCATATATCAGGCTTATGAGGTACTTCATGAATATATATGAATATCTATCTATATAGATAGATATATAGATATATCTTTTAACTTTTTAGAAAAGCTCTTCAAAGTCATATTATTCCTTATAATTCCTATCGATAGCTTAAAATACCTCGTCTTTTATTGTTGTTTTTTTGTCAGTTTGCCCAACCTTAAGTGGGGCAATTTTGAAACTGCTTTGAAAGTGCAAAACACAAATACTGATCGTTCTATGCAGCGTCTTCACTTTTAAGGTTGCATGATAATTAATGTAGAAATTATTTCATGTGGCGCTGTAAATGAAATAGGGCTGGCAACCCCAGTATATGGGAGGTGGAAAGGAAATCTCTGAAAAGGCACACATAAAACAATAACATGCGGGATGTTTTCAGCTCAGACAACAAGAATGACATAAGAACTTTAATTTAATTTCCATACAACCTTCTCTGTACAGTGCCTTTCAATCGATTGATCTCTTGAATGACCGATATATGCCACTACATCAGTATATCATGTCACAAATACATTGAGAAAAGTAATTTCAAATGTGTATTCCCTTTGTAAAATGTAGCATGCAAAAATACATCTATCGTCATATCAAAAACTGTATCAAATTTGGATAATGAATAGCGTGCTACTGTTCTTGTCGTTTTCTGGTTGCAACAAACAGCTTTAAATGGCAAAGGGCAAGAAAAGCCTCGCTGGTTTTATTGCGGCACTGGATAACATCCCTTCAAGATGCAGATGTTAGATCCTTGATGATCACTCAGTGACGTCTATAAGCCAACTACGAACCACTAAAAACACTACTTATAGGTTTGCAAAGTTACAGGTAACCTATATTCAATTAATTAGATGACCTCCTACCAATGCTTAAATGTTAAATGAAAGTTGCCACAAGACGTGCTGGAGACCCCAGTCCAGGGTACAGCTCAGAGTGATACCTGCCATGCATCTTACCTAACGTTGGCCCATCTACACTGCTCAGCAAATCATAACTCCAACTCAGACTTTAGTCATTATTGCCCTGCCTACAACATCCCATCAACATGCCTCTTTCTTTCAATCCGCAGCCCACTATTTATACTACCAAAACATATTGCAGGAATATTGATAGTGATTCATTGCAAATCTAAATATCCATTTCATTGGTACATCGATATATCATCCAGTCATGACTACAGCTTATATTGCCACACAAATGAGTCCCAACTCAGTGTCTGCTGAGCGTTCATTGGTTGTTTTAGTTACAGTATTACTACATTTTAAAAAGGGAGGATTTGCATGCGTACATAACATTGAGACTTGAACTCCCAATTACAAAATGTGGGTCCCATGAACTTTAATGTACATACTAAAACGTTCAAAGTTCATCCATAATTACAAATTTTGCTTAACTAAAGGTTAAAGGAAGTAAAATGATAAAGTTTGTACACAGTATTGGCTTGTGTCATTTGGTCACTAAAATTGATCTTTGTCATTATAAATTAGGGATATACAACACTAGCACCCGAGACCGTTCTGAGGTAGTTTTCCAAGTTGGTATATAAAAAGCCAAGTTGCTCTGAAGCCCTCAATGCTTTCAGAAAGATACAAAATACCTTGCATTATTAGTTATGATGTCTTGCATGTTGCATGTAATTCAGCTATATGGCATTGGTTCGGTTTGGGGAAGCTCTACGAAAGTTCTCCGATTTCTTTTGCAACCGTACTTTCTCAGGATAGAGTCGCTGCGAGTCGATGGATGGATGGAGCCAAGCTCTGCGTGACGACGATCATAGTTCTCCAAATGAACGCAACCAAAAAAGACCCGATAAAATAAACTAAAATGTTGACTACTCAAAACAGAGTGAGATATGAGATCATCATACTGTAGCAGGGCCTGCAGAAGCCATCATACATATTTTTGGGGAATAAAAGAGCAACATCTAGACATAAGCTAAACAAACAAAAATACAAGAGAAGTCAACTCATAAACCATAACGGACAACGGTACGAGAAGCATCATTGTTATGGTGCCATTACGCGTATTAAAGGTTGTAGGGGGGGTTTAACGATAACCATAACATTTTCAGGCATTCCGCAAAAGGTGACAAACATTAATTGTTTCTGTTGGTTACTTGAGGAAAAAACTGTCGTCTGATGGGAATATGAATAGTAAAAGCTGAAGCCAAAATTAAACATACAATAAGATCACACGACACCGCAACTATGGTAACAGCTCCTCTATTACAGCACCTCAACAGGCAATACAAAGTAGGACCAATCTTCGCACCAGCTCAAATTCAATCTTTCTAGTAGATGCCAATTCAACGACTAACATGACTAATGTTCCATCAGTCTCATTCTTAGGGTCAATTTTTGCCAGAGAACAGACATCAGAAAACAAAGACAACTTCGACTTCTTACTATCCCAATTTGAGGGGTCAATAAGTTCAAGTTAATGAACATGCATAATACGCATTTTACAGGTGGATACGTCATTTCTTAAAGTATATCAACACTCTGGCTTTCAGTACATTCAGTGTTACCTATTGTTACCTTTGAATTAAGAAAATAAGTTATACTCTACTATATGGGGAGGTTAGCTCTTCAGGGGAAGATAGGAGAAAGGCAAAGAGAGGCATTACTGTGCCTATATATCTGACATTATACTTTTAGGAGATGTTTAGATGGTCAGCAGTAGGCTATAGGCCTACAATAGTGCAAACCCAGATTCACGTTTCATTTTGTTATTAACATTGTTTGCTTGAATGTCCTTCTGCAACACAGAGAAATATGGGTCATATGGAAAAGGCATCCATCTATACTATTCTTAGCCCATTTTGAATGGAGATTGACAACTGAACTGAGACATCCATGTAGGGACCAGTTGAAGAAGTCATACAAACCAACAAAGGGTAAAGCCGAGCAATGACGACGTTAAACAATCTCTAAAACACTCCCAACAACTCGATTAAGCATGATGAAAAAAGATCAACAGACAATCCAATTGAATCCAATTCAATTGTTGCATTCAAGCAACAGAGGCACGTGAAATGTGCCTACTGGTGAGCTGAATTGGTCTATGATATCCATGATGATATGCCATTTAGTTAAACAAAACAGACCCCTCATAACCATGCTCTTTCGCAATTAAATGTCCCTTTTCCCTAAAAACTGTCAAGATCTGATCAGAGGGCACCCTTAAGCCTAGTTTTTATGCAAGTACTAGACTAGAAATGGTGCATGTATGATTTAAATGTGATTTCATTATTTACATCCTGGGCTTGCTATTGTTCAGGTCACTCTCAAATTAAACACTTATCCCTCATTGGAATGACAACACACACACCCATGAACATATCCATTCACTGGAAATAGATTAGCTTCAGATAAACTGTGTCCCCCAACGATGAAAAATGTACAGGTTGACAGATAATTCAACTACATCCTGATATGTAACTAGTTCTATCTGCATGGCCAGTGGCAACATTCCATGATGCATTTTTGCAGCTTGACTTCTCTATAAATGCTGTAGTTTCGGTGACCACAGAAACAAGTACTAGGCCTACACATATTCATCGAAGAACCAATTTGCTGGATACTTTCCACACACTAGAGATAGACAGACAGACTACAAACAACCAGTAAGATATAGCCTAGCCTACATATTGAATGTCCAACAAAAGTCAAAATAAATGTCAGTTTCACAATGATTTGCATATGCACTGTTACGCTTCACCATAGCTCAAAACTGAGATCATAACTAATGAACAGCAACATTTTATGGGGGGAGATTCAATGACAACCTATTGGCAGTTATTTCTGTAATAAAACATTAAAGGCATTATTCTCTGTAATATCACCCACTGCATGCTATTTGGCTAGTTAGTATCCCTCTCGACCATTGGGTGTAAAAATGAATTTCTGAATTAGTAGTGCACGTACATTACGTGTATCCGGGACCAGTTGGTTAACAAGCTATGCAATGAGTTGGTGTGGTCTCACCAGACAAACTAGCCTGGTATTAAACAAAGTAAGCTTCATGATGAACATCCACCTGCCCTCATCACCTCTCCTCTCTAAAACAGAACAATCTGAACGTCCAACCATCTGAAACACACTAGACTCAACTCAAGCAATAGCTCCAAAAGTCATTTTATTTTAGTGCAAAAATAACATTGTTATCAAATGTTGTACAGGTCTGGTAATCTAAGGTGCTGGCATAAATAGGTAACTTAAAACATGAATAAGCAGTATTAGAAACAAATTTAGGATGAACAAAGGATATGAGGTAAAATGATTTAGGAAACGGTGGAGTGAAAGATGAAGCGTTCAGCGTACTGAAACGAGAACATTCACATTTCATTGGACAAGCACATATTCTGCATTGATGAGGGTAGCCTATAGAAAAAGCTGAGTGACTGATTTGAGTTCCCACAATAATACCAGCAACTCAAGTTCTATCCTAAAAATCGACCTAAATAACAAATTGTGAGATAACGAACCAAATTAGTGATACTTTTCATGAACTCTATATGGGTCTATGGGAATATAGCGGTACATGTTGTACATTTAAAATGTCAAGCCAAGGGTTAAAATAAGAGACAATACCCATAGTCAAATTCAGATTTTTGGTGGTGAGCTGCTATGACTTTCATTACCCTTTTCTTTACTGACATGTTACTTGCGAACATACCTACATATGCAACATGTCTATATTCAAAGATATGCAATACGCTTCTTTAAGTCAGATTGTATTGTTATCCATCATTGGTTTCTAAACTTCCCATATCCATCTCAAATAAAAAAAAAAGGTGCTAAAAATGCTGTTCCATTGGCATGTAGAAAAAAAGGAAAAAGCCAAAAGCTTTGTACGACCAACAAATACTTTCCTAACAATTTGGGTCTTACAGCTCAATGCTAAAGATCCCAAGACTTTCAAGCCACTTTTTTCTTGAAAAAACATTTAGAACATGCTTCAGGATAGCTTACAAAAACTAGGATTACAGAATGCCGGTTCACTGTCCCACATGGCAAACGTTGAAAAACGTTGAACCTCAATACAAGACTCAAGCGATGCCTATCAGATAGATATATCACGTGTAATTATGAGGAAATGACCAGCAGTGTGATGTTACCCTAACACTTGAACAGGTAACAAGAGGTAGAACACACAGCCATTTCCACACAATTGCACCTCCATGGTGGAGAGAGATTGATCAGATGCCGCTGTCACAAGTCTTTGGGCCTTTGTGACCAGCTCTCAGGGTCACATATATATACATCTTTTTGTCAGGGAAACACATGCTCTTATCAGAGGCAAACTTTAGCAGGACCTCGGTCGGTCGGTCTTCAGACAGTTCAGGGCCCAGTGATTCCCCCCCTAATCCAACCAATCCATTCTCACGGTTCTACATCCTACGGGGGTGACCACAGCCTCATAAAAATGTCAAGATGCTACAACTAATTTTACAAACAACAGAACACCTTAGCCTCACACCCATGTCTCATGGATCATTAAACACCCTTCCATTTCCCCCATCCTCCTTGTAGAAGCCATTTTAGACACATTCATACAGCCACAACCACTACTACAGCTCTCACACAGGATCATATATATATATATATATATATATATATATATATACACCTTTTACCCTGGAAACACATGATCTTATCAACGTCACGTCCGTGCCACTGTGGCAGACCCCTCGTTTGAAACTAAACATTTTTTTAAAAATGAACCTTTTTTTTTTAAACCCCCTTTTATTAACCCTAACCCTTCATTATTGAACACAATACTAGCACTAGAGTAGCAGCCTAACCATTTTTTAATTGCCCATTTTAACCCCCTGTATTGAAGTTTTATTTTAAGCCTCATATGCAATTTTGACATAGATGCCTGTATGCCACATAAAGTCATCACCACCCCTCCCAACACCCCTTATCAGTGACAAACTTTAGCTGACCCCCCTATGGTTCTTCAGGCAGTTCAGGGCCCCCCAGGGGGGCCCCCTCCACATCCCCTACCCACCCCTCCCTCCTAACCCATACCTTCCATTCTCACGGATCTACATCCTGTGGGAGGGGCCACAGCCTCATAAATTATGTGACGTCATCACTTTTTGTCACAATGTGTATACTATATTCTCTTCAGCTTGATGATCAGCTTCAGTCTTGTCATACAGAGAGATTCTATCCTTGTGTTCCCGGGTTTTCATCAAGGAGCTACTTATTTTTTTCTCACAAGTCAGACTTGTTGAACCAATGCAGAAGTATTCATCATTGGATTTTTCATCTTGGGGATATTGAGAACAACAACGTATTAAACTAGCGTGTATGCCAGGTATTGAAGTGACACAGACTCAGTCATTTACAGACTATGAGGTTCCCTATTGCCCATTAATTTGAGTCCATTGTGAAGTAGAGAGGCACTTATCAAGGGGGCTTACTGTTGGCTGCAGAACAGTGAGGTCATTTGACAATATTCAACATGTTGGGGAGAAATACTGTTTGGTTTTAGCATAGGGAGGTATCACCACCACTTGCTACCAAATCCCACCTAATAGTCAAATCTTTTTCACCTTCCAGACAATGACAAGTCAAAGGAAGACAGAGAGAAGGAGCAGGAGCTTCTCCAGCAGATCCACAAGCTGGTGGAAACCAGAGACTTCCTGGTGGACAACGTGGAGTTTGAGAGGCTATGGCAAGGGTCTGTACACTGGCCTTAGGAGGTTCTGGGAGGTGTGAAGCAGGAAGCAGGAAGAGACGGGTGATAATTGATTAGTTCTGAGGCATGTGAAGAAGAAGAAGAAGAAGAAGAAGAAGAAGAAGAAGAAGAAGAAGAAGAAGAAACACAGGGAGGAGGGGAGGGGAGGGGAGGGGAAGAGAGGAAGGGGGAGAGGGGAGGGGAAGAGAGACAGGTGAGGAAAGGAGGAGGGGAGGGGAGGAGAGGGGAGAGGGAGACAAGAGGAGAGGGGAAGAGAGACGGCTGAGGAAAGAAGGAGGGGAGGAGAGGAGAGACGGGTGAGGAAAGGAGGAGGGGACGGAGGGGAGGAGAGGGGAGAGGGGGGGGGAGGAGAGGGGGAGAGAGAAGACAGAGCCTGGGGCCATGGAAAGAAGCAGCAAGAGATGTTTTAGCTCTACTCTCATCATCCTGTTTCTCTCCTCCTCAACAGGGAGAAAGAGGAGGATAAAGAGATGGCCGATTTCCTCAAGTCCAAGTTTCCCAAAAGTTTGAAGAAGAAGGGTATGTATTATTATCAGCAGTAGTAGTAGTATTATTAGTATTAGTATTGTTATTATCATTCACAGCATTCAGTTATTGAATGGGATTGAGGGGATTTGTTGACCTTGATTTGTTGAACAATGACCTTCATTTCATTTAATCTCATCTAGATGTTCACCAGGAGTAAGAGTCTCATTCTTTAGGACTATTTTTGGAAAGCGACTCTTTCTCTAGGCAGCCAGTGAAAGGGAAACAAAGCATTTATATTTCAAATGATGTATTGGCCACATCAATAGGCTGAACATGTTTTCATCATCTCATCATCAGGTTCATACGGTGTGACATTATCTGAAGTGCTGTGTTCCAATATCACTAACACACACACATAAGATGAAGCAGTGTGTTGACCAGGCATTCTAGGGTATATGCTAGTGTGGCTATTGGACCACATCCACGGTGTGTGTTCTTGTCCTAGGTGGTCCGTCCCCAGGCAGTAGGACGACCTCCAGCCCAGCAGACCTCGTCCCCCTTCACTAAGACAGGCCTGACCCTGCTGAAGGAGTGCTGCGGCTTCACCTGCTCCAACTCCGAGGGCCCCCTCACACACAGGGCTCCACAGACCCAAGATGGCGTCACAGTTTCAGCTTTTCAACCAGAGAAAGACTTGAAGCATGGAAGGACAACAAGCAAGACTGAGAAGAACAAGAATGGTAACGGAGAGAAAGGATGTTAACAGGATTGTGTTAAAAGAGATTGGCAGGATCGTTGTGTGATTTTTTTTCTACTATGTGTCTTTTCTGAGCTCTTTCACTCCCTCCTTCTCTCTCTCTCTCTCTCTCTCTCTCTCTCTCTCTCTCTCTCTCTCTTCTTGTCAAAATCACATCGGCTTCAGCATTTGTGAACCTGTCCCAACATAGAGATTTACATGAACCCCATCACCAGGAATTGCAGGCATGATACTGAATGAAAAAAGGTCTTGCTAAGTGATGCTTGTCCTCATTGTATAACATATGCATTTCCGCACACTAAAACAACAAACTTGATAAACAATGCACATCCATAGGCATCGAGGCTATTAACACCACCTACCTTAGTTTGAATGGCTATGTTCATTCAGGACTGTGCTTTATCTCTGCTCTCCGAAGCACTATTTTAGCCTATACTCTTTACATTCTGAATGACTGCAGTTGCCTTTGATCACCGGCTTAATAGTTTATTACTCAGAATTAGTTGACGGACAGACTGAGAATAGTTATTAGCAAATCAAAGGATAGACGGTCACTGCCCAGGGTCAGCGAGTCATGCTATGACACATGCTACTGAAAAAAACATTATAAAGTGCCTTCGGAAAGTATTCAGACCCCTTCACCTTTTCCACACTTTGTTGTGTTATAGACTCAGTTTAAATTAAATTAAAATAATTTGCCATGAATCCACACACAATACCCCAGACTGACAAAGAGAAAACAGGTTTTTAGTAATTTCAGTAAATTGATTAAAATTGAAATATAGAAATACCTCATGTACAAAACTATTCAGACCCTTTGCTTTGACACTCCTAAAATTAGCTAAAATGCCAAAATGTCATCAACAAATCACTCAATAAGTTGAATTGAGTGCATCTAAATGCAAGGATAATAGTTAATGTAATTTTGGAATATTTGTTTTTATAGGGTCTCTGATTTGCATAGGAATCAATTACACACTGTGGATCAGGTTGTCATTACAAACTGAGCAAATGGAGAGGAACACAACTGCTCAGGAATGCGACACTGAGGCCTGGGGAGACTTACACAAATCTACAAAGTGTCTGAAATACTTAAAGGGTCTGAATACTTACATGAGGTATTTCTGTATTTAAATTTTTATAAATTTACTGAAATTTCTAAAAACCTGTTTTGGCTTGGTGATTCTGGGGTATTGTGTGTGGATTGATGGCAGATTCTTTTAATTTAATCTATTTTAAATTGAGTCTATCACACAACAAAATGTGGAAAAAGTGAAGGGGTCTGAATACTTTCCGAAGGCACTGTAATTAGTGTTTGGCGCTAATGTTGTGCTCGCAGTTGACATTAAGCAACTCTCCTAGTAGTTAATTAATTATCACGGATTTGACGTCCTGTCCAATTAGAAGAGACCTTTATCAGAGAAGAACTGCACACGAGCCGAGCCCAGACGATGAGTCATCATAGCGTCATCACACTGCTCTCATCTGCTCTTCTTCTCCTTGTTCAAAACAGAATTGAATTAACATCTATCTAACTTTTATTTGTCCCCTCAGGTGAAATAAGGATACAAATCTTATTGTATCCAAATGACCACGATACATCAGGCTATAGACTATTGGCCCACCATATTACTGCACACTGCACCTACAAAAGACTATTGTTGAGTCTGCTTATTAGCATAAAAGTGCCACCTATGTGGCTAGGGCAGCTTAGCTTAGTATACAATTCAGCATTAAAAGTGGCCACCTAAAGTATATGTCCTCCATTAGTTCTGTGTGGATCTCCAGTTTATTTAAACCCTTTAGTCTTGTCAGTAATGACCAGGCAGTGTTCAGAGGCAGCCAGACAGTTCAGTGTCAGGTGTTCATACGCGACACCACACATGGATATGGGAGTTGTTGACCGTTCAACCCTTGCTAGCTATTCTGTGTATTCAATGTACTGTAGCATCCTTGTGCTAATGGAATGAGCACCTTGGAGAGAGTGCAATACAGTAAGTGCGCACTTCATAGGGGACATCGTGGAGTGTGGAGGGTGGCGGGTGGGTGAGTCCAGGGCAATGGTGGATACATGGGTGGGCGTACACTCATGCCGCCGCTGCGATCAAGGGCTCATACACAGAGCAGTCACCATAGCAACCCCATCATCCAGGCAGTCCATATATACAACGTATACAATAGTGTGAAACACCACACCTGGCAAATATATATATACATACAGTGTTGTATGTGATCTTGAGATCTTGGGAAACAGTTTGGACAGGACTCTGATAAATAGAGATAAGATACCTGGTCAGGTTTGTCTTACCCATATAGGTGAATGCAACCACACCATCACAGCATGTAATCAACCATGTGTAGTGCCAGCGATGGTACATTAAGTTAGATTTCATTCTAATTGGGAGTTAATCCGAAATGAGCTAAGCAACGCTGCGTTGGCGAAGGAATGTGATATTACCTGCTGCTGTGGTACAATGCTGGGTAATTCAAATTGTCATATTGAATTCTCTCTCTCTGTCTGTGTACACTGTGTGTGTGTGTCTCTCCCCTGTATCTTTCTCCCCTACCTGTCTCTCTCACTCTGTCTCTCTCCCTCTGTCTCTCTCCCTCTGTCTCCCTCCCTCTGTCTCTCTCCCTCTGTCTCTCTCTCTATCTATCTGTGTACACTGTATGTGAGTCTGTCTCCCCTCCCCCAGTCTGTCTCTCTGTCTCTGCCTCTCTCTCCCACCCCACTTCTTTTCTCTCTAATTTTCTGCCCTGCTATTGACCTCGCTCCTCTGCTGACTTCTGTACTCTGTGCCTCAGAAACCTTGTTTGGAGATCTTTGAGCATCAGAAACTCATGTATTTTTCATGCAGTCTATTGTACGAAATGCTGACCGTCCCTGAAAGACTGTATTTTCAGTAAAATGAATGTTTCATATTTCTGAATATTTCTGTATTTCATATTCAAGACCTGCAGTGTCTAATGACTGCATTATGTCCATGGATCAAGGTTGTACCTGTATACTCCATGACACTGTCTTGTACACCTGAACTGTTCACCTCACTGTTTAATGGCTTTCTCACCACAAACCTGGTAATGCAATAATTGCCCTTATTATAGGAGGTTACAGTCTTTCCAAAGGAATCCAGCTGAGAGATGCTTATGGACTATCATCAATAAACACACACACACACACACACACACACACACACACACACACACACACACACACACACACACACACACACACACACACACACACACACACCTCTTGATAGTAAAGGCACCCATGATAATTTCCTCATTTCCAACACAGAGGTGAGATTACTCTTAATGGCCATCATAGTATGAACATATTACAACTCCATTCACATTGGGGGGAATTGAATGGGGAACAAGAGTGGGGTTTTATTAAAAAGCCCTAACAGTTACACAAGAGGATTTAGAAGACAGAATGGCACAGCAGGGCCTTGTTCAGGTTGCCCCTAAACAGTGCCTGACTGAAAATCTCTCTCAGGCTGCATTGTGGCCTAATAACCACTTTCTCCCTATTAGATTATTTCTGACGACAGAGAATGAAACGCGGTGTCCGAGGGGAAAATTGATCATGAGCTCACATTAATCCAATGGAATAATGTTTTTTTTTTTTTTTTTTAATTTTAAATTAAAATTAAAAAATAAATGGTGTGGCTCGTTCAGGGTCAGATGTTGATTGTGTGATGTGATTTCTTCCACTTGTTCTGTTTCAGTTGGGGGTGTCAAATGGACTGGTAAGAGATCAAAGTGATATGTACATGATAATACATTCAGAACATCATTACTAAATACTGGAGATGTGATCATTAGGGCATATCAAACAGAATGTCAATTAACATTCATGCTCAGCAACGCCACCCTTTGGTCAATGCAGGAGCTCCGTAATGCTCTGGGCTTCCCAAACACAGGCCTACCAAATAAATGATAGAAGATGGTTTTACTCTATTTTGAAATATATTAATAGCATGTAGAGCAATGGTAAGTGTTTCCTTTTCAATGGACGCGGTTTTCCTACAGTTGCACCAGTAGTACAAAAGCACAAGTGAGGGATGGAAGACTTAGGGAACTCACTGCACACTGCAATACCAGTAGGATAACCATCACCGGTATATCAACCTCACTTCTAGGATTCTCAATAAAGCAGGTTGAGTTATAAAGTTTACAATGTTCTTTAAAATTAAAGTTGTCACTATCAAACTGAAACTCCAGCTGGGAAGTGGCTTTAACGAAAGATGTCAAAATGAACATTGTCTTAAACAAACAAGGAAAAGAACAGCGGCAGGCATAGCGATTATCTGAAGAGACAGAAACCTGGAGTTAGTTCTCATTTACCACCAGCCTGCATTTAAAACTCAATGATGTTGCTTCAAATATGACAGACACATGCTGACAGAACACCAGCCCACAACTTGCTTTCCCTAGGGAATATATAGGTACACTTTTAGAATCATTACATCATACAATGAATTTAAGCATTTTCTATAAAAATAAAATTAAAAAAATGCAGTGTTGTCAAACATAACATCATGACACATCCAACCACCTACAACAATTGTCACACACATGGTAAGGACCCCACAAAACTCGTCTCTCCAAATGCCTGATTACAAAGCTTTAAATAGGGCACACAGGAAATTACCCAGCCAATGGCATTTTGACACATGGTAGACCAATTAAGGTCCTACCTGCTACAATAGGTTCTCAAAAACTCTTTAAATGCTCCTTCTCCTTTTACAAGACCCAACGTGCAGCATTTGGATAGCTTTCCACAGTAAAGGGCGTATCATCCATAAAGTAGAGCTCTATAATCCTGTCTCTCAGTCAGAACACAATGAAAAGGGCAGAAGGCTTATTTGCAAGCTGATGTTTACAGCTCACAATTCATAAATAGACAACACAAATAAAAACATCCTATTTTCTCTCTCATCACTGGGTGTGTGTGTGTGTGTGTGTGTGTGTGTGTGTGTGTGTGTGTGTGTGTGTGTGTGTGTGTGTGTGTGTGTGTGTGTGTGACGCAGGTGATGCAGAAACTTTTTTGACATTTAATGTCAGGACTCAAACAGTATATTTATCTCTCAAATGTGTTTGTTTGTCACACAATAATTTAACACTGCAGGTAGTATGGAGTGTTAACAGTTCTGCATGTGGCAGTTTCTGCACAGCTTCTGCATGGCTATTTTATTTTCTAGCAGTTTCACAGTAAACTTATTTTCAGAACATTCATTAAAAACTCAAAAAAGGGTTTTAGTCAGAGGGGGTAATGGGGTAAGGCCTCCACTATCGCCCCCCAGTGGCAGGGTGAGGGTTAGTCTTTTGGTCCATTCCACAGAGATTCTCTGAACAGCATTGATCAAAACCTGATCAGGTGGAGGTGGAAATCAGAGGATGGGCTGATTGGAATGCATGGAATAAGTAATGGTATAAAACATACATGAAACACATGTGTTTGATACCATTTCTTACTCCATTCCATGCATTTCAATGAGCGTGTCCTCCGATTTCTACCTCCACCAGCCTCCACTGATCTACATTACTATGCAACATACTGTATCTGAAATAACTTGGTGTGTTATGAAGATGATGCAGTGGATCTGTACCAGATTAGTATCATTGATAATAGAAAATCCTCTCTTATCAAGTGTAATCAAGTGCAAAATTGCAATTAGCATGATCTGTAAAAATTTACTAATTCAAAATGTTGATCATCAAAATCCATTTTAGTTTATTTTCATCTCCGCGGCATTCCGCTGCCTCTCTCCTGCATTCTGCAGGTTCTCCGCGGCATTCCGCTGCCTCGCTCCTGCATTCTGCAGGTTCTCCGCGGCATTCCGCTGCCTCTCTGCTGCAATCTGCCGGTTTTCCGCAGCATTCCTGTGCCTGTCTCTCTCCCTCTCCATCCGTCAATACAGTCTGAAAGCATATAACAAAATATATTGGACTAGAATTAAACAAAATCAAGCAGAGCATTTCAGATGTATATCTTACCACAGTGGCCAGGAGTGGTCCAGTAGTATGTGAGCTGAAGCCCCACCAGACACTTGAGGTAGGTCTCCACACCTCCATGAGCAATTGCTACCCGGAGGCCAGAGCCTGTAATCTGCTCCATCTCGGTCAGGATGCTCTGGACGAGCATGGAGACTTGAGAATGATGGATAAGTCCATGACTGACCTCCTCTACTGCCTCAATCCAGGGGAAGGAGCAGAGAATGTTGGTTACCTCGACCCTTGGACCTCGGCGGACAATGGTCTCCTTGACAGTCTGTACTACCACACTGTACAGACCCTCAAGGTGGTCAGGGACGAGGTGGGAGGAGGCCATCTTCTTTTTAAACGCCATCTCACTAACTGCGTTCCGGACCACCGCCCTGGCATCGAAAGGGGTGCCATCAAAGTCGAGGAGGCTGAAGTTGTTTGATGCCTCCTCAAACTTCATAAATACGGCCCGCACCATGTCCCGTGACACATCCTTACTTAATGCGGTGAGACGTGCCACGGGGACATCACCAAACTGCCTCAGGTACTTTGACGCAGCTTGGGCTACCAGGCCATAGATGTCTTCGACGGCAGCACGTTTTCTGGCCTCCGCCTTGGCCCTATCCGACTGCCTGATTGGCATTGGCCCTGGTCCGTCCTCTACTAGGTGCTTGAGTGATATCCTCACCACCTCTGGGATGAGGTGATCTCTGGCAGAGCCGAGGAACGCCTGCAGAGGGATGGACAACTCCTCCCTCTTCGCGGAGTGAACAGGGCCTCTCCTCCCGCGCCTGTTGCCCCTCTTGGGCCCAGCTGTGATGGAGGCTGGGAATCCAGAGAAGACGGGGAGGAGGATTTTGTGAGCAGTTGTCTCTGCTGCCGGGCAGAACTTTTCTAAAAAAAGCTGCAGTCCCTCAGTGGTTATCTTCATAGGAGAGGGAGAGAGAGAGAGAGAGAGAGAGAGAGAGAGAGAGAGGGAGAGAGAGGGAGAGAGAGAGAGAGAGAGAGAGAGGGAGAGTGAAAGAGAGTTAAATCAACTTAACCAAGGCCTTTCTGGTGTTCCTATAGAATACAACAGGATGTTGTCATACATACTGTTCTGTAGAACTGCCTTGAGAGGCGCTGTTCTCTCTGGAGCTCCTTCTCCATCTTGTCCAGACGGAGGAGCCTCTGTGCAGTCCAGGCCTGTAAAACAAATGATGTCAGTTTCAACAGTGCTTACTGGTCAAGAATAAACTCACCACAATGTTTGTGATTCTCAGTGAATATAAACAGTATGTTGGCCTACTATGCTATAATCCTTACCACTTCAGCCAGATAAAGCTCCCTTAGCTCTGTGCCCTGACTGAAGTCATGACACCTCCTATGAAAAAAGGAAAACATTTGTCAGTTCTCTCTCTCTCTCAACAAATTGTGCATATATAATTCTAACACATCTAGTTTCTAACTTTAAAGTAAATCTAAAACTGAAGAGTACAACCTAGCAAGCAGTTGATAATTATCTATTTATGAGCACCAAAGCTTAACTTATTCTTCCAGGAAGAGACTCCCAGCCATCAGCCAATCCTTCATGTGGCCGAGGGTGATGTTGGAGGGCACTTTCCTCTGGTCCTTCATGGCCAGGAACAGTCTCATGAGCTTTTTCTGCAAGATAGAGTTCTCCATTAGTACCTAAAGCAGCAAATATGAGGCAAAACATATTTTCTTTGGAAAATAAGTATAACTTACGTCGGCCAGAAACTGTGCCTTATCCATCGAGGACAAGGCCTCATTGGATAGATCAGAGTCCATTGCTAGAGAAAAAGACAATAAGTAATTTAGCTTAAACTCTGTCAACAACACTGCATAATAGTTGTCATCAATTTCACACACAAAAAAAAGGTTAGAGTAATGTAAGAAGATACACACCTGACTAAGAACAAGTAATGTAAATATTATAATTAAACGCAGAAAGTCCTATTAAAAGACGTTTAGGCGGTAGGTCACTTGGTGTCCAATAAATTCTGATTGATGCAAACCTGTCTTTCTAGAATGTTTATGCATGGGATCTTGAGCACTGTGACGCGCTCATTATTGCACAGTGCGCGGTACGGGCTATGTAGGTCTAATATTCTGTGTTCAGGGCAAAATGATGTAATATGAATTGATTCAAAATACCATTGTAAGTTATCATTGTAAACTATTTCCACCCAGCAGTGCTAGCTAAGTGCTAACAGGATTTACAATCAGGTTTTACACTTGGTAACATGATGCACCGTAATTGAGTGGCGACATTGTGCACCAAGTACGCTAGACCGAGTATGGTGCGTAAATGTTGCCATATGTCTAGTTAAAAGGCGAAACACCGATCCCTATTCCAAAAGCCCCCAGCCTATTTGAGAAATGTTGGGAGCAAGGCGCACGATACAGGCTACAATATATTAATGGATAAAATAATGATTCTGATTGGCCATTACCGTTGTAGCCTGGATTCAGTCTAATATAATCCAATCGATAGAAAACAGACGATTGTATCACTGAAACAATCTCCACCGAGCAGTGCCAACAGGCATTTTGAATCTAATTTTATGCACCACAACTTAGTGGCACAGGCAACGTTGCGTGGATAGCCGATGGTTCTGAATTGCCATGCGTCCATGAACAGCCCTAAAGCCTAATCTAAATCTAAAGGCATTTAGCCAGTTGCATAGAATTTGTGTGACATTAATATCTCAGACTATAGACTGGTACCCAGGCCAGCTGTAGTGTCGAGTGACAAACACACACACACACACACACACTTCTATGGTGGGTACGCACGCACGCACATGGGCACGCAGAAGCGCATACACACACTACTAGGCCGACTTGTAGTGTGGATACACATGCAAGCACGTAAGCACGCACGCACGTAAGCACGCACACAAACACAAACACACGCTCGCTCGCTCGCTCGCACACACACACACACACGCACGCGCACCCACACAGACACACACTTCTACTGTACTGTGAGTAATCCAGCAATACCAAATAACAACTATAGGCAGGTATCAGTTGAGGGCAATAGTACGCACGCATGCAAGTAAGCACGCTCGCACACACACACACACATACACACACGCACACACACACACACACACTTTTTGGGGGGGTAATCGAGCAGCACAGCTATGGGCAATCAGTTGTAGGCAACAGTTCTAAAAAATACTTTTCAACAAAACTAAAAAACAGTCAACTTAAAATACTTGTTGGTATTTAGATGCCTACCTTACCGCGTACAAGACCAGGCAGGTAATGTTGGGTTTTGATTGCCGCATCTAGACAACTAGTAGGTACACATTACAGAGAGCGCTAATGCAAGAGGTGTGTTTAGTTATCGCGTTGGTGTCGAATACTGACTGAATGATCCAAAGTTCTGTCTCTCAAATTCTGTATGACGCGCTCATTATTACGTCGCATGGTGGGCCTAATACGTACATCCAGAATCACACACACACACACACACACACACACACACACACACACACACACACACACACACACACACACACACACACACACACACACACACACACACACACACACACACACACACACACACACACACACACACACACTTCTACTGTGGGTACGCACGCACGCACGCACATAGGCACGCAGACGCGCATACACACACTACTACTAGTAAACAAGAGATCCTGGGTTCGAATCCCAGCGGTGCCTTACATTTCTGCTTGCACTCACAGCAGTGGCTGTAAGTATCCGGTGGAAAGGGCTACCGGGCCAACACGAGATTAGGACAAGGTGGCCGAGTGGTTAAGGCGATGGACTGCTAATCCATTGTGCTCTACACGCGTCGGTTCGCATCTCATTCTTGTCGCACAGCCATGCTTCTTTGCCAGCTTGGACGACCGTAGCCGTGGAAACAGAGGAGGTGGAGAAACAATGTAAAGCGTGCGGCGCATGCTTCGGAGACCACATTCAGACGGACGTCGTCCAACAGCTTCTTTGAGCACAGAGACAGCTTCAACCTCGGCGGGGTTCGAACCGACGCTTTCAACGAGACTGAAGTGTCATTCTTGCGCCTTTGGATACGCAGGCATGGGCCCCTCGGGAAAAGGTCACTTAACTTGCATTGGCCGGGAATCGAACCCGGGTCAACTGCTTGGAAGGCAGCTATGCTCACCACTATACCACCAATGCACTCATGAGACCAGGCAGGACCGCAACAATGATATGACCATTCACGACCACCACATTCATATGCCCTCCAGGACTCACCATTTCAACATTTTGCAGGGTCTTTGTTGTCACTTTTATTTCATGGGCTGGATTACTCAGTAAAAAAGGGAGGGGGGTGGGGGGGGGCGAGAAAAATGTTACAACAATGCAAACACAGTGGAAGTAAACTCCCTGCTTTTTGCCAACGTTGCGTACGCGAATGAAATAGTCCTTTTTTTATCCAGACAGTGCGGACACTTCCCACAACCTGAGGCTCCGTTGCGGTGGAGGGGCAAGGTGTTGTCCGATG
The DNA here is from genome assembly GCF_951799395.1 of Argentina silus. Taxonomy (NCBI): domain Eukaryota; kingdom Metazoa; phylum Chordata; class Actinopteri; order Argentiniformes; family Argentinidae; genus Argentina; species Argentina silus. Next base: position 48,927,556 of record NC_139654.1, read on the forward strand.
GTTCGTTGGTCTAGTGGTATGATTCTCGCTTTGAGTGTGAGAGGTCCTGGGTTGAAATCCCGGACACGCCCTTTGACGAAACCTTTCACAAGCTGGGTCCGCCAAATGAAAGTCCTTTGGCTCAAAGGTTCAACAAATGTTTCCCCAGGTAGCAGCAAAATTCCACTGTTAAAAAGCCTTTCCTCACGTCCTGGCTTTAAGTATCCGGTGGAAAGGGCTACCGGGCCAACAGGAGCGTAGGACGAGGTGGCCGAGTGGTTAAGGTGATGGACTGCTAATCCATTGTGCTCTGCACGCGTGGGTTCGAATCCCATCCTCGTCGCACAGCCATGCTTCTTTGTCAGCTTGGACGACCGTGGGCGTGGAAACAGAGGAGGTGGAGAAACATCCTTCAGAGACCACATTTAGACAGACGTCGTCCAACAGCTTCTCTGAGTACGGAGACAGCTTCAACCTAGGCGGGGTTCGAACAGACGCTTTCAACGAGACCGAAGTGTCATACTTGCGCCTTTGGATATGCAGCCATGGGCCCATCGGGAAAAAGACACCAAACGCCAGGAATCGAACCCAGGTCAACTACTTGGAAGGCAGCTATGCTCACCACTATACCACCAATGCGCTCACGAGTCCAGGCAGGACCGCAACAATGATACGACCATTCACATTCATATGCCCTCCAGGACTCACCATTTCAACATTTTGCAGGGTCTTCGTTATCACTTTTATTTCATGGGCTGGATTACTCAGTAAAAAAGGGAGGGGGGGGGAGAGAAAAATCTTACAACAATGCAAACACAGTGGAAGTAAACTAGCTGCTTTTTGCAGACAGGGCGGACACATCCCCCAACCTGAGGCTCCATTGCGGGGGAGGGTCACCCATTAGAAGGTGGCTCATTGGTCTAGGGGTATGATTCTCGCTTAGGGTGCGAGAAGTCCTGTGTTCAAATCCCGGACGAGCCCTCTGATTTAGCCTTTCACCAGCTCGGACGATACCATCAAAGTGTCTTGGGGCGACCGTGGGCGTGGAAACAGAGGAGATAGAGCTTAATGCTTAAGCTTGGTGCTTAATCCCTGAGGTGACACAATGTGTCTCTAAACGATAGTCGACAGAACATCACTACTTATCAATGCATTAGTCATGATATATGAAACATTGATAGTGGTAAGAAAAGCATGTTTATTAGATTGTGACATAATAGGCATTTGCACAACATTTGGGCAACTGTAACAACTGAGGTATTCTTACTATCTTTGTATCTTAATGGAACATTGAATTAATTCAACCAGTATGTGTTATCTGTCTAGTGCTTCTATGGAGATTGGCTGTACTGTTCCAAATAGAACAAGAAACTAGAGGGGGGAGTTAGAGTACAGCAGAGATGCTGGACACATTTCTTTTTTCTTTTAAAATGTTATTATTCAGGTAATTGACACTGTCTGTTATGTGTAGGACTTTTCCAATTTGTTCCATGCAGTTGTCATGGTGACAATGGACAATGTATCTGTCACAGAATGTGTGATTATGTCATAAACCAACATGATGACATCACATGCAAAATGAAGACAAAGTAAAGACAGATTCACCAGAACCTTCAGTATTGACTCCACCTTCAGAGACAACTGGATTTAATTTGCATAAACGTGGTCAAAATCCCGATAACAGAAGATGGGGGTACTCACTCTGGTGAGTTTTGAGAACTTTTATGATACTAAGAATTTGTGTTAAATAGTTTTATTCTTGGTGAAAAAACATTTCATTACATTTGTTGTGTCCTGAAGGATTGGACTCTAACATTCATGTTAAGTAAGTGATTTTCAATGTTTAATTCTGTCCTGTCAGATGTGTCCTTGGAACCCGTTCCGGACGGGTCAAACATTGGGTTGGATATTGCGGCCTATGAGCTTTTCTGCGATTGGCTCCAACATTCACGTGACCTCCTGCCTAACGGGCAGATTATCCACTATCATGGACCAGACTGCCAATGCCCGGAGCAGCGTCACCTGGGTGGCCGTCTCCCAGCGTTAAATTACCAGGCGCACTATACCCAGATGCAAAGTCCCCATGTGGGCCATGACCAGGTGGAGGGCCACCAGGTGATCCGTCAACAGGTGCAGATTGAGTGGATGCAGGGACCTCATATACCCTCCCCACCTTCTAGACTGATGTGGTTCCAGGATGGGTCCTTTGGATCGCGGACCCCGAGGAGTTTATCGACCCAGAGCTGGGCCTCATAGTGATCCCAGAGCGGCGGGTACACCAGGGCGAGCTGCCTTACCTCTACCCACAGATGCTGTGGTACCAGCAGGGATGCTTGTACCCGGTCGATCCTATGGTCGTTGTGAACCCTCCCAGGGAAATGGAACCCATGGCAGAAGAATCAGAGGAGTCAGAGGACTCTGATAATGATAATGATAATAATAATGATGATGATGATGATGATGACGACGATGATGATGATGATGATGAAGACAATGAGGAGGATGGTGCTGAAGAGGTCATCGAGGCCCCCCTCGTCCACAGGCCATTGGAGAGGGCCTGTAAAAGAAATAGGGACATCTATATTAGTGAGAGTGAGAGTGAGAGCGAGAGCGACGATGGCGGTGCTTCTAAGCGCCAGAGACGGTCAGATGAGACTGACTCTGAGGAGGAGTGGTCCCCCAGCTCAAGGCCTGGCACCTCAGGAGTGTCAAGGAAGAGGAGCAGGGACGACGATGATGACGGCGACAACAAACGCACTAAGAGGCAGCGTCCTCTGTGAGAAACAGACTGTTGTAACTCTGAACGGTGTTCCATTCAAGTGTCTCACAAACTTGTCCAAAAAGGATTTTTCCCACAAGAAATTGACCAAAAAGCATCAGCGGGATTACAATTATAAATTATCAAGTCTTTCACACAAATAAAGGTTTTATTAAACCCAAATTCTATATGATTCTTGTGTCCTTCATACAACCATCAACCACAACAATCAATCAATCAATGCAATGAATAGCTAGGTGTATTCTTTTAACTGAGATCACTAGGTTGAAATAGAGAGACTCATTGTTTAGAACAGACAGATCAACGTCTGCTCTTGAATGTCTTGGGTCATCCTCTGGGTATTGTCGACAGAGTCTAAACTGTGACCATCACTGACCTGTCTGAACAGGATGCTGGGCCATACTGGTGTGGAGTGAATGTTAAGAGAACCGAAGCGGGCTTCATCGCACTGATTAGTCAGGTGCAACTGCATGTTGAAGGTGAGTGACTGAAAGGTCGACCAGGACCGAAAGAACGAATAAAAGAAGGAACATTGTAAATAAACGGGGTTTTCCCTTATCACCACCACCGAATCCGCCTCTGTGTTTAGGACCTTTGTTACAGTGGCTCCCAACGAGGGGCAAGGAGGCGGATTCGGTGGTGATAAGGGAAAACCCTGTTTATTTACAAAATGTCTTCTTTTATTCGTTCTTTAGGTCCTGGTCGACTTTTCAGTCATAGCTTTTCAGCCCCTTTCTCCCCCAAAGCAGAGGCACACACATCTTAAACCATTTCGTTAACGAGGCTTCATTCTCAACAGGTGCGCAACGAAGCCTCGCTTCCGTAACCCTTGCCACGGTCCTGTAGCTCCCTCTACAGGCCGAACGCTGCATGTCCCCCCACAATTGATTTGATTCATAACCATTTTTATTGACAATGAAGTGTATGGCGATAAAATCTTATGATTGATGACAGGTAGAAAGATTTGATTGATTATAAAATATTGCTCCTAGTCCCATGACAGAATTTCACAGTTAGATGTATTGCTCCTAGTCCCATGACAGACTTTGACAGTTAGATTGACATTCTTCCTCTTGTTGGCCTCAGATGGTGACCAAGAAGCACAGGGCCATGGGGGACAGGACAGTGAGTGGCTGTCTCGCCTCAAGACCTCTGCCACCACTGGGGTTTGGCCCTCTGATGTAGGGGACAGGCCAGCCCCCAGTCAGAATAGGTGGTATGCTCTCTACCATAAGGTACATTTTGTCTGTGAAATACACCAACAGATTAAACAGATATAGGCTAGGTTGTATATGCCATGACATTGAGCATACCATTTGGTTACAGATTGAGAAATGTCCAGTGCAGACCCGCGGCCAGACATCGTTGTTTGGTGGGCCAGAGTTGTGTCTGTGGATTTCACTCCCAGAAGGTAATGAAGGGACATCAGATGTAACTATTTATCATGCTGAAAAAGGATTCCATTGTCAGTAGTCTTGATACTTGTTGTATCTGTATGTCTTCAGCAGCCAGCCAGTGTTCCACCGGCACCCACATCTACCTCCGTGCCTGCTGCTGCCACGGTCCAGGGTCCAGCTCCACCTCGTGCCACGGCCCCTGCAGAGACCACAGACTCAGTCTCTGTCCTCTGTGGCCTACATTGACTGTGTCAATGGTAAATATTTCCATAACATTTTGCCAAACGTTATCCATCTATTTTATCAAAGCACTGTTTTGCCATTCATTATTATCCTGACCAATTTCACTTGCCATTCTTCTCTTCAGTTTTATAAACCTCGGTTTGGAGGGGCATCTGGTGCTGCAGCCAAACCAAACCTTGTGGCTAGGAAGCCTGTTGAGGTATTACATGAATTTGTTCGTCTTAATATCTCTGTGTTATTAGTGTAACTCGTGTGTGACTAATGTGGCTTATGCCTACAATCACATAGATACATGCACAATCACAATATACTCTCCTGGTGTACTCTACCTTTCCTCTCCCTCACAGTCTCTGTCCAGCCCTGTTACTACCTCTGCTGGTAGTGCCAGCAGTGCTACGGCCTCCATGAGGACCCCCTCCTCTGTACCCAAGTCCCCCTCCAGCCCTGCTACAGCCTCCATGAGTACCCCTTCCCCTGTATCCTAGTCCCTGTCCGTCCCTGCTACGGCCTCTATGAGGACCCCTTCCCTTGTACGACCCATGTCCCCCTCCAGCCCTGCCTCCACCTATATTAGGACCATCTCCCCTTTCTCTCTGCCTCCATCGTTTAGAATACATACTGACAAATAAACTAGTAGATAATGGAAGAGAAGCCTCAATTTCTCTCTCTCTCTTTCTTTTCCCTCTTTTTTCTCCTTTTTCACACCCTCTTCCCCCCCTAAACAGACTATTGTTCCACAGCTTTGGTGCAGTCGGTAGAGCATCAGACTTCTAATCTGAGGGTCCAGGGTTCAAGTCCCTGTTCGGAAGAAGCTGCGTTTCACTGCAGGATCTACTCCAACAATGGTAAGAGAGGTTCAAGTCCCTGTTCGGAAGAAGCTGAGTTCCACTGCAGGATCTACTCCAACAATGGTATGAGATTGGGCACCCTACATTTCTATATCTTAACAATGCACTTTCGCTTCCTGTTTGGGGACAGAGGCTTACATGCTCACAACTAAAACTCCCTGACCCTGACGTGATTTGAACACGCAGCCTTCTGATCTGGAGTCAGACGCGCTACCGTTGCGCCACAAGTTCCTTGCGGTGTTATTATCATTTCAGGCAATGTGAATCGCAAAACCAAGTTTGGGAAGTTGATGAGATGAATGCAACAGTTGGAAACAGAACACCATGTGATCACTTTTACTGCAAGTGTCTGCATAGCTCAGTTGGTAAAGCATCAGGCTTTTAATCTGAGGGACTAGGATTCAAGTCCTTTTTTTCCTCCTGCTGGACAAAGGCTTCCATGCTGATTCCATCCTGACCCAGCATGATACGAACATGCAGCCTTCTGATCGGGAGTGAGACGTGCTACCGTTGGGCCACAAGGTCCTCTGAATTACACAGTGAATACAATTTCACACAATGTTCCTCCCCAACCCTTGCTTGGGAAGTTGATGAGATGAATGGAAAAGTAGGAAGAGTGTTGGAAACGCAAAACCAGGCCCCTGATTCATTCTGGCTGCCGGCAGAGATGAAGAAGACCATTCCACAGCAAGACCAGCGATGGATTGCATCCACTCTGTGGGAGAACCAGAGGCTGCGGCCGAACTTGAAGCTCTGGTACGAGCCACCGGTACCAGTGCTCATTTATAACCAGGCCCCAACACTCGAGCACTTTTTCACCCACAAGCTCCTGGCGTGGATGCCCTACCATCTGTGGAAAGTCAGGGTGTGCTGCCCAGTGTGTAGGAGGCAGCTCACAGGTTTTTTGTGTTTATTTCAGTAAAAACAAAATCTATTTTCAAATATAAATCTTTTATCTGAGTTTTATTCAATCAATTTGACACATTGCTAATAGCGAGTGATGCAGTCCATAAGAGAAAGAAACAAAGGTCTGATCATTATAGTACAGTGTACAGTCTCCCATTCCAGTTTTAACACTGAATACATGCAATAATGAAAACTACAAACATCCTCATTGTGAAATAACCCTTCACTCCTCTCTCCCAAACATATTCACCTTTCATTACACTGTCAAACACGATGTTGACTTGCATTACAACCCACTGTGCTCTTTTACAGTTTGAAATCACGTTGTTCAACAACAATATTCACATTTCTTTGAGAAAATTGACTGCCATTGCCATACTGTAGTTATAGTTTTCTCAAAACCTTTGTTAAAATCACACTAAAATAAACATCATACTGAAGTATTGTAAAGTATTCTGAATTTGTTCTGCTCAGCACTATTCTGCTGAATCAAATTGTTGCCCCAATATTACCAGAAACATAAAGACCTGTTTTCTCACACAGTTAATGAGGACAGAGTTTTTATATTGTTTTGAATTATAACTGTTTATTTCAATGTAGCATTTGTTATAGTTCACTGAATTTTCTGCAAATCTCTAAAAAGCGTATAGGAAAGGAAAAGACACTCGCAATAATACACATATTTTCCATCAATGTTTAAACACAACTCACTGCAACACAATTAGGTAATTAACAAATGCTACGAGACACAACCCTCGTTTGCTGGAGTCCTTGAACGACACCTTGTTAAAAATCACAGAAAAACAAAAAAAAAGAAGGCTCCTCCTTTGAGCCGGATTTGAACCAGCGACCTAAGGATTACTGCTATAGAACCTACAGTCCTCCGCTCTACCAACTGAGCTATCGAAGGGTGCCAATGGGACCGCCAGATCTGCACATTTCCAAGTTAGAAGGTCTTTTTGTGCTACATATTTAGCTAACAACTACGTTTCACTACCTTTGGACTGCTTTGCTTGAATTAGAGCTACAAGAAATAAGTAGCTCTCCCCGTCGGGGAAATGAACCCCGGTTTCCCACGTGACAGGCAGGGATACTGACCACTATACTAACGAGGAGGTGGTATGGGAGGCCTGGGTTCGATTACCAACATGGGCAGAGGAGGTGGTTTGGAAGGCCTGGGCTCGATTCCCAGCCTTCCAAACACTTTTTGCCTAAATCCTTTGCTCACCTGGTGTTTCAAGCTGAACTAGCTATGTTTTGTGAACTGGTTATTGACAGTTTTCATTTTACACAATTATCTCACTACAATACTGTGACGGCTACAGAGAGAAAGCGCCATGGTCCTGGAATGGTGAGAATAAATGTGTTTCCGCCCGGTTTCGAACCAGGGATCTTTCACGTGTGAGGCAAACGTGATGACCACTACACTACGGAAACTACACACCCTTCGATGATCAACTTTTCTTTTGGTTCAAAGACATACAACCAAGTTTTAATTGATCAGTTGGGGAATTGAACCACGGTCTCGCGCTAAAGTTAAGTCTTAAACTCACTCAAAATTCCCCATTAATTCTCTGTCTTTGCTGACATCTAAGCATTGGTGGTTCAGTGGTAGAATTCTCGCCTGCCATGCGGGAGGACAGGGTTCAATTCAGGAATTCATGAAAAGGACAATTACATTAACACTTCATGAGGACCTTTGATAATTGTAAACCACAGTTATACACTCACTGGCCACTTTATTAGGTACACCTTGCTAGTACTGGGTTGGACCCCCTTTTGCTTTCAGAACTGCCTTAATTCTTTGTGCCATAGATTCATCAAGGTGCTGGAAACATCCCTCCGTTGACATGATAGCATCACGCAGTTGCTGCAGATTTGTCGGCTGCACATCCATGATGCGATTCTCCCGTTCCACCACATCCCGAAGGTGCCCTATTGGATTGAGATCTGGTGACTGTGGAGGACATTGGAGTACAGTGAACTCATTGTCATGTTCATTGATTGGGCCTGCCAGATCTGCACGTTTCCAACTTAGAGGGTCAGTGTTGAATGCAGAATGTGCCTCTGCCCAAAAGGGAGGCCGTATCTTGGAGATGCAGGGGATTGAACCCTGGACCTCATACATGCAAAGCATGCGCTCTACCACTGAGCTACATCCCCAACGGGCAACTGCAGGGATTTTTGGAATCCATTTTTGAACCAGCGACCTAAGGATTACTGCTATAGAACCTACAGTCCTCCGCTCTACCAACTGAGCTATCGAAGGGTGCCAACGGGACCGCCAGATCTGCACGTTTCCAAGTTAGAAGGTCTTTTTGTGCTACATATTTAGCTAACAACTACGTTTCACTACCTTTGGACTGCTTTGCTTGAATTAGAGCTGCAAGAAATAAGTTGGAAGGCCTGGGCTCGATTCCCAGCCTGTGCACAAACACTTTTTGCCTAAATCCTTTGCTCACCTGGTGTTTCAAGCCAAACTAGCTGTGTTTTGTGAACTGGTTATTGACAGTTTTCATTTTACACAATTATCTCACGACAATAATGTTACGGCTACAGAGAGAAAGCGCCATGGTCCTGGAATGGTGAGAATAAATGTGTTTCCACCCGATTTCGAACCGGGGACCTTTCACGTGTAAGGCGAACGTGATGACCACTACACTACGGAAACTACACACCCTTCGATGATCAACTTTTCTTTTGGTTCAAAGACATACAACCAAGTTTTAATTGATCAGTTGGGGAATTGAACCACGGTCTCGCGCTAAAGTTAAGTGTTAAACTCACTCAAAATTCCCCATTCATTCTCTATCCTTGCTGACATCTAAGCATTGGTGGTTCAGTGGTAGAATTCTCGCCTGCTGGGGATATTCGAACAGACCAGACCGCACTTTTTCTGGACAGCTGAAGATGATGATATGATGTCCCCCCTTTGCAACTTGACACTTTAACGTTGTTGTTGTGACTAGCTGAAATGTGATCCAATCTCCCTCGATTAAAGCACACACAGCCAGAAAACATTTAGAAAAGTTACATTGCGCCGAATGACCGCCAAAAAGTATTTATTTTGATACGAGTGGATTGACACGCTATCCCCACCTACTTATAGGACTACTTATTCAGTCTTGACATGGCCTCAGTTTAGAAATGGAAGGACAATTTGAGAGAATAACGGGAGAACCTTTCCATGTCTAATGCCTTGTTTTTTATCCAAAGAAAAACTGATGACTGGCTTACAAAATTGTGTTCCGGGTCCACCACAACTTGGCCTAGCTGTAGATTGTGGTGGAAATCTTTCAGTGAGCAACAATAAACAATGTTTGGTCTCAGTTGAGAGTTTTAATGCATATGCAAAGTTTAAACAACGTTGGTTACAGCTGGATCAGCATTCCTTCACCAAAAGTGTGGATTCAGAGACTGATGCCGTGGCTGAGGAGAGGACCGTCCTTTACTCTAATGCTCGTACGTCATAGGTCTAGTGGTAAACATGTTTTGCACCTGCTTGCTGATAACATAGAAAAGAAGCTGGGAAAGAAGCGTAGGCTTTGTGAGCCACTATCACAATGTCTCAGCCTACGGTTAGGAGTGTTCCAAGGTCACATTCCGTCTATTGTAAGATCACAGAAGCAGTCAGTTTTGGTTCTTTCCTCAGTCACGTAATGGAAAATAACAAAGTACATTGGGTCACAACAAGGTCAATACATTTCATACAGGACTCAAGCAAAATAATACAAATTAATACAAAATACCAATAACGTTGTACACGTGTGTGCCAACATGGTCAAAGCATATGTGGTCGCCAAGTGTGTGGAGGGTGGCGAGAGACAGAGAGAGAGAGAGAGAGAGAGAGAGAGTGAGAGAGAGAGAGAGAGAGACAGAGAGAGAGAGAGAGAGAGAGAGAGAGAGAGAGAGAGAGAGATATTAAGCCACAGACATTCACAACACACACTCTGGGTGGAGTTCAGAAATGGAAATAGAAGGCTGGTGGAGATAGAAATCGGAGGACGGGGCTCATTGCAATGCATGGAACGGAATCAGGAATGGTATCAAACACGTGTCCATAAAAAGTGTGATTTGAATCTTGAAAGCTACTTATTATTTACTTATTATTATGCCATTAAGTTATCTCCCCTGGGTCTTGGTGAGTGTGATTAAAGCGTACATTCAATATGTTTCCCTCAAGCAACAACAAGACAGTGATCACAGAGGACCATACATCTCAAGGTGTGAGGACGGAGATTTGGATAATTAGACGAGATGGCTCATGATAGAGTTCGTTCGGCCTTACTCAGTCCCACTCTCGTCCCACTCATAAGGCGGGCAATCAGCTTGACCTTGTCTTCACAAGATCCTACCATACCTCAAACCTCACTGTTACTTCTCTTCCGGTTTCGGACCATCATTTTGTATCCTTCTCCCTCCCTCTCAAATGCTCACCCTCCCAACCAGTCTCTACCCACACTGTGTCCTCTCGTTGCGGCCTGCGCACCCACTCACTCACCGCTCTTTCTTCCTCTGTCTTATCCACCCTACCCTCTGTTGAATCCTTCTCTCTTCTATCTACTGATGCAGCTTCCTCCACCCTCCTGTCCTCTTTTTCCTCATCCTTCGACTCTCTCTGTCCACAGATCTCAAGGCCGGCACCATCCACTCCACGCGCTCCCTGGCTGTCTGAAACCCTGCAAGGTTGTAGAATAGGGCTCTGGGCAGCTGAGAGGAAATGGAGAAAATCTGGCCTTCCTGATGACCTAGACCCTTATCTCTCTCTCCTACTCAACTACACCTCATCTGCATCAGCTGCTAAAGCCTTATACTACCATTCCAAAATTCAATCCTCTGTCTCTGACCCAAGGAAACTGTTCTCCACATTTTCCTCACTCCTCAACCCTCCTCCTCCCCCTCCTCCCTCCTCTCTGTCTGCCGATGACTTTGTCACCTATTTTGAAAAGAAGGTTGATAACATTAGCAGCTCCTTCCCTCTACCTCTCACCAACAATGCTACCTCTCCTCCCAAACCCACTGTGCAACACCCAGTCTCTGGTTTATCAAATTTCTCCCCCCTCTCCTCTGATGATGTTCTAAAGCTGGTCACATCCAAGCGGGCAACCACCTGCCCCCTCAATCCTATCCCCTCCCCCTTTCTCCAATCCATCTCCAAAGACCTCCTTCCGTTCCTTACACCTTAAGCAATTCCTCTCTATCCACAGGATCTGTCCCAGCTGCCTTCAAGACAGCCAGAGTCAAGCCTCTTCTCAAGAAACCAACTCTTGACCCGTCTGCTGTCCATAACTACAAACCGGTATCCCTTCTCTCCTTCTTATCTAAAACCCTTGAACGTGCTGTCTCTAACCAACTGTCTAACTACCTCCTTCAAAACAACTTCCTTGACCCTCACCAATCCAGCTTTAAAGCTGGGCACTCTACTGAAACTGCTCTCCTCGCTGTCACGGAGGCTCTCCACTCCGCTCAAGCTTCCTCCCTCTCCTCTGTTCTCATTCCTGTCTGCTGCATTTGACACAGTAAACCACCCAATCCTTCTCTCCACCCTCTCAGAATTGGGCATCTCTGGCTCTGCACTCTCCTGGTTTGCATCCTACCTTGCCGGTCGCTCCTACCAGGTGACCCCTCACCACTGGTGTCCCTCAGGGCTCTGTCTTTGGGCCTTTACTGTTCTCTCTCTATACCAAATCTCTCGGCTCGGTAATTTCTTCACATGGTTTCTCCTACCACACCTACGCAGATGACACTCAGCTTTTTCTCTCTTTCCCCCCTTCTGACTCACAGGTGGCAACACGTGTCTCGGCATGTCTTGGTGGCTGTCAGCCCACCACCTCAAGCTCAACCTTGACAAGACTGAGCTGCTCTTCCTCCCAGGGAAAGCCTGCCCTCTCCAAGACTTCTCCATCACAGTATAAAACTCTACTGTGACCTCCTCTCATACAGCCAAGAACCTTGGGGTGATCCTTGACAACCACTTATCCTGTGTGGCGTACATCACAGCGACAGCACGCTCCTGTAGATTCTTTGTCTACAACAAACCTGGAACCGTCGCTTCTACGTGGATGCAGTGGCCGCACTACTCGGTCACAGCTTTTCACTGTCCTGGTGCCCCGCTGGTGGAATGAGCTTCTCACAACGGTCAGGACTGAAGAGTCACTTCCGATCTTCTGCCGTAGATTGAAAACCCATCTCTTCAGGCTCCATCTTAACAGTCCCTCCTAAAGACCGCTTCACCCTCACTACCCCCCCTATACTAACCCTAACCCTAACCCCAACCCCGAGACCTCTTCTCCCCGCTTCCCCCCTGTGCAAGTTCTCTCCTGCTAATAAAATATATTTTAAAAAAATATATATATTAGCCTACTGGCATTACGACTGCCGATGGCCCTTGGTGTGAGCATTGATTACTTTGTCTTATGATGACTGTTGGATAGATGATTCACTTACTTAAACAAATGTATTGTTGTAAGTCGCTTTAGATAAAGGCGTCTGCTAAATGCCATGAATGTAAAAAAATTTAAAAGAAAGGGTTTTTGACCTTGGAATTTTACTGAGACCTGGGGCAACATCTGTTGAAGCATTGAGCCAAAGCACTTTGTAACCCGCTTTTCGGTATGAATACATCCCTTGACGCAAACTGCCCATGAAAAGCATATTAATACAATGTTGCATGTAAAGTTATACAGTACAAATTTTTTCTGATATGGGAGTACTGGTTCTAATTTTCACCTGAGTGTATCTATTAGACAGGATGGATTCTTCAGTGCTGCAGCGAGCTGGTTGACTCCTGAGTCTGTTAGGTGATTCCTGCTCAGATCTAGCTCTCTCAGGCATTCCGAGATAGAGAGGTTTGCATTCAGTGAAGAAGCCAGAGCAGCACAGCCTTCCTCAGTGATTCCACAGTTTGCAAGACTAGAATAAAAGGGGAGACATTATTATGTTTACACATTACAAAGCAGAAACCAAATCCATGCAACATGAATATATTATAAATGCACACTTGAATGATCTTGCTACTGGAATAAGAGATAGATAAGCTAAACTCTGAGGTAGACATACTTCAGTTCCTGCAGATAACACCACTGTGACCTCAGGCACTTCGCAGAACAGCATCACGCCTGAATTCAGCAATTTGCTGCTACTCATGTTCAGCCGAGTCAGGCAGGTTTCGGCTCCTAGAAATGCAGCCAGCTGTTTGCAGCATCCCCCCGTAAGGCTACAGTAGTACAAGCTCAGGTTACATTGGTAAGTCCTGGTGAAGAAAATGGCACTCTTAAATATTTCACTTAAAAAGCATGTAGTTTTGTGCTTTGTTGCCCTTTTTGGTCAAACTGACAATTTGAAAATGTACATAGATAGCGGCATAATGTGCATGTACTTGTAAACAAACAAAACGCAAAATAGGTACGTAAATGCCAGTACTCAACCTTCACACCAGATTTTATAAAGCTCTTTGTTTGAACTAAAACAGTGCTCTTCACTAAATGTTTTTTATCACGTGATATCATTCCTTAATCGCTACCGATATATCATGGCCACTGGGCACTATTTTAAAGCTCAAATATACATACTGGAAGCTTAAACTTAATTTAATATGTGAAATACTCAGTTACAGGGTGAATTTAATACTCACGCCACACTTGCTTGGTCAACTTGCATCAGTGTACCAATGAGTTGATTGATCACCTAGGTTATTAATGCTTAAATCCAGTTCGGTGCACAAGTCACAACTGCTAAACTTTATCAGAGATCTAGCCAGAGTAGCAGAGGACCTTGCATTGCGAGAGCCTACAAATAGATGGAGAGGAAAGTATTACTCTTTTAACACAGAATCACAGCATACAATACTGGAGGGGGGAGGGGGGAGCATTACTTAATCTCAGTGGTTAGCATAAGTGATTACTTTCTGATGAAAGGTTGACTGGTTCAAAACGTACTTTAGTGTATTTAGTCTTTCCTGGACATATCCCAGTCCATGAGCAATTAAGGACACTCCATTTAAGGAATCTTCTAGTTCATTCGAGCTTAGATCCAGCTCTTTCAGATAGAGGTTGAGGAGATTTGTGATTACTTAGTCTCAGTCAATGGACCAGGGTCCGTCCAGTGGTTCAAGTGTGTGTCAGCAGGTCATCAAAGGATCTGTCCTACCAAAATCCAGATGGCACAATGCACAGTGTCTCTCCTTTTCTCACGGAGATCAAAATCAACAAAAGGGACGTTGGAAATGGCTCGCCAGTCCACGCTCCGCACAGCTCCTCCAACAGCAGCGTAGCAGGATGAGGACGAAATCCAGGATCCAAAGGGAATGAAGTCAACTCAACCAAAAAACCCTCCTCAAGATATAATTAATATAACAAAGCCACAAGATATAATTAATATCATGTATAATTCAGGAGTCAGTTCCCCTAACTGGTCTTTTTACCTCTACCCTCATTTCATTAGCTGATCACAGCATGTAATCAACCATGTGTAGTGCCAGCGATGGTGCATTAAGTTAGATTTCATTCTAATTTCATCCCGAAATGAGCTAAGCAACGCTGCGTTGGCGAAGGAATGTGATATTACCTGCTGCTGTGGTACAGTACTGGGTAATTCAAATTGTCTTATTGAATTCTCTCTCTCTGTCTGTGTACATTGTGTGTGTGTCTCTCCCCTGTATCTTTCTCCCCTCCCTCTGTCTCTCTCCCTCTATCTCTCTCTCTCTATCTGTGTACACTGTATGTGTGTCTGTCTCCTCTGCCCCAGTCTCTCTCTCTCTGTGTCTCTCCCTCTGCCTCTCTCTCCCACCCCCACTTGTTCTTTTCTCTCTAATTTTCTCCCCTGCTATTGACCTCGCTCCTCTGCTGACTTCTGTACTCTGTGCCTCAGAAACCTTGGTTGGAGATCTTTGGGCATCAGAAACTCATGTATTTTTCATGCAGTCTATTGTACGAAATGCCGACCGTCCCTGAAAGACTGTATTTTCAGTGATAAATGAATGTTTCATTGTAACAAGGTCCTTAACACAGAGGCGGACTCGGTGGTAGTGATAAGAGAAATAAAACCCGTTTATTTAGAATGTTCCTTTTTCCGGTCCTGGGCGACTTTTCAGTCGTAGCTTTTCAGCCTTCTTTTCCCCAAAGCAGAGGCACACACATCTTAAACCATTCGTTAACGAGGCTTCATTCGCAACAGGTGTGTGACAAAGCCTCGGTTCCGCACCTTGGCCACGGTCCTGTAGCACCCTCTACAGGCCGAACGCTGCATGTCCCCCCACATTCATATTTCTGAATAGTTCTGTATTTCATATTCAAGACCTGCAGTGTCTAATGACTACATTATGTCCATGGATCAAGGTTGTACATGTATACTCTATGACACTGTCTTGTACACCTGAACTGTTCACCTCACCATTTAATGGCTTTCTCACCACAAACCTGGTAATGCAATAATTGCCCTTATTATAGGAGGTTACAGAGTCTTTCCAAAGGAATCTAGTTGAGAGATGCTTATGGACTATCATCAATAAACACACACACACACACACACACACACACACACACACACACACACACACACACACTCTTGATAGTAAAGGCACCCATGATAATTTCCACATTTCCAACACAGAGGTGAGATTACTCTTAATGGCCATCATAGTATGAACATATTACAACTCCATTCACATTGGGGGGAATTGGATGGGGAACAAGAGTGGGTTTTTATTCAAAAACAGTTACACAAGAGGATTTAGAAGACAGAATGGCACAGCAGGGCCTTCTTCAGGTTGCTCCTAAACAGTGCCTGACTGAAAATCTCTCTCAGGCTGCATTGTGACCTAATAACCACTTTCTCCCTATTAGATTAATTCTGCCGACAAAGAATGAAACCGGGGCGTAACGCGGTGTCCGAGGGGAAAATTTAACATGAGCTCACATTAATCCAATCGAGTAATTAATATGATATATATATATATATTTATTTTTTTTTTTAAATAAATGGTGTGGCTCTTTCAGGGTCAGATGTTGAATGTGATTTTTTCCACTTGTTCTGTTTCAGTTGGGGGTGTCAAATGGACTGGTAAGAGATCAAAGTGATATGTACTTGATAATACATTCAGAACATTGTTTTCTTGGAATACTGGAGATGTGATCATTAGGGCATATCAAACAGAATGTCAATTAACATTCATGCTCAGCAACGCCACCCTTTGGTCAATGCAGGAGCTCCGTAATGCTCTGGGTTTCCCAAACACAGGCCTACCAAATAAATGATAGAAGATGGTTTTACTCTATTTTGAAATATAGAATAGCATGTAGAGCAATGGTGTTTCCTTTTCAATGGACGCGGTTTTCAAACATTCCCACAGTTGCACCAGTAGCATAAAAGCACAAGTGAGGGATGGAAGACTTTGGGAATTCACTGCACACTGCAATACCAGTAGGATAACCGTCACCGGTATATCAACCTCACTTCTAGGATTCTCAATAAAGCAGGTTGAGTTATAAAGTTTAAAATGTTCATTAAAATTAAAGTTGTCACTATCAATTCTAATAATACTAATTCAGATACTGCTTACACTGCACTACTTATACTATACTGCACTACTATACTGCTCATATACTGCACTATCTGTATATACTGTTCACACTGCACTTTTCAGCTTTTTTGCACTTCTGGTTAGACACTAACTGTTGTCTCTGTACTTGTACTCTGCACAATGACAATAAAGTTGAATCTAATCTAATCTAATCAAACTGAATCTCCAGCTGGGAAGTGACTTTAACGAAAGATGTCAAAATGAACGTTGTCATAAACAAACAAGGAAAAGAACAGCGGCAGGCATAGCGATTATCTGAAGAGACAGAAACCTGGAGTTAGTTCTCATTTACCACCAGCCTGCATTTAAAGCTCAATGAAGTTGCTTCAAATATGACAGACACATGCTGACAGAACACCAGCCTACAACTTGCTTTCCCTAGGGAATATATAGGTACACTTTTAGAATCATTACATCATACAATGAATTTAAGCATTTCCTCCAAAAAAAAATGCAGTGTTCTCAAACATAACATCATGACACATCCAACCACCTACAACAATTGTCACACACATGGTAAGGACCCCACGTAAATCGTCTCTCCAAATGCCTGATTACAAAGCTTTAAATAGGGCACACAGGAAATTACCCAGCCAATGACATTTTGTCACATGGTGGACCAATTAAGGTCCTACCTGCTACAATAGGTACTCTTTAAATGCTCCTTCTGCTTTTACAAGACCCAACGTGCAGCATTTGGATAACTTTCCACAGTAAAGGGCGTATCATCCATAAAGCAGAGCTCTATAATCCTGTCTCTCAGTCAGAACACAATGAAAAGGGCAGAAGGCTTATTTGCAAGCTGATGTTTACAGCTCACAATTCATAAATAGACAACACAAATAAAAACATCCTATTTTCTCTCTCATCACTGGGTGTGTGTGTGTGTGTGTGTGTGTGTGTGTGTGTGTGTCTGTGTGTGTGTGTCTGTGTGTGTGTGTGTGTGTGTGTGTGTGTGTGTGTGTGATGCAGGTGATGCAAAAACTTTCACATTTAATCTGACAAGACTCAAACAGTATATTTATCTCTCAAATGTGTTTGTCACACAATAATTTAACACTGCAGGTAGTATGGAGTGTTCACAGTTCTGCATGTGGCACTTTCTGCACAGTTTCTGCATGGCTATTTTATTTTCTAGCAGTTTCATAGTAAACTTATTTTCAGAACATTCATTAAAAACTCAAAAAAGGGTTTTAGTCAGAGGGGGTAATGGGGTAAGGCCTCCACTATCGCCCCCCAGTGGCAGGGTAAGGGTCAGTCTTTTGGTCCATTCCACAGGGATTCTCTGAACAGCATTGATCAAAACCTCATCAGGTGGAGGTGGAAATCAGAAGATGGGCTTATTGTAATGCATGGAATAAAGAATGGAATAAAACATACATCAAACACATGTGTTTGATACCATTTCTTACTCCATTCCATGCATTTCAATGAGCGTGTGCTCCGATTTCTACCTCCACCAGCCTCCAATGATCTACATTAATATGCAACATACTATATCTGAAATAACTTGGTGTGTTATGAAGATGATGCAGTGGATCTGTACCAGATTAGTATCATTGATAATAGAAAATCCTCTCTTATCAAGTGTAATCAATTGCAGAATTGCAATTAGCATGTTCTGTAAAAATGTACAAATTCACAATGTTGATCATCAAAATGCATATTAGTTTATTTTTGGTAATTTTGTCTGTGCTGGGGGTAAGGGCTCATTTTACTCTTCTTTGGGAAGGCCAGTGGAGCAGGTCAGGATCCTCCCTAGACGCCTGAAGAACCCTCGAACTTGTCCCTTCTTCTTCTTCTTCTTCTTCTTCTTCTTTAGGAGAATTCCATCTCCAGGATCTGAAAGAATAGAAAAAAACATATTTAGTTTATTGATCTTAGTTTATCCATCGATCAAGTCACTGTTTTGAAACAGAGATGTAACATGTCAAAAGTGTGTCTTGACAAAGTGTGTCTACTCGTTTCTTAATTTAATCAGCACACAAGTACGTACAACTGCTGCTCTCAGCTGCCTCTCTGCTGCATTTTGCAGGTTCTCCGCAGCATGTCTGTGACTCTCTCCTGCATTCCGCAGGTTCTCCGCGGCATTCCGCCGCCTCGCTCCTGCATTCCGCAGGTTCTCCGCGGCATTCCGCCGCCTCGCTCCTGCTTTCCGCAGGTTCTCCGCGGAATTCCACTGCCTCGCTGCTGCAATCCGCAGGTTCTCGGAGGCATTCCGCCGCCTCGCTCCTGCATTCCGCAGGATCTCCGCGGCATTCCGCCGCCTCGCTCCTGCTTTCCGCAGGTTCTCCGCGGAATTCCACTGCCTCGCTGCTGCAATCCGCAGGTTCTCGGAGGCATTCCGCCGCCTCGCTCCTGCATTCCGCAGGATCTCCGCGGCATTCCGCCGCCTCGCTCCTGCAATCTGCAGGTTCTCGGCGGCATTCCGCCGCCTCGCTCCTGCATTCCGCAGGTTCTGTGCGGCATTCCACCGCCTCGCTCCTGCTTTCCGCAGGTTCTCCGCGGCATTCCGCCACCTCGCTCCTGCAATCCGCAGGTTCTATGCAGCATTCCGTCGCCTCGCTGCTGCAATCCGCAGGTTCTCTGCAGCATTCCGCCGCCTCGCTCCTGCAATCCGCAGGTTCTCCGCGGCATTCCGCCGCCTCGCTCCTGCAATCCGCAGGTTCTCCGCAGCATTCTGCCGCCTCGCATTCCGCCGCTGGCATTCCATCGCCTTCTCCGCGGCATTCTGTCGCCTCGCTCCTGCAATCCGCAGGTTCTCCGCGGCATTCCGCTGCCTCACATCCTGCCGCCGGCATTCCGCCGCCTTCTCCGCGGCATTCCGCCGCCTCGCTCCTGCAATCCGCAGGTTCTCTGCGGCATTCCGCCGCCTCGCTCCTGCATTCCGCAGGTTCTCCGCGGCATTCCTGTGCCTGTCTCTCTCCCTCTCCATCCATCAAAGTAGCTATTTTGACACAGAGATCAAACATGTTGAAAGTGTGTCTGTTGAATAAGCCTATTTTCTCATCATGATATATTAGACTGTCTACAAAATGTATTGTCCCCAAGTACTCACCACCAGTGCATTCATCTGCCACGATGCAGCATTCTGCTCCCTCACCACAGCATTCAGCTGCCTCAGTGCTGCTCACAAGTGTGATCGGCTCAGCAGGCTGTAAACAAAGATAATAAAACAGTATAAGAGTTGGAAAAACTATTGAATTTCACCTTCATAATGTAAATCGACGTGATCCCTTTTCCTTACAAGAACTGTCAGAATATTAATTCCAACAATCACTTAGCCATCAGCCAATTAGCTGTTCCACCAGTGAGTTCAAGTTTAAGTGATAACCACATAGCAGTCAATACAGTCTGAAAGCATATAACAAAATATATTGGACTAGAATGAAACAAAATCAAGCAGAGCATTTCAGATGGCTTTTATATCTTACCACAGTGGCCAGGAGTGGTCCAGTAGTGTTGTTAAGGCCCACACATGTCTTAGTTAGCTGAATCCCCACCAGACACTTGAGGTAGGTCTCCACACCTCCATGAGCTATTGCTACCCGGAGGCCAGAGCCTGTAATCTGCTCCATCTCAGTCAGGATGTTCTGGACGAGCATGCAGACTTGAGAATGGTCGATAAGTCCATGACTGACCTCCTCTACTGCCTCAATCCAGGAGAAGGAGCAGAGAATGTTGGTTACCTCGACCCTTGGACCTCGGCGGACAATGGTCTCCTTGACAATCTGTACTACCACCCTGTACAGACCCTCAAGGTGGTCAGGGACGAGGTGGGAGGAGGCCATCTTCTTTTTAAATGCCATCTCACTGATTGCGTCCCGGACCACCGCCCTGGCATCGAAGGGGGCGCCATCAAAGCCGAGGAGGCTGAAGTTGTTTGATGCCTCCTCAAACTTCATAAATATGGCCCGCACCATGTCCTGTGACACATCCTTACTTAATGCAGTGAGACGTGCCACGGGGACATCACCAAATTGCCTCAAGTACTTTGACGCAGCTTGGGCTACCAGGCCATAGATGTCCTCGACGGCAGCACGTTTTCTGGCCTCCGCCTTGGCCCTATCTGACTGCCTGTTTGGCATTGGCCCTGGTCCGTCCTCTAGTAGGTGCTTCAGTGATATCCTCACCACCTCTGGGATGAGGTCATCTCTGGCAGAGCCGAGGAACGCCTGCAGAGGGATGGACAACTCCTCCCTCTTCGCAGAGTGAACAGGGCCTCTCCTCCCGCACCTGTTGCCCCTCTTGGGCCCAGCTGTGATGGAGGCTGGGAATCCAGAGAAGACGGGGAGGAGGATTTTGTGAGCAGTTGTCTCTGCTGCCGGGCGGAACTTTTCTAAAAAAAGCTGCAGTCCCTCAGTGGTTATCTTCATAGGAGAGGGAGAGAGAGAGAGGGGGGGGGGGGGGGGAGTGAGAGAGAGTTAAATCAACTCAACCAAGGCCTTTCTGGTGTTCATATAGAACACAACAGGATGTTGTCATACATACTGTTGTGTAGAACTGCCTTGAGAGGCGCTGTTCTTTCTGGAGCTCCTTCTCCATCTTGTCTAGACGGAGGAGCCTCCGTGCAGTCCAGGCCTGTAAAACATATGATGTCAGTTTCAACAGTGCTTACTGGTCAAGAATAAACTCACCACCATGTTTGTGATTCTCAGTGAATATAAACAGTATGTTGGCCTACGATGCTATAATCCTTACCACTTCAGCCAGATAAAGCTCCCTTAGCTCTGTGCCCTGACTGAAGTCATGACACCTCCTATGAAAAAAGGAAAACATTTGTCAGTTCTCTCTCTCTCTCAACAAATTGTGCATATATACTTCTAACACATCTAGTTTCTAATTTTAAAGTAAATCTAAAACTGAAGAGTACAACCTAGCAAGCAGTTGATAATTATCTATTTATGAGCACCAAAGCTTAACTTACTCTTCCAGGAAGAGACTCCCAGCCATCAGCCAATCCTTCATGTGGCCGAGGGTGATGTTGGAGGGCACTTTCCTTTGGTCCTTCATGGCCAGGAACAGTCTCATGAGCTTTTTCTGCAAGATAGAGTTCTCCATTAGTACCTAAAGCAGCAAATATGAGGCAAAACATATTTTCTTTGGAAAATAAGTATAACTTACGTCGGCCAGAAACTGTGCCTTATCCATCGAGGACAAGGCCTCATTGGATAGATCAGAGTCCATTGCTAGAGAATAAGACAATAAGTAATTTAGCTTAAACTCTGTCAACAACACTGCTTAATAGTTGTCATCAATTTCACACACAAAAAAAAGCTTAGAGTAATGTAAGAAGATACACACCTGACTAAGAACAAGTAATGTAAATATTATAATTAAACGCAGAAAGTCCTATTAAAAGACGTTTAGGCGGTAGGTCACTTGGTGTCCAATAAATTCTGATTGATGCAAACCTGTCTTTCTAGAATGTTTTATGCGTGGAATCTTGAGCACTGTGACGCGCTCATTATTGCACAGTGCGCGGTACGGGCTATGTAGGTCTAATGTTCTGTATTCAGGGCAAAATGATGTAATATGAATTGATTCAAAATACCATTGTAAGTTATCATTGTAAACTAT
Organism: Argentina silus; assembly: GCF_951799395.1. NCBI lineage: Eukaryota > Metazoa > Chordata > Actinopteri > Argentiniformes > Argentinidae > Argentina > Argentina silus. The sequence continues at coordinate 48,949,867 of NC_139654.1, forward strand.
TTCCACCCAGCAGTGCTAGCTAAGTGCTAACAGGATTTACAATCAGGTTTTACACTTGGCAACATGATGCACCGTAATTGAGTGGCGATATTGTGCACCAAGTACGCTAGACCGAGTATGGTGCGTAAATGTTGCCATATGTCTAGTTAAAAGGCGAAACACCGATCCCTATTCCAAAAGCCCCCAGCCTATTTGAGAAATGTTGGGAGCAAGGCGCACGATACAGGCTACAATATATTAATGGATAAAATAATGATTCTGATTGGCCATTACCGTTGTAGCCTGGATTCAGTCTAATCAAATCCAATCGATAGAAAACAGACGATTGTATCACTGAAACAATCTCCACCGAGCAGTGCCAACAGGCATTTTGAATCTAATTTTATGCACCATAACTTAGTGGCACAGGCAACGTTGCGTGGATAGCCGATGGTTCTGAATTGCCATGCGTCCATGAACAGCCCTAAAGCCTAATCTAAATCTAAAGGCATTTAGCCAGTTGCATAGAATTTGTGTGACATTAATATCTCAGACTATAGACTGGTACCCAGGCCAGCTGTAGTGTCGAGTGACAAACACACGCACACACACACTTCTATGGTGGGTACGCACGCACGCACATGGGCACGCAGACGCGCATACACACACTACTAGGCCGACTTGTAGTGTGGATACACATGCAAGCACGTAAGCACGCACGCACGTAAGCACGCACACAAACACAAACACACGCTCGCTCGCTCGCACACACACACACACACACACACACATACGCACGCGCACCCACACAGACACACACTTCTACTAT
>NC_139654.1:48958174-48965674 GCF_951799395.1 Argentina silus
CCCTTTGACGAAACCTTTCACAAGCTGGGTCCACCAAATGAAAGTCCTTTGGCTCAAAGTTTCAACAAATGTTTCCCCAGGTAGCAGCCAAATTCCACTGTTGAAAAGGCTTTCCTCACGTCCTGGCTTTAAGTATCCGGTGGAAAGGGCTACCGGGCCAACAGGAGCGTAGGACGAGGTGGCCGAGTGGTTAAGGCGATGGACTGCTAATCCATTGTGCTCTGCACGCGTGGGTTCGAATCCCATCCTCGTCGCACAGCCATGCTTCTTTGTCAGCTTGGTTCGAGTCCCACCAGAGTCGCTTGATTCTGTTTGCTTCTTAATACAGGTGACCTCTGGCAGGGTTTATTTTGAAACAGCCTTCTTCTAAACAGGAGATCCTGGGTTCGAATCCCAGCGGTGCCTCAGATTTCTGCTTGCACTCACAGCAAAATCCATCTTCACGCACTGCTTTCTTATTATTTTTAACAGTTTTTGACTTTTTGGTTACAGGGGAGAGATTACATTCCTACTTTCACTCAGGCTCTGTGGCGCAATGGATAGCGCATTGGACTTCTAGGCTTCTCAGTGATAGGGATTCAAAGGTTGTGGGTTCGAGTCCCACCAGAGTCGCTTGATTCTGTTTGCTTCTTAATACAGTGGAACCTCGAGATACGAATGTTTTGAGTTACGAATTGAAATTTCGTAAAATTTGTGCTCTGAGATACGGTTGAAAATTTGAGATACGAATCCTTTTTTTTCGCGAGAAGTGGCAGCCGCGCGCGAGAACTGGCAGCCACCTGCACACGAACCCTTTTTTTTTAAAATTTGAGATACGAATGTTTTGACTTACGAAGGAAGTCTCGGAACGGATTAAATTCGTATCTCGAGGTTCCACTGTACAGATGACCTCTGGCAGGGTTTATTTTGAAACAGCCTCATCGTCTTCTTTCCTTTTGCTGCCGTTGTTCTAAAAAAATGTTTTGCCATTGAGAGGCAACTTCTGCAGGTCTCTGTGGCGCAACTGGTTAGCGCGTTCGGCTGTTAACCGGAAGGCTGGTTGTTCGAACCCACCCAGGGACGTCCTGATTTTGATAGACTCTCCCCACTGTCAAATCGTCTCTGGTTTGCCAGGATGGGCTTCCCCCATCGAATCTGATTTGGATTTGCAAGTTTACTGACAAATGGGTTGTGTAGACTCTGTGCAGGCGCTGTGGCTTAGTTGGTCAAAGTGCCTGTCTAGTAAACAGGAGATCCTGGGTTCGAATCCCAGCGGTGCCTTACACTTCTGCTTGCACTCACAGCAAAAGCCATCTTCAAGCTCTGCTTTATTATTATTTTTAACAGTTTTAGCGCATATAGCACATTGGACTTCTAGGCTTCTCAGTGGTAGGGAAGCAAAGGTTGTGGGTTCAAGTCCCACCAGAGTGGAGTTGTTCTTGTGGCAATGGATACCTTGTCATGGTTATGAGAAACCCTCCAATCAGGCAAAACACTCTCGGACCTGCACAGATACTGTTCTTTTAAAGAAACATGATATGTCCACAGGTTCCACTGAGATTCGAACTCAGATCACAGGATTCAGAGTTCTGAGTGCTAACCATTAGACCATGGAACCCTTGGCTGGAAGAATGTGATCCACTGAGCTCACCTATGAAGTCAAGGTAATCCGAAAGAATCCCTTCGGTCAGTCAAGGTATTTTTTTTTCTCAAAACAATATCTTTTTGAAATGTGTGGAATTTCATGGTAAACAGCTCCTCGTTAGTATAGTGGTGAGTATCCCCGCCTGTCACGCGGGAGACCGGGGTTCGATTCCCCGACGGGGAGAATGGCTTCTTATTCCTAGCATCTCATGGCCTGAAGAAGGATTTCTCTCACCTGCACAATGTCTCTTGCATTCCTTTCACTTCAGAGCACAAAAACAACAAACGTGTCTTTTTCGGGTTGAACCTCTATGTTTTTTGGCAGTGTTTTTAAGAAACAGGCTGTTGCCAGAGTGCTAACCATTACACCATGGAACCCTGCTCAACCGTTACAGAATGGAACCCTTCACTGGATGGAGTTGGTCCTGTGGCGATGGATACCTTGTCAAGGTTATGAGAAACCCTCCAATCGGGCAAAACACTTATGGACCTGCACAGATACTGTCTTTTTAAGGAAACATGACATGTCCACAGGTTCCACTGAGATTTGAACTCAGATCGCAGGATTCAGAATCCTGAGTGCTAACACCATGGAACCCTTGGCTGGAAGAATGTGGTCCACTGAGCTCACCTATGAAGTCAAGGTAATCCGAAACAATCCCTTCAGTCAGTCAAGGAAAACGCCTCCGCTGTCATGCAGCAAGAACAGAGAGGCTAAGGCTGAGTTTCTTCCCCCACGCCATCAGAATCGTCAACAATGACCCCACCAGTGCCCCCCTCAAGTCACTCACACATGCACTGTCACCTTAACACATATGCACACACATAATCATCCATCTGCTATTTATATTGCTTACTTATATGCTTACTGCTTATACTGTTCATATTGTTTATACTGTTTATACTGTCCATACTGTATATTTTTTAGTACTTCTATTTTTATTTTATTGTATTTTAAAACTTATTGTATTGTTGCACTACTCTGTGGCACTGTCACTTTTGCATTTCACTGTATACTTGTATGCACGTGACAAATAAAGAATCTTGAATCTTGAATTTTGAATCAAGGTATTTTTTTTCCTCTTTTTAATTCTCAAAACAATATCTTTTTGAAATGTGTGGAATTTCAGGGTAAACAGCTCCTCGTTAGTATAGTGGTGAGTATCCCGCCTGTCACGCGGACACATCTCCCAGCCTGAGGCTCCATTGCGGGGGAGGGGCATCCATTAGTATGTGGCTCGTTGGTCTAGGGGTATGATTCTCGCTTAGGGTGCGAGAGGTCCCGGGTTCAAATCCCGGACGAGCCCTCTGATTTAGCCTTTCACCAGCTCGGACGACTCCATCAAAGTGTCTTGCGTCACCTTGCCAGCGTTGCGTACGCGAAGGAAATAGTCCTCCTTTTATGCAGACAGTGCGGACACTTCCCACAACCTGAGGCTCCGTTGCGGTGGACGGGCAAGGTGTTGTCAGACGGTTCGTTGGTCTAGTGGTATGATTCTCGCTTTGGGTGTGAGAGGTCCCGGGTTCAAATCCCGGACGAGCCCTTTGACGAAACCTTTCACAAGCTGGGTCCACCAAGTGAAAGTCCTATGGCTCAATGGTTCAACAGATGTTTCCCCAGGTAGCAGCAAAATTCCACTGTTAAAAAGCCATTCTTCACGTCCTGGCTGTACGTATCCGGTGGAAAGGGCTACCGGGCCAACACGAGAGTAGGACAAGGTGGCCGAGTGGTTAAGGCGATGGACTGCTAATCCATTGTGCTCTGCACGAGTCGGTTCCGATCTCATTCTTGCCGCACAGCCATGCTTCTTTGCCAGCCTGGACGACCGTAGGCGTGGAAACAGAGGAGGTGGAGAAACAATGTAAAGCGTGCGGCACATGCTTCGGAGACCACATTCAGACGGACGTCGTCCAACAGCTTCTTTGAGCACAGAGACAGCTTCAACCGAGGCGGGGTTCGAACCGACGCTTTCAACGAGACTGAAGTGTCATTCTTGCGCCTTTGGATACGCAGGCATGGGCCCCTCGGGAAAAGGACGCTTAACTTGCATTGGCCGGGAATCGAACCCGGGTCAACTGCTTGGAAGGCAGCTATGCTCACCACTATACCACCAATGCACTCATGAGACCAGGCAGGACCGCAACAATGATATGACCATTCACGACCACCACATTCATATGCCCTCCAGGACACACCATTTCAACATTTTGCAGGGTCTTTGTTGTCACTTTTATTTCATGGCCTGGATTACTCAGTAAAAAAGGGAGGGGGGTGGGGGGGGGGCGAGAAAAATGTTACAACAATGCAAACACAGTGGAAGTAAACTCCCTGCTTTTTGCCGACAGGGCGGACACATCCCCCAACCTGAGGCTCCATTGCGGGGGAGGGGCATCCATTAGTAGGTGGCTCGTTGGTCTAGGGGTATGATTCTCGCTTAGGGTGCGAGAGGTCCCGTGTTCAAATCCCGGACGAGCCCTCTGGTTCAGCCTTTCACCAGCTCGGACGACTCCATCAAAGTGTCTTGGGTCGCCGCTTCAGCAGATGGGTCACCTTGCCAACGTTGCGTACGCGAATGAAATAGTCCTTTTTTTATGCAGACAGTGCGGACACTTCCCACAACCTGAGGCTCCGTTGCGGTGGACGGGCAAGGTGTTGTCAGACGGTTCGTTGGTCTAGTGGTATGATTCTCGCTTTGGGTGTGAGAGGTCCCGGGTTCAAATCCCGGAATAGCCCTTTGATGAAACCTTTCACAAGCTGGGTCCACCAAGTGAAAGTCCTATGGCTCAATGGTTCAAAGTCAAAGTCAAAGTGGCTTTATTGTCAATTCTTCACATGTCAAGACATACAAAGGAATCGAGAGGACGTTTCTCACTCTCCCACGGTGAGACAGATAAAGTGCCCAGGCACAACAGATAACACATACTAAAAGTAAAACATTCAATAAAAATAATTTAAACAGTGCAAAAAGAGCAGTCAGTAAAGACAGTAAGTAGCAGCCAAATACTGTGTATTCTGTATAAAAAAAATAATAATAGTGCAATAGTGCATTGTAGCAATAGAATAGTGGATTGTCCAGAGTCCGTAGTGTTTTTGGGGGGGGGGGGGGGGCTGAAGGGTTGGGAGGGGGGGTGGTGGTTTCAGCTTCTTGACAGCTTGGAGGATGTGGCTGGGGGAAGTGAGGGGAGAGAATTTAGCTTCCTGACAGCTTGGGGTATGAAGCTTTTCGTGAGTCTGGTGGTGTGGGCACGGAGGCTCCTATACCTTCTTCCAGAAGGCAGGAGGCTGAACAGACTGTGTGCGGGGTGGCTTGCGTCGCTCACAATCGAGGTAGCTTTGCGGGTGAGGCGGGTGGAGTAAGTCTCTTGCAGGGAAGGGAGTGGGGCACCAATGATCTTAGCAGCTGTGTTCACAATGCATTGCAGTGCTTTCCTACTGTGTTCGGTGCAGCTACCGCCCCACACAGTGATGCAGCTGGACAGGATGCTTTCAATGGTGCCTCGGTAGAATGTTGTCAGGATAGGTGTGGGAGCTTTCGCTCGCTTCAGCTTGCGGAGGAAGTAGAGGCGCCGCTGGGCTGTCTTCGCCAGTGATGCGGTGTTGGTGGTCCAGGAGAGGTCCTCACTGATGTGCACCCCCAGGAATTTGGTGCTGCTCACTCTCTCCACAGCAGCACCATCGATGGTCAGTGGTGGGTGTTCGGTGTGCCCTCTCCGGAAGTCGACCACAATCTCCTTCGTTTTGCTGACATTCAGCAGGAGGTTGTTGTCTCTGCACCACGTGGTCAGAAGGTTGACCTCCTTTCTATAGTGGGTCTCGTCGTTCTTGGAGATGAGACCCACCAGAGTTGTGTCGTCCGCAAACTTCACCATGTGATTGGTGCTGTGGGTTGATGTGCAGTCGTGAGTCAGCAGGGTGAAGAGCAGGGGACTGAGCACACAGCCTTGGGGGGCCCCTGTGCTGAGTGTGATGCTGCTCGAGGTGTTGTTGCCGACTCGTACTGCTTGTGGTCTCTCGCTGAGGAAGTCCAGCAGCCAGTTGCAGAGGGAGGTGTTGAGCCCCAGCTGGTCCAGTTTACAGATCAGTTGTTGCGGGATTATGGTGTTAAATGCTGAGCTAAAGTCTATGAAAAGCATTCTCACATATGAGTCTGCTTTTTCCAGGTGGGTGAGGGCTGGGTGGAGAGCAGAGCAGATTGCGTCCTCTGTGGAACGTTTTGCTCGGTATGCAAACTGAAAGGGGTCCAGGGTGGGGGGGAGGATGGACTTAATGTGAGACATGACTAGCCGTTCAAAGCACTTCATGATGATGGGGGTCAGTGCTACAGGGCGATAGTCATTGAAGCAGGATGGAGCGGATTTCTTTGGCACAGGTATGATGATGGAGGTCTTGAAATGTGATGGGACAGCAGCTTGACGCAAAGAAGTGTTAAAGATGTCCGTGAAGACATCCTTAAGCTCCTCTGCGCAGTCCCTCAGCACACGGCCTGGGATGTTGTCTGGGCCTGTTGCTTTGCGGGGGTTGATGGTAGAGAGTGTCCTCTTCACACTGGCAGCAGACAGGCACAGGACCTGATCGTGGGGGGGGGGTGGGGTTTTCTGTGGGCTTGTTGTGTTTGTTGCTTCAAACCGTGCAAAGAAGCTGTTGAGGTTGTTGAGCAGAGAGATGTTGTTGTCGCAGGTCTGTGGCGCGGGCTTGTAGTCCGTTATGGTCTGAATGCCCTGCCACAGGCTCCGCGTGTCTCTGCTGTCCTTGAAGTGGCAGGTAATCTTGTTGGTGTAGTCCCGTTTTGCTTTCCTGATGCCACGGGACAGGCTGGCTCTCGCTGTTCTTAGGCCATTTTCATCCCCGGCTCTGAAGGCTTTGTCTCTGGCCCTCAGCAGCCGATGGACTGCCCCTGTCAGCCATGGCTTCTGGTTAGCCCGAGTGATGATGGTCTTTTTGTGGGTCACATCATCAGAGCACTTACGGATGTAGGAGAGGACAGTGTCTGTGAGCTCCTCATTGTCCGTATGGTTGTTCTGTGTGGCTGCTTGCTTGAACATGTCCCAGTCTGTTGTTGCAAGACAGTCCTTGAGAGCAGACCTGGACCCCTCCGGCCACACAGTTATCTCTTTCCGGACCGGTTTTCCGACTTTCACTCTGGGCCTATATGCTGGCATTAGCATGACAGTGATGTGATCAGAGAGTCCGATGTGGGGGAGGGGGGAGGCCTTGTATGCTCCTTTGTGAGAAGTGTAGACCAAGTCCAAGGTGTTTTCCCCTCTTGTTGGGAAATTGACATGCTGATGGAGTTTTGGTAGGACAGTCTTAAGGTCAGCATGATTAAAATCTCCAGCGAGGATGGTAAATCCATCTGGGTGTGCTGTCTGTTGTTCACTGATGGCCTGGTATAGTTCACAAAGTGCCGCATTCCTGTCACTGTTGCTGGAGGTTGGAGGGATGTATACTGCGGCTAGCAAGACCGCAGTAAACTCCCTCGGCAGATAGAAAGGACGGCACTTTATGATCATAAACTCCGCCAGTGGTGAACAGTGTCTGCATACTACCACAGCGTCCCGGCACCACGCATCACGAATGTAAACACAAACTCCCCCGCCACGCTGTTTACCTCCGTTGACGAGGGCTCTGTCTGCTCGATAGCATGTCAGCTGCTCAAGTTGTACAGCGGAGTCGGGGATGTTGTCGTTCAGCCATGTTTCAGTGAAAACAAGTACACAGCAGTTACTCACTGTCCGATTCGCTGACCTCAGCAGTCGTATATGATCCATTTTGTTGTCCAAGGATCGTACGTTGGCCAGGATGATGGATGGTATGGCTGGGCGAGTTGGACTAGCCGCTAGCCTAGCCCGGATACCTCCGCGCTTGCCCCTCTTCTG
>NC_139654.1:48975674-48980674 GCF_951799395.1 Argentina silus
ACCTTGCCAACGTTGCGTACGCGAATGAAATAGTCCTTTTTTTATGCAGACAGTGCGGACACTTCCCACAACCTGAGGCTCCGTTGCGGTGGAGGGGCAAGGTGTTGTCAGACGGTTCGTTGGTCTAGTGGTATGATTCTCGCTTTGGGTGTGAGAGGTCCTGGGTTCAAATCCCGGACGAGCCCTTTGACGAAACCTTTCACAAGCTGGGTCCACCAAATGAAAGTCCTTTGGCTCAAAGTTTCAACAAATGTTTCCCCAGGTAGCAGCCAAATTCCACTGTTGAAAAGGCTTTCCTCACGTCCTGGCTTTAAGTATCCGGTGGAAAGGGCTACCGGGCCAACAGGAGCGTAGGACGAGGTGGCCGAGTGGTTAAGGCGATGGACTGCTAATCCATTGTGCTCTGCACGCGTGGGTTCGAATCCCATCCTCGTCGCACAGCCATGCTTCTTTGTCAGCTTGGTTCGAGTCCCACCAGAGTCGCTTGATTCTGTTTGCTTCTTAATACAGGTGACCTCTGGCAGGGTTTATTTTGAAACAGCCTTCTTCTAAACAGGAGATCCTGGGTTCGAATCCCAGCGGTGCCTCAGATTTCTGCTTGCACTCACAGCAAAATCCATCTTCACGCATTGCTTTCTTATTATTTTTAACAGTTTTTGACTTTTTGGTTACAGGGGAGAGATTACATTCCTACTTTCACTCAGGCTCTGTGGCGCAATGGATAGAGCATTGGACTTCTAGGCTTGTCAGTGATAGGGATTCAAAGGTTGTGGGTTCGAGTCCCACCAGAGTCGCTTGATTCTGTTTGCTTCTTAATACAGTGGAACCTCGAGATACGAATGTTTTGAGTTACGAATTGAAATTTCGTAAAATTTGTGCTCTGAGATACGGTTGAAAATTTGAGATACGAATCCTTTTTTTTCGCGAGAAGTGGCAGCCGCGCGCGAGAACTGGCAGCCACCTGCACACGAACCCTTTTTTTTTTTAAATTTGAGATACGAATGTTTTGACTTACGAAGGAAGTCTCGGAACGGATTAAATTCGTATCTCGAGGTTCCACTGTACAGATGACCTCTGGCAGGGTTTATTTTGAAACAGCCTCATCGTCTTCTTTCCTTTTGCTGCCGTTGTTCTAAAAAAATGTTTTGCCATTGAGAGGCAACTTCTGCAGGTCTCTGTGGCGCAATTGGTTAGCGCGTTCGGCTGTTAACCGGAAGGCTGGTGGTTCGAGCCCACCCAGGGACGTCCTGATTTTGATAGACTCTCCCCACTGTCAAATCGTCTCTGGTTTGCCAGGATGGGCTTCCCCCATCGAATCTGATTTGGATTTGCAAGTTTACTGACAAATGGGTTGTGTAGACTCTGTGCAGGCGCTGTGGCTTAGTTGGTCAAAGTGCCTGTCTAGTAAACAGGAGATCCTGGGTTCGAATCCCAGCGGTGCCTTACACTTCTGCTTGCACTCACAGCAAAAGCCATCTTCAAGCTCTGCTTTATTATTATTTTTAACAGTTTTAGCGCATATAGCACATTGGACTTCTAGGCTTCTCAGTGGTAGGGAAGCAAAGGTTGTGGGTTCAAGTCCCACCAGAGTGGAGTTGTTCTTGTGGCAATGGATACCTTGTCATGGTTATGAGAAACCCTCCAATCAGGCAAAACACTCTCGGACCTGCACAGATACTGTTCTTTTAAAGAAACATGATATGTCCACAGGTTCCACTGAGATTCGAACTCAGATCACAGGATTCAGAGTTCTGAGTGCTAACCATTAGACCATGGAACCCTTGGCTGGAAGAATGTGATCCACTGAGCTCACCTATGAAGTCAAGGTAATCCGAAAGAATCCCTTCGGTCAGTCAAGGTATTTTTTTTTCTCAAAACAATATCTTTTTGAAATGTGTGGAATTTCATGGTAAACAGCTCCTCGTTAGTATAGTGGTGAGTATCCCCGCCTGTCACGCGGGAGACCGGGGTTCGATTCCCCGACGGGGAGAATGGCTTCTTATTCCTAGCATCTCATGGCCTGAAGAAGGATTTCTCTCACCTGCACAATGTCTCTTGCATTCCTTTCACTTCAGAGCACAAAAACAACAAACGTGTCTTTGTCGGGTTGAACCTCTATGTTTTTTGGCAGTGTTTTTAAGAAACAGGCTGTTGCCAGAGTGCTAACCATTACACCATGGAACCTTGCTCAACCGTTACAGAATGGAACCCTTCACTGGATGGAGTTGGTCCTGTGGCGATGGATACCTTGTCAAGGTTATGAGAAACCCTCCAATCGGGCAAAACACTTATGGACCTGCACAGATACTGTCTTTTTAAGGAAACATGACATGTCCACAGGTTCCACTGAGATTTGAACTCAGATCGCAGGATTCAGAATCCTGAGTGCTAACACCATGGAACCCTTGGCTGGAAGAATGTGATCCACTGAGCTCACCTATGAAGTCAAGGTAATCCGAAACAATCCCTTCAGTCAGTCAAGGAAAACGCCTCCGCTGTCATGCAGCAAGAACAGAGAGGCTAAGGCTGAGTTTCTTCCCCCACGCCATCAGAATCGTCAACAATGACCCCACCAGTGCCCCCCTCAAGTCACTCACACATGCACTGTCACCTTAACACATATGCACACACATAATCATCCATCTGCTATTTATATTGCTTACTTATATGCTTACTGCTTATACTGTTCATATTGTTTATACTGTTTATACTGTCCATACTGTATATTTTTTAGTACTTCTATTTTTATTTTATTGTATTTTAAAACTTATTGTATTGTTGCACTACTCTGTGGCACTGTCACTTTTGCATTTCACTGTATACTTGTATGCACGTGACAAATAAAGAATCTTGAATCTTGAATTTTGAATCAAGGTATTTTTTTTCCTCTTTTTAATTCTCAAAACAATATCTTTTTGAAATGTGTGGAATTTCAGGGTAAACAGCTCCTCGTTAGTATAGTGGTGAGTATCCCGCCTGTCACGCGGACACATCCCCCAGCCTGAGGCTCCATTGCGGGGGAGGGGCATCCATTAGTATGTGGCTCGTTGGTCTAGGGGTATGATTCTCGCTTAGGGTGCGAGAGGTCCCGGGTTCAAATCCCGGACGAGCCCTCTGATTTAGCCTTTCACCAGCTCGGACGACTCCATCAAAGTGTCTTGCGTCACCTTGCCAGCGTTGCGTACGCGAAGGAAATAGTCCTCTTTTTATGCAGACAGTGCGGACACTTCCCACAACCTGAGGCTCCGTTGCGGTGGACGGGCAAGGTGTTGTCAGACGGTTCGTTGGTCTAGTGGTATGATTCTCGCTTTGGGTGTGAGAGGTCCCGGGTTCAAATCCCGGACGAGCCCTTTGACGAAACCTTTCACAAGCTGGGTCCACCAAGTGAAAGTCCTATGGCTCAATGGTTCAACAGATGTTTCCCCAGGTAGCAGCAAAATTCCACTGTTAAAAAGCCTTTCTTCACGTCCTGGCTGTACGTATCCGGTGGAAAGGGCTACCGGGCCAACACGAGAGTAGGACAAGGTGGCCGAGTGGTTAAGGCGATGGACTGCTAATCCATTGTGCTCTGCACGAGTCGGTTCCGATCTCATTCTTGCCGCACAGCCATGCTTCTTTGCCAGCCTGGACGACCGTAGGCGTGGAAACAGAGGAGGTGGAGAAACAATGTAAAGCGTGCGGCACATGCTTCGGAGACCACATTCAGACGGACGTCGTCCAACAGCTTCTTTGAGCACAGAGACAGCTTCAACTGAGGCGGTGTTCGAACCGACGCTTTGAACGAGACTGAAGTGTCATTCTTGCGCCTTTGGATACGCAGGCATGGGCCCCTCGGGAAAAGGACGCTTAACTTGCATTGGCCGGGAATCGAACCCGGGTCAACTGCTTGGAAGGCAGCTATGCTCACCACTATACCACCAATGCGCTCATGAGACCAGGCAGGACCGCAACAATGATTTGACCATTCACGACCACCACATTCATATGCCCTCCAGGACTCACCATTTCAACATTTTGCAGGGTCTTTGTTGTCACTTTTATTTCATGGCCTGGATTACTCAGTAAAAAAGGGAGGGGGGTGGGGGGGGGGCGAGAAAAATGTTACAACAATGCAAACACAGTGGAAGTAAACTCCCTGCTTTTTGCCGACAGGGCGGACACATCCCCCAACCTGAGGCTCCATTGCGGGGGAGGGGCATCCATTAGTAGGTGGCTCGTTGGTCTAGGGGTATGATTCTCGCTTAGGGTGCGAGAGGTCCCGGGTTCAAATCCCGGACGAGCCCTCTGGTTCAGCCTTTCACCAGCTCGGACGACTCCATCAAAGTGTCTTGGGTCGCCGCTTCAGCAGATGGGTCACCTTGCCAACGTCGCGTACGCGAATGAAATAGTCCTTTTTTTTATGCAGACAGTGCGGACACTTCCCACAACCTGAGGCTCCGTTGCGGTGGAGGGGCAAGGTGTTGTCAGACGGTTCGTTGGTCTAGTGGTATGATTCTCGCTTTGGGTGTGAGAGGTCCTGGGTTCAAATCCCGGACGAGCCCTTTGACGAAACCTTTCACAAGCTGGGTCCACCAAATGAAAGTCCTTTGGCTCAAAGTTTCAACAAATGTTTCCCCAGGTAGCAGCCAAATTCCACTGTTGAAAAGGCTTTCCTCACGTCCTGGCTTTAAGTATCCGGTGGAAAGGGCTACCGGGCCAACAGGAGCGTAGGACGAGGTGGCCGAGTGGTTAAGGCGATGGACTGCTAATCCATTGTGCTCTGCACGCGTGGGTTCGAATCCCATCCTCGTCGCACAGCCATGCTTCTTTGTCAGCTTGGTTCGAGTCCCACCAGAGTCGCTTGATTCTGTTTGCTTCTTAATACAGGTGACCTCTGGCAGGGTTTATTTTGAAACAGCCTTCTTCTAAACAGGAGATCCTGGGTTCGAATCCCAGCGGTGCCTCAGATTTCTGCTTGCACTCACAGCAAAATCCATCTTCACGCACTGCTTTCTTATTAT
>NC_139654.1:48988174-49050674 GCF_951799395.1 Argentina silus
GCGCCTTTGGATACGCAGGCATGGGCCCCTCGGGAAAAGGACGCTTAACTTGCATTGGCCGGGAATCGAACCCGGGTCAACTGCTTGGAAGGCAGCTATGCTCACCACTATACCACCAATGCGCTCATGAGACCAGGCAGGACCGCAACAATGATATGACCATTCACGACCACCACATTCATATGCCCTCCAGGACTCACCATTTCAACATTTTGCAGGGTCTTTGTTGTCACTTTTATTTCATGGCCTGGATTACTCAGTAAAAAAGGGAGGGGGGTGGGGGGGGGGCGAGAAAAATGTTACAACAATGCAAACACAGTGGAAGTAAACTCCCTGCTTTTTGCCGACAGGGCGGACACATCCCCCAACCTGAGGCTCCATTGCGGGGGAGGGGCATCCATTAGTAGGTGGCTCGTTGGTCTAGGGGTATGATTCTCGCTTAGGGTGCGAGAGGTCCCGGGTTCAAATCCCGGACGAGCCCTCTGGTTCAGCCTTTCACCAGCTCGGACGACTCCATCAAAGTTTCTTGGGTCGCCGCTTCAGCACATGGGTCACCTTGCCAACGTTGCGTTTTTTTATGCAGACAGTGCGGACACTTCCCACAACCTGAGGCTCCGTTGCGGTGGAGTTGCAAGGTGTTGTCAGACGGTTCGTTGGTCTAGTGGTATGATTGTCGCTTTGGGTGTGAGAGGTCCTGGGTTCAAATCCCGGACGAGCCCTTTGACGAAACCTTTCACAAGCTGGGTCCACCAAATGAAAGTCCTTTGGCTCAAAGTTTCAACAAATGTTTCCCCAGGTAGCAGCCAAATTCCACTGTTGAAAAGGCTTTCCTCACGTCCTGGCTTTAAGTATCCGGTGGAAAGGGCTACCGGGCCAACAGGAGCGTAGGACGAGGTGGCCGAGTGGTTAAGGCGATGGACTGCTAATCCATTGTGCTCTGCACGCGTGAGTTCGAATCCCATCCTCGTCGCACAGCCATGCTTCTTTGTCAGCTTGGTTCGAGTCCCACCAGAGTCGCTTGATTCTGTTTGCTTCTTAATACAGGTGACCTCTGGCAGGGTTTATTTTGAAACAGCCTTCTTCTAAACAGGAGATCCTGGGTTCGAATCCCAGCGGTGCCTCAGATTTCTGCTTGCACTCACAGCAAAATCCATCTTCACGCACTGCTTTCTTATTATTTTTAACAGTTTTTGACTTTTTGGTTACAGGGGAGAGATTACATTCCTACTTTCACTCAGGCTCTGTGGCGCAATGGATAGCGCATTGGACTTCTAGGCTTCTCAGTGATAGGGATTCAAAGGTTGTGGGTTCGAGTCCCACCAGAGTTGCTTGATTCTGTTTGCTTCTTAATACAGTGGAACCTCGAGATACGAATGTTTTGAGTTACGAATTGAAATTTCGTAAAATTTGTGCTCTGAGATACGGTTGAAAATTTGAGATACGAATCCTTTTTTTTCGCGAGAAGTGGCAGCCGCGTGCGAGAACTGGCAGCCACCTGCACACGAACCCTTTTTTTTTTAAATTTGAGATACGAATGTTTTGACTTACGAAGGAAGTCTCGGAACGGATTAAATTCGTATCTCGAGGTTCCACTGTACAGATGACCTCTGGCAGGGTTTATTTTGAAACAGCCTCATCGTCTTCTTTCCTTTTGCTGCCGTTGTTGTAAAAAAATGTTTTGCCATTGAGAGGCAACTTCTGCAGGTCTCTGTGGCGCAATTGGTTAGCGCGTTCGGCTGTTAACCGGAAGGCTGGTGGTTCGAGCCCACCCAGGGACGTCCTGATTTTGATAGACTCTCCCCACTGTCAAATCGTCTCTGGTTTGCCAGGATGGGCTTCCCCCATCGAATCTGATTTGGATTTGCAAGTTTACTGACAAATGGGTTGTGTAGACTCTGTGCAGGCGCTGTGGCTTAGTTGGTCAAAGTGCCTGTCTAGTAAACAGGAGATCCTGGGTTTGAATCCCAGCGGTGCCTTACACTTCTGCTTGCACTCACAGCAAAAGCCATCTTCAAGCTCTGCTTTATTATTATTTTTAACAGTTTTAGCGCATATAGCACATTGGACTTCTAGGCTTCTCAGTGGTAGGGAAGCAAAGGTTGTGGGTTCAAGTCCCACCAGAGTGGAGTTGTTCTTGTGGCAATGGATACCTTGTCATGGTTATGAGAAACCCTCCAATCAGGCAAAACACTCTCGGACCTGCACAGATACTGTTCTTTTAAAGAAACATGATATGTCCACAGGTTCCACTGAGATTCGAACTCAGATCACAGGATTCAGAGTTCTGAGCGCTAACCATTAGACCATGGAACCCTTGGCTGGAAGAATGTGATCCACTGAGCTCACCTATGAAGTCAAGGTAATCCGAAAGAATCCCTTCGGTCAGTCAAGGTATTTTTTTTTCTCAAAACAATATCTTTTTGAAATGTGTGGAATTTCATGGTAAACAGCTCCTCGTTAGTATAGTGGTGAGTATCCCCGCCTGTCACGCGGGAGACCGGGGTTCGATTCCCCGACGGGGAGAATGGCTTCTTATTCCTAGCATCTCATGGCCTGAAGAAGGATTTCTCTCACCTGCACAATGTCTCTTGCATTCCTTTCACTTCAGAGCACAAAAACAACAAACGTGTCTTTGTCGGGTTGAACCTCTATGTTTTTTGGCAGTGTTTTTAAGAAACAGGCTGTTGCCAGAGTGCTAACCATTACACCATGGAACCTTGCTCAACCGTTACAGAATGGAACCCTTCACTGGATGGAGTTGGTCCTGTGGCGATGGATACCTTGTCAAGGTTATGAGAAACCCTCCAATCGGGCAAAACACTTATGGACCTGCACAGATACTGTCTTTTTAAGGAAACATGACATGTCCACAGGTTCCACTGAGATTTGAACTCAGATCGCAGGATTCAGAGTCCTGAGTGCTAACCATTACACCATGGAACCCTTGGCTGGAAGAATGTGATCCACTGAGCTCACCTATTAAGTCAAGGTAATCCGAAAGAATCCCTTCGGTCAATCAAGGTTTTTTTTTTTCTCTTTTTAATTCTCAAATCAATATCTTTTTGAAATGTGTGGAATTTCAGGGTAACCAGCTCCTCGTTAGTATAGTGGTGAGTATCCCCGCCTGTCACGCGCGAGACCGGGGTTCGATTTCCAGAGGGGGAGAATGGCTTCTTATTCCTAGCATCTCATGGCCTGAAGAAGGATTTTTCTTACCTGCACAATGTCTCTTGCATTCCTTTCACTTCACAGCACAAAAACAACAAACGTGTCTTTGTCTTGTTGAATCTCTATGTTTTTTGGCAGTGTTTTTAAGAAACAGGCTGTTGCCAGAGGTTCCACCAAGATTTGAACTCGGATCACTGGATTCAAAGTCCAAAGTGGTAACCATCACACCATGGAACCTTGCTCAACCATTACAGAATGGAACCCTTTACTGGATGGAGTTGGTCCTGTGGCGATGGATACTTGTCAAGGTTATGAGAAACCCTCCAATCAGGCAAAACACTCTTGGACCTGCACAGATACTGTCTTTTTAAGGAAACATGACATGTCCACAGGTTCCACTGAGATTTGAACTCAGATCGCAGGATTCAGAGTCCTGAGTGCTAACCAGTACACCATGGAACCCTTGGCTGGAAGAATGTGATCCACTGAGCTCACTTATGAAGTCAAGGTAATCCGAAAGAATCCCTTCGGTCAGTCAAGGTTTTTTTTTTTTTTTTTGCAGACAGTGTGGACACTTCCCACAACCTGAGGCTCCGTTGCGGTGGACGGGCAAGGTGTTGTCAGACGGTTCGTTGGTCTAGTGGTATGATTGTCGCTTTGGGTGTGAGAGGTCCTGGATTCAAATCCCAGACAAGCCCTTTGACGAAACCTTTCACAAGCTGGGTCCACCAAATGAAAGTCCTTTGGCTCAAAGGTTCAACAAATGTTTCCCCAGGTAGCAGCAAAATTCCGCTTTGAAAAAGCCTTCCCTCACGTCCTGGCTTTAAGTATCCGGTGGAAAGGGCTACCGGGCCAACAGGAGCGTAGGACGAGGTGGCCGAGTGGTTAAGGCGATGGACTGCTAATCCATTGTGCTCTGCACGTGTGGGTTGGAATCCCATCCTCGTCGCACAACCATGCTTCTTTGTCAGCTTGGACAACCGTGGGCGTGGAAACAGAGGAGGTGGAGAAACAATGTAAAGCGTGCGGCACATCCTTCAGAGACCACATTTCGACAGACGTTGTCCAACAGCTCCTTTGAGTACGGAGACAGCTTCAACCGAGGATGGGTTCGAACAGACCATTTCAACGAGACTGAAGTGTCATACTTGCGCCTTTGGATATGCAGGCATGGGCCCATCGGGAAAAAGACACCAAACTTGCATTGGCCAGGAATCGAACCCGGGTCAACTACTTGGAAGGCAGCTATGCTCACCACTATACCACCAATGTGCTCATGAGTCCAGGCAGGACCGCAACAATTATATGACCATTCACGACCATTCACATTCATCTGCCCTCCAGGACTCACCATTTCAACATTTTGCAGGATCTTTGTTATCACTTTTATTTCATGGGCTGGATTACTCAGTAAAAAAGGGAGGGGGGGGGGAGAGAAAAATCTTACAACAATGCAAACACAGTGGAAGTAAACTCCCTGCTTTTTGCAGACAGGGCGGACACATCCCCCAACCTGAGGCTCCATTGCGGGAGAGGGGCATCCATTAGTAGGTGGCTCGTTGGTCTAGGGGTATGATTCTTGCTCAGGGTGCGAGAGGTCCCGCGTTCAAATCCCTGACGAGCCCTCTTATTTAGCCTTTCACCAGCTCGGACGACTCCATCAAAGTGTCTTGGATCGCCGCTTCAGCAGATGGGTCACCTTGCCAGCGTTGCGAATGAGATCGTCCTTTTTTATTCAGACAGTGCGGACACTTCCCACAACCTGAGGCTCTGTTGCGGTGGAGGGGCAAGGTGTTGTCAGGCGGTTCGTTAGTCTAGTGGTATGATTCTCGCTTCGGGTGTGAGAGGTCCCGGGTTCAAATCCTGGACGAAACCTTTCACAAGCTGGGTCCACCAAATGATAGTCCTTTGGCTCAATGGTTCAACAGATGTTTCCCCAGGTAGCAGCAAAATTCCACTGTTAAAAAGCCTTTCTTCACGTCCTGGCTTTAAGTATCCAGTGGAAAGGGCTACCGGGCCAACATGCGCATAGGATGAGGTGGCAGACTGGTTAAGGCGATGGACTAAGCCATTGTGCTCTGCATGCGTGAGTTTGAATCCCATTCTTGTCACACAGCCATGCTTCTTTATCAGCTTGGACGACTGTGGGCATGGAAACAGAGGAGGTGGAGAAACAATGTAAAGCTTGCGGCACATCCTACGGAGACCACATTCAGACGGACCTCGTACAACAGGTTTTTTGATTTAGCCTTTCACCAGCAGGTACATTTTGTCCGTGAAATACACCAACAGATTAAACAGATATAAGCTATGTTGTATATGCCATGACATTGAGCATACCATTTGGTTACAGATTGAGAAATGTCCAGTGCAGATACGCGTCCAGACATTGCTGTTTGGTGGGCCAGAGCTGTGTCTGTGGATTTCACTCCCAGAAGGTAATGAAGGGACATCAGATGGAACTATTGGTCATGCTGAAAAAGGATCCCATTATCAGTAGTATTGATAATTGATACAGTATATGAGCTGTATAGGCAATGCAGTCTAGGTATACGTATTAACAGTAACATTAGAGTAAATAGCAGAATAAATATGGATATGCCGTATGAACAGTATAAACAGGTATGTACAGTATGTACAGATATGTGCAGTGTATTAATAGTAGTATTAAAGAAGAATATAAGGATATGTGCATTATGAACAGTATAGACAGATTATGAACAGTATAGACAGATATGTACAGAAGAGCAGTGGTATGGAGTAAGAGCAGTTTAGTAATTTGTAAATTTATAATTGCAATTGTCCAGGGGGGGGGGGGGGGGGGGGGGGGGGGCGGTGCAGGGGTTGGTAGGTTATCACCTAGGTGCAGAGTTCGAGTTCAGTAGGGTGACAGCCGCAGGGAAGAAGCTACCTCTGAACCTGCTGGTTCGGGTGCGGAGAGACCTGTAGCGCCTCCCGGAGGGGAGTGGGGTGAACAGTCTATGATTGGGGTGAGAAATGTCCTTGACGATGCTGCGTGCCTTACGCAAGCATCGTTTGCCCTGGACAGCCTCAATGGAGGGGAGTGAGCAACCGGTGATGCGTTGGGCAGTTTTCACCACCCTCTGCAGTGCTTTCCGGTCAGATGCATAGCAGTTGCCATACCATACTGTGACACAGTTGGTGAGGATGCTCTCGATGGTGCAGCGGTAGAAGTTCACCAGGATCTGAGGAGACAGATGGACCTTCTTTAGTCTCCTCAGGAAGAAGAGACGCTGGTGAGCCTTATTGATCAGGGTAGAGGTGTTGAGGGTCCAGGAGAGATCCTCAGAGATGTGGACACCCAGAAACTTGAAGCTGGTGACTCGCTCCACCTCAGTCCCGTTGATGAGGATGGGGGTGTGTGTGCCAGCTTTTGACTTCCTGAAGTCCACAATGAGCTCTTTGGTCTTCCTGGTGTTGAGAGCCAGGTTGTTGTCGTTGCACCACACTGTTAGGTGCTGGACCTCCTCCCTGTAGGCAGGAGTGCTACGGCCTCCATGAGGACCCCTTCCCCTGTACCCAAGTCCCTGTCCAGCCCTGCTACGGCCTCCATGAGGACCCCTTCCCCTGTACCCAAGTCCTTGTCCAGCCCTGCTACGGCCGTCTATGAGGACCCCTTCCCCTGTTGAACAAGATTCAAAGTGTTTATTATCATATGCACAGTAGAAAACACGTTTCCCTGTACAATGAAATTCTTGCTTTATTGTCCGCAGAATGCCAACCAATGTAAAATGTACAATACTAAAAAATATACAATATATACTAAACAAAATGTACAAGATAACAAAATGTAAGGCAGCATGTGATAATAAAAAAGCAACAATAATAATAATAAAACAGTGCAAATGTAAACAGTGCAATTATGCATGTGCAAACTGAAGTCGGGTTCAGTTATGAGGTAGTACAGTTATAAGAGGTAGTCAATGATTATAATCTCCTATGCGTTGTTTAGGAGTCTGATGGCAGTGGGAAAGAAGGAATTCTTTAGTCTGGTGGTCCTGCATTTAACACTTCTGTACCTCCGGCCTGAGGGTAGAAGTGTGAACAGTCCGTGTTGGGGGTGGGTGGGGTCCTTGAGGATGGATGGCTCTCCTGTGGACTCTGCGGTGGTAGATGCTCTGCAGAGAGGGCAGTGGAGTCCTGGTGATTTTCTCAGCGGTCTTCACCACTCTCTGAAGGAGTCTGCGGTCCATAGCAGTAGTGCTGCTGTACCACACAGTGATACAGCTGGTTAGGATGCTCTCAACAATGCAGCTGTAGAAGTTGCTGAGGATCTTGGGCGACATGCCAAACTTCCTCAGCCTCCTCAGAAAGTACAGCCGCTGTTGGGCCTTCTTAACCAGCTGTGTGGTGTTAAGTGTCCAGGTGAGGTCCTCGCTGATGTGGACGCCCAGGTATTTGAAGCTGCTCACCCTCTCTACTTCGAGTTCCCGGATGTACAGTGGCCGATGAGGTCCCCTCTTCTTCCTCATGTCCACTATCATCTCCTTGGTCTTGTCCGTATTGAGGGTGAGGTTGTTGTCCTCACACCATGCTACCAGACTGGCCACCTCCCTCCTGTAAGCCGATTCGTCCCCGCCAGTGATGCATCCTATCACTGCGGTGTCGTCCGCAAACTTTAGGATGATGTTGTCCTTGTGGGAGGCGACACAGTCAAGGGGTGAACAGGGTGTAGAGGATGGGGCTGAGGACGCATCCCTGTGGAGTGCCAACATTTGTAATAATGCTGGCTGAAGTCCTATTACCAATCTGACAGACTGGGGCCTGCCAGTCAAAAAGTCTAGGAGCCAGTCACAGAGGGTGGGGTGCAGGCCAAGTGTGGACATTTTGTGGATGAGTCTGTGGGGGATGACCGTATTAAAAGCGGAGCTGTAGTCTATAAAGACCATCCTGATGTAGGAGTCTTTGTTTTCCAGGTGGGAGAGGGAATACTGGAGGACAGCAGCGATAGCGTCTGAGGTGGACCTGTTGGGCCGGTAGGCATACTGCAGGGGGTCTAGGGTGTCCGGTATGCTGCTCTTAATGTGTGCCAGTACCACTCTCTCAAAACACTTCATGATGATTGGAGTGAGTGCTACTGGCCTGTAATCATTCAGGCAGGCAGGTTTTTACCTGTGTTTGTGTGTCTATTTGTGTCTGTTTCTGTGTGTGTGTGTGTGTGTGTGTGTGTGTGTGTGTGTGTGTGTGTGTGTGTGTGTGTGTGTTAAATAACTCTGATATGATGATGCATGTGTAATTCACTGAGTTTGGCTTCTTTTTTTATTTTTTAAAGATGAGTCCGATGTGGGTGTTTTCCCTACTACTGGTCCTGCTGCCCCTTCTGGTCCTCTCCTTGGTCCTGCTGCCCCTCCTGGTCCTCTCCTTGGTCCTGCTGCCCCTCCTGGTCCTCTCTATTGTCCTGCTGCCCCTGCCTTTCTCGGTCAGGCGCCCGATACATTCTGGCTGCCGGCAGAGATGAAGAAGACCATTCCACAGCAAGACCAGCGATGATTGCATCCACCCTGTGGGAGAACCAGAGGCTGCGGCCAAACTCGAAACTCTGGTACGAGCCACTCTAACCAGGCCCCAACACCAGAGCACTTTTTCACCCACAGGCTCCTGGCGTGGATGCCCTACCATCTATGGTAGGTCAGGGTGTGCTGTCCAGTGTGTAGGAGGCAGCTCACAGGTTTTTTGTGTTTATTTCAATAAAAAAAAATCTATTTTCAAATATAAATCTTTTATCTGAGTTTTATTCAATCAATTTGACACATTGCTAATAGCGAGTGATGCAGTCCATAAGAGAAAGAAACAGAGGTCTGATCATTTCAGATGCATAAACAAAGATACACACGCAACTTGAATAGAGCAACAGACCTGTAGGCCCATAGCACAGTCATTAAACATCATTAAAACAACAGCAAGTGTGCTTAAACTTCTGTTTGTTATGTCACAAGAAGCAAGATATTGGCTCTTGAATTTACACAAAACAACACTTTGGGAGACTTTGCCTGTTTTTATTTCTGGCGCTGGTGGGATTCAAAACGGTGACCTTCCGATCCACTCTTCCCCCCCATTCAAAAACGGAAAAGGCAATATTTTTTATTTTTCTTTAATCGTTTAGAATACATACTGATAAATAAACTAGTAAATAATGGAAAAGAAGCTTCAATTTCTCTCTCTCTTTCTCTTCCCTTAGCATCAACCTGGGGAACAATAGTCTGTTAAGGGGGGGAAGAAGGGGGAAGAAGAAAAAGGAGAAAAAAGAAGAAAACGAAAGAGAAATTGAGTCTTCTTTTGCAACTTTCATCACACAAATACATGTGTAACAACACACTTTAAGTTGAGTAAGCAACATTGCTGGTCTTTACTTTGTTCTGTTCAAATACATAGACTCAATTTTGTAAACTGTGCGCTGTGAGCAGGGTTCGAACCTGCGCGGGAAGACCCCATTGGATTTCGAGTCCAACTCGTTAACCTCTCGGCCATCACAGCTATGCTGGCTTCTGCACTGCCTGGTCTGTAGTAAAGACAAAATCTTTTCAAGATCTAGACACGGACCAGAGTTTGCTTATGAAGGAAGCCTCATATAGAGACTTTTGAATATCAATTCACAGAAGCCATGTTACGAGGATGCAACTTACATTACACAAATACATGCGCAACAACACTTTGAGAAAGCAAAGGAATCCCATTGGATTTCGGGTCCTTATCCTTAACCACTCCGTCATCACAGCTGCCCTTAGCCTTTCATTGTTGTTTAAATGTTTCTACGTTACTTCTTCAAATTTGAAAGGGCCATGGGCTACACAGGAAAGGAGGTCCCAAAGACATTGGGAACCACAATTGCATTTTACACCACCACTTCAACCATCACGCAATTGCGTCTCAACAACTCATTTTTCCAAAGGTGGACCAACATGTCGTCCTTTAAGAGGGATGTCGTTGTCCCAGCGCTGTGAGCAGGGTTCGAACCTGCGCGGGGAAACCCCATTGGATTTCAAGTCCAACACCTTAACCACTCGGCCATCACAGCTTCCCTTTGCATGTCATTGTTCCTTACACTTTTGTAAATTTTGAAACATGAAAATGACACAGCCTTGCAGGCAAAGGGTTTGAAAGGAAATGCCAAAGGCATTGGGAAATATGTTTGGTTTTAAAGCAAACGCCTTAACCATCCTGCAATTGCAGCTCGATTTGTTTTATATCAGGTTTCCAAAAGTGGGCCGACATCTTGTACATAAATAGGGACACAGCTGTGTTTACGCTGAGAGCAGGGTTCAAAGCTGCACAGAGTAACCCCATTGGATTAGTAATCCTACACCTTAACCTCTTCGCCATCAAAGCTCCCTGGTGATTTTTATCATTTTCTAAGTTACTTCTTCACGTGTGAAAGGGCCATGGTCGCACAAGAAGCAATCCTAAAGGCATTGGGAACCACATTTGTTTTTCTTCTGGAAGGTATTTTTCTATTTCGATCACAGCTACCCTTAGCATTTTATCGTTACTTACAGTAAGTTACTTCTTGACATGTGAAAGGGACTTACAGGAAGGGTTTGAAAGGAAATAACAAAGCATTTATGCATAAGGATTCATGAGTTTATTGACTATTAAAGTGATGTTACAGGAAAATTTGTATTATCTCAGTTTACAGTTCTAAACGTAGCGCTAATAAGCAGACACGGGTCCCTGTCACATGCCCTTAGTGTGGTGTGTATGCGTGTGGATTCCATGCAGCCCAATGCCATGGGCACACTATACAAAATGAAAGTGACACTTAACAGTAATGCTGCTTCTAAAGTTGACGCTGTTAAACTAGGGATTCCGTGGCTGAATGAGATAAAACAGTGATTCGATTCATAGATTATATTTGTACGAACTACGCATTGATTCATTGATTCAATTCAGACACAAAACAAGAGGTTTCAAAAATACAGAAATAGTCACGATATTCTCTTTTAATGATTCATTTGTAGATAATGACAATTAAAGTAGTTTGAAAATATGTGGCTGCGCTGTTACTAATGCTTTATAAATGCAACACATGCTTATAATGTGCAAACTGAATTATGAACCCATTATAACGGAAACCCCTTTGTGTGAAGTGTCACCAAAAGAAAAGAAAACAGAGACAGTAAATACTACTCTATTACTCATTTATTTGCAAATATATATTCTAAGTATCTGTAGGATGAAAGTAAAGTGGCAAAGACACAAATCAGTGTAAGGTTTAGGTATGTTAACGGACCCAGGTGCGGTGCAGAGAAAGAGAGGCGGACAAGTAGTTAGCGGTACTAAACAAAAGGATCTTTACTTTGGATGAGTAGTCAAAACAGGACACAAAAATAGGGACTCAATGCTCGAAATCAAAGAGGAGATCACAGTCTCAAAACAGTACTTGTATACTCGTATGACTTACGCTCACAAAGCGACCAACAAAGGTGAAGACGAAGCGGGAGTGAAGGGAAGTGAGGGTACATATTGCATGAGTGACAATTACACACAGGTGCTGGTGATAAGTATGTGATTGAGGTGGCACAGTGGACGGACGGAGGGAGGCAAGTAGGGGGAGGCACTGGGAAGCACAACCCCCATCCGTAACAAATCAGTGAGGCTCCTGTGGTCCTGCAGATCGGGGGGGTGGGGGGGGGAGACATAACAAGAAGACGTGAGGTTATTTTTTAAACTTTAACTGGAATACTTATTGGATTTCACTGAAGAACTTCCCATTATTTGGGGTGACCGATGAGGTCTGACCCTATGGAATTCCTAAGAGAGAAAGAAAGAGAGAGAGAGAGGGGAGGGGGAAGTGAAAAAATAATGGTCAGAATACAATTACTTACAATCATTTAAACTACTTTTTCCTATTACTTAAAAGCCTGTGTGTGTGTGTGTGTGTGTGTGTGTGTGTGTGTGTGTGTGTGTGTGTGTGTGTGTGTGTGTGTGTGTGTGTGTGTGTGTGTGTGTGTCCAGGAGGACTCCATGAGGAGCTGCAGGTGGTGCTCCAGGAGGCTGGAAACTCCCATGAGACTCTGGTTTGAAGTACCAGGGAACCTCCAGAAGCATCATCAGCCCGCCCTGAGTTAAGGCTCTGAGTTACTGCTAATTCACAGTATCCATTTAAACTGAACTATAGATTGGATGCTAAATGCTAGAGAGAAGGAACAGTAACAACATCAGAACTTGTCTGTACTTTCAGCTGCACCAGCCATCTCCAGCCAACATTCTACCGAGGCACCATTGAAAGCATCCTGTCCAGCTGCATCACTGTGTGGGGCGGTAGCTGCACCGAACACAGTAGGAAAGCACTGCAACGCATTGTGAACACAGCTGCTAAGATCATTGGTGCCCCGCAAGAGACTTACTCCACCCGCCTCACCCGCAAAGCTACCTCGATTGTGAGCGACGCAAGCCACCCCGCACACAGTCTGTTCAGCCTCCTGCCTTCTGGAAGAAGGTATAGGAGCCTCCGTGCCCACACCACCAGACTCACGGAAAGCTTCATACCCCAAGCTGTCAGGAAGCTAAATTCTCTCCCCTCACTTCCCCCAGCCACATCCTCCAAGCTGTCAAGAAGCTGAAACCACCACCCCCCCTCCCAACCACCCCCCCCCTCCCAACCCTTCAGCCCCCCCCCCCCCCCAAAAAAAAAAAACACTACGGACTCTGGACAATCCACTATTCTATTGCTACAATGCACTATTGCACTATTATTATTTTTTTATTTATTTTTTTATACAGAATACACAGTATTTGGCTGCTACTTACTGTCTTTACTGACTGCTCTTTTTGCACTGTTTAAATTATTTTTATTGAATGTTTTACTTTTAGTATGTGTTATCTGTTGTGCCTGGGCACTTTATCTGTCTCACCGTGGGAGAGTGAGAAACGTCCTCTCGATTCCTTTGTATGTCTTGACATGTGAAGAATTGACAATAAAGCCACTTTGACTTTGACTTTGACTCTCAGCCTCTGATTCCATGTTGCTGGCAGGCAGGCAGGCAGGAGTGCAGAAGAGAGTACAGATGCTCCACAAACCCACCAGGTTGCTAACAGGAAACACAAGAAAGAGAGCAGAGAGTCATATGGACTTGTCAACAAAGTCACAGTGAAAGAACTGTACTAACCACCACCAGGGGCCAATTTTTAAAAAGCTATTTTATTTATTTTCACTATTTTATTTTTAAATGCAGCCCTTCTTTTCCTTAAAGAGAGAAGAAAATAATACATATCTACAGTATTATATATTTGTATAATTAAATGTTAAGTGTCAATGAATATTGTCTAAATGTTTTTGAATTGTTCTTTCTTTATTTGATTTGACAGTCAGTTGTTGATTACATGCATACGTTGATACAACTACTAGGCTACTTCAATATATATCACACTAAATCATAACGCAAGTTAGACATTATGATGTTCTGGACCTTTGCTTGAGGAAATTTTCTCTAACTGGACCTATTTGAATTTTAGTTGAATACCCCTGCCCTAGACCAACGAGCCACCTACTAACGGATGCCCCTCCCCCACACTGGAGCCTCAGGTTGGGGGACGTGTCCGCCCTGTCGGCAAAAAGCAGGGAGTTTACTTCCACTGTGTGTGCATTGTTGTAAGATTTTTCTCGCCCCCCCCCCCCTCCCTTTTTTACTGAGTAATCCAGCCCATGAAAAAAAGGTGACAACAAAGACCCTGCCAAATGTTGAAATGGTGAGTCCTGGAGGGCATATGAAAGTGGTGGTCGTGAATGGTCATATTGTTGCGGTCCTGACTGGTCTCATGAATGCATTGGTGGTATAATGGTGAGCATAGCTGCATTCCAAGCAGTTAGCCTGGGTTCGATTCCAGACAAATGCAAGTTAGGTGATCTTTTCCCGAGGGGCCCTTGCCTAATTATCAAAAGGCCCTGGACTGACACTGCGGTGTCGTTGAAAGCGTCGGTTCAAACCCCGCCTAATGTTGAAGCTGTCTCTGTGCTCAAAGAAGCTGTTGGACGATGTCCCGTCTGAACGTGGTCTCCAAAGTAAGTGCCGCATGCTTTGCATTTTTTCTCCACCGCGATCCTCTCTGTTTCCACGCCCGCAGTCGTCCAAGCGGAAAAAGAAGCAATGCTGCGCGACGAGGATGGAATTCGAACCCACACGTGCAGAGCACAATGGATTAGCAGTCCATCGCCAGTCCAGAGCTTAGCGATCCATTTGACCCTCTGAACAGCACAGCAGGGTCTCTAGAGTGGTTACATGTTAGAGTGGTCGTTATGCACCACAGAGTTTGATGTCTTGGTTCAGCACCGTAGTGTGATTAGGGTATAATAGTCCTGTAACATATAGGTTTCCTCAGGCACAGAGCTTCAGGAGTTGGATGACGTCACCTCTTCTTCATCATCACTTCTTTGCCTGTTCGAAGAAACTGGACTCAAACACTTTTGTAGCTTTATAAAAGGAGCAGGGTTAGGAAATTGAGTTCAGTCCCTTTGAACACCCCTGGTAGTAACAACATTTATATATCGAAACACAGCATTTTAGAAAGAGCTTTTTCTGGACCAAAATAGCATTTGTTAATGACCCAATTGTTTTGCAGTGAGTTGTGTTTAAACATCGATGGAAAATATGTGTATTATTGCGAGTGTCTTTTCCTTTCCTATACGCTTTTTAGAGATTTGCAGAAAATTCAGTGGACTGTAACAAATGCTACATTGAAATAAACAGTTATAATTCAAAACAATATAAATGCTCTGTTGTCATTAACTGTGTGGGGTTAACAGGTCTTTATGTTTCTGGTAATATTAAGGCACCAATTTGATTCAGCAAATAGTGCTGAGCAGAACAAATTCAGAATACTTTACAACACTTCAGTATGATGTTTATTTTAGTGTGATTTTAACAATGGTTTTGAGAAAACTATAACTACAGTATGGCAATGGCAGTCGATTTTCTCAAAGAAATGTGAATATTGTTGTTGAACAACGTGATTTCAAAACTGGAAAGGAGTTTAAATGTTGAACACTGTGGGTTGTAATGCAAGTCAACATTGTGTTTGATAGTGTAATAAAGTAAATATGTTTGGGAGAGAGGGGTGAAGGGTTTGTAGTTTTCATTACTGCATGTATTTAGTGTTAAAACTGGAATGGGAGACTGTACACTGTACTCTCCCCACGTGTTATTTGACTCTTACAGACCTAAATGAAATAAAGTAGAAAGCAAATAAACAGTTATTATTCAAAACAATAATAACTGACGTCACCTCTTCTTCATCATCACTTCCTTGCCTGTTGTAAGAAATTTAAAACTTCTGTAGCTTTATAAAAGGAGCAGGGTTAGGAAAGTCTTCTTGAACACTCCTGGTAGTAATAAAATTTTTATATGCAAACCGAGTAGGACATGGCATTTTGGAAAGAGCTTTTTCCGGATCAAAATTGCATTCGTTAATGACTAACTGTAAATAATACACACGGTCATTGGATGTTCAAATTGAATAAAGACCATTCCCCTTGACGCAAATTGCCCATGAAAAGCATTTTAATACAATGTTGCATGTAAAGTTATACAGTACACATTTTTTCTGATATGGGAGTACTGGTTCTAGTTTTCACCTGAGTGTATCTATTAGACAGGATGGATTCTTCAGTGCTGCAGCGAGCTGGTTGACTCCTGAGTCTGTTAGGTGATTCCCGCTCAGATCTAGCTCTCTCAGGCATTCCGAGATAGAGAGGTTTGCATTTAGTGTAGAAGCCAGAGCAGCACAGCCTTCCTCAGTGATTCCACAGTTTGCAAGACTAGAATAAAAGGGGAGACATTATTTGTTTTCCTCTTATGTTTACACATTACAGAGCAGAAACCAAATCCATGCAACATGAATATATTACTGAGAATTTGAATATGTACATATATAGCGGCATAATGTGCATATCCTTGTAAACAAACAACGCCAGTACTCAACCTTCACACCAGATTTTATAAAGCTCTTTGTGTGAACCAAAACAGTGCTCTTCACTGAATGTTTTTTATCGCGTGATATCATTCCTTGATTGCTACCGATATATCATGGCCATTGGGCACTATTTTAAAGCTCAAATATCCAAACTGGAAGCTTTAACTTCATTTTATATGTGAAACACTCAATTACAGGGTGAATTTAATACTCACGCCACACTTGCTCGGTCAACTTGCATCAGTGTACCAATGAGTTGATTGACACCTTGGTCTCGTTGGTTATTAATGCTTAAATCCAGTTCAGTGCACAAGTCACAACTGCTAAACTTTATCAGAGATCTAGCCAGAGTAGCACAGGACTCGTCCCCGACCTTGAATCTCAGTGGTTAGCATAAGTGATTACTTTCCGATGAAAGGTTGACTTATTTGAGAGTATTTAGTCTTTCCTGGAGATATCCCAGTCCATGAGCAATTAAGCACACTCCATTTAAGGAATCTTCTAGTTCATTCGAGCTTAGATCCAGCTCTTTCAGATGGAGGTTTTTGTTAAGAGCTTGAGCAAGATATTCACAGCCTGTCTTTGTCACTCCACAACCTGTCAGGGTCAATCTCTCCAGTCTGCACTGTTTGGTCCCTAGTCTTAAAGAGAGCTCCTTCATCCCTGCATCCCAGAGGCCCGAGTTGAACAAATTGAAGATATCTGACACGTGATGTACAGACTACCACATGACTTCACATGGGCTAGGTGGCTAGAACTCCTCTTTCTGTGAGTCACTAAACCCTCTGAGTTCCGTCACCATGTGAATACAGTCATCAGGGAAGTAATCAGAAATTGGTCTGCAGGTTAACCAGATGTGGGCAGAGGGAAGAGGGAAGGAGACTCTCGTGAAGAAATGCCTACTTTTCGCCACTAGATGGTGATGCATAACCATCACCGTCAGAGAATCAAAACAAACTGTCAAAACACTTTTGTAAAAGAAAAAAAGAAAAAGGAAAGAAAAACAACTATTTTTGAACTGAATGCACACATGTGGCGACTCATACAACCGTTTTTGGGTACTACTCCTTTCATCTTTCAATCTTGACAATCCAACTTTCACCTGTATCCACAAACTCTATCTATCTATCTGTCTGTCTGTCTGTCTGTCTGTCTGTCTGTCTGTCTGTCTGTCTGTCTGTCTGTCTGTCTGTCTGTCTGTCTGTCTATCTACCCATCCATCCATCCATCCATCCACCCATCCATCCATCCATCCATCTATTTAATTTAGGGTTTTCCAGAGACTTCCATCCGGCAAAAGGTTCCGGTCAATCAAGACTAAAACCTCACGCCACCTGAACAGTCCCCCCCCTACCCTTTCACACAAACAATGCACTGACAGTGTAATTTATAATTATTTAAAATTATTTTAATTTATAGTGTACATGCCCCGCAACCATTTCACAGCCTCTAGCCTCATTGACATTTAGTCTCATGCAGCCTACGAGATATATTGTTCTGCTGCTCTTTTTTGTAAATTTGTAAATTTGTTACTGCTATTTTGTTAATACTTTGCTATTTTGTACATTTCTTGTCAATATTTGCTATTTCTTGTCAATATTTTTATGTCCATGCACCAACCTCACCAAGTCAATTTCCTGTATGTGCAAATATACTTGGCCAAATAAAATAATTCTGATTCTGATTCTGATTCTGATTTTGTGTGTGCATTGTAAGACTTTTCTCGCCCCCCCCCTCCCTTTTTTATTAATCCAGCCCATGAAATAAAAGTGACAACATAGACCTTGCAAAATGTTCAAATGGTGAGTCCAGGAGGGCATGTGAATGTGGTGGTTGTGAATGGTCATATCATTGTTGCGGTCCCGCCTGGTCTCACAAGTGCATTGGTGGTATAGTGGTGAGCATAGCTGCCTTCTAAGCAGTTGACCTGGGTTTGATTCCTGGCCAATGCAAATTAGGTGTCCTTTTCCCGAGGGGCCCATGCCTGCGTATCCAAAGGCGCTGGACGAACACTGCAGTCTCAATAAAAGCGTTTGTTCGAACCTCGCCTCTGCCTTCGATGTTGAAGCAATCTCTGTGCTCAAAGAAGCTGTTGGACGATGTCCCGTCTGAATGTGGTCCTCGAAGGAAGTTCCGCATGCTTTGCATTGTTTCTCCACCTCCGCTGTTTCCATGCCCACGGTCGTCCAAGCAGAAGAAGAAGCAAGGCTGTGCGACAAGGATGGGATTCGACCCCACGCGTGCAGAACACAATGGATTAGCAGTCTATCGCCTTAACCGCTCATGTTGGCCAGGTAGCCCTTCCCACCGGATCCTTAAAGCCAGGACGTAAAGAAAGGGTTTTTGACCATTTTGCTGCTACCTGGTGCAACATCTGTTGAACCATTGAGCCAAAGCGCTTCCATGTGGTGGACCCAGCTGGTGAAAGGTTTTGTCAAACGGCTCGTCCAGGATTTTAACCCAGGTCCTCTCACACCCAAAGCGAGAATCATACCACTAGAGCAACGAGCCGTCTGACAACTCCCTGCCCCTCCACCGCAATGGAGCATCAGGTTGTGGGAAGTGTCCGCATAAAGAGAGGACTACTTCATTCGCGTATGCAACGCCAGTAAGGCGACCAATCCACTGATGCGGTGAGGCAAGGCGCTTGGATGGAGTGGTCCCCCCTCTCACACCCAAAGCGAGAATAATACCCCTAGACCAACGAGGTACCTACTAATGGATGCCTCTCCCCCGCAATGGAGCCTCAGATTGGGGGACGTGTCCACCCTGTCTGCAAAAAGCAGGGAGTTTACTTCCACTTCTCATCCTGGTCACAACCTCTTCCAGAGACTTCCATCCGGCAAAAGGTTCCGGTCAATCAAGACTAAAACCTCACGCCACGTGAACAGTCTCGTCCCAATGGCAGTGGGGCTCGCAACCAAGCCCCCTGCCTCTCACTGACCCCCCCCCCCACCCTGTCACGCAAACAATGCACTGACAGAGTAATTCATAATTATTTAAAATTATTTTAATTTATAGTGTACATGCCCCACAACCATTTCACAGCCTCTAGCCTCATTGACATTTAGTCTCACACAGCCTACGAGATGTATTGTTCTGCTGCTCTTTTTTGTAAATTTGTAAATTAGTTATTACTATTTAGTTAATACTTGCTAATGCTATTTTGTAAATTTCTTGTCAATATTTGTGTTTTCTATGTCCATGCACCAACCTCACCAAGTCAATTTCCTGTATGTGCAAATATACTTGGCCAAATAAAATAAATCAGATTCTGATTATGGTTCTGATTCTGATTTTGTGTGTTCATTGTTGTAAGACTTTTCTTGCCCCCCCTCTCTTTTTTACTGAGTAATCCAGCCCATAGAATAAAAGTGACAACAAAGACCCCGTAAAATGTTGAAATGGTGAGTCCTGGAGGGCATGTGAATGTGGTGGTTGTGAGTGGTCATATCATTGTTGCGGTCCCATCTGGTCTCATGAATGCATTGGTGGTATAGTGGTGAGCATAGCTGCCTACCAAGCAGTTGATCTGGGTTCGATTCCCGGCCAATACAAATTATGTGTCCTTTTCCCCAGGGGCCCATGCCTGCGTATCCAAAGGCACTGGACCGACACTGCAGTCTCGCTGAAAGCCTCGGTTCGAACCCCGCCTCTGCCTTCTATGTTGAAGCTGTCTCTGTGCTCAAAGAAGCTGTTGGACGATGTCCCGTCTGAATGTGGTCTCCGAAGGATGTGCCGCATGCTTTGCATTGTTTCTCCACCTCCTCTGTTTCCACGCCCACGGTCGTCCAAGTGGAAAAAGAAGCAAGGCTGTGTATCAAGGATGGGAATCGCACCAACACGTGCAGAGGACAATGGATTAGCAGTCCATCGCCTTAACCACTCAGCCACCTCATCCTATGCTCATGTTGGCCAGGTAGCCCTTCCCACCGGATCCTTAAAGCCAGGACGTGAAGAAAGGCTTTTCGACCATGGAATTTTGCTGCTACCTGCGGCAACATCTGTTGAACCATTGAGCCAAAGCACTTTGTAACCCGCGTGACTCTGAATGAACTGGGGAACAAATTAAACTGATCCTGGACCAGAGCTTTTCAAACTATTTGACCCTCTGAGCAGCACAGCAGGGTCTCTACAGGGGCTCCATGTCAGAGTGGTCGTTATGCACCACAGAGTTAGAGTTTATTCTCTTGGTTCAGCACTGTAGTGTGATTAGTGTATAATTGTGCTGTAACATATTTCCTTACATGTATATCATTTTCTCTACACAGAGGTCTTCAGGCACAGAGCTTCAGGAGTTGGAGTCTCCTGTTCTTCATCATCACTTCCTTGACTGTTCTCAGAAATTCAAAACTTTTGTAGCTTTATAAAAGGAGCAGGATTAGGAAATTGAGTCCAGTCCCCTAGAACACCCCTGGAATTAACAACATTTCTATATGCAAACCGAGTAGGACACAGCATTTTAGAAGCACTTTTTCCGGACCAAAATTGCATTTATTAATGACCTAATTGTGTTGCAATGAGTTGTGTTTAAACATTGATGGAAAATATGTGTATTATTGCAAGTGTATTTTCCGTTCCGATACACTTTTTAGAGATTTGCAGGAAATTCAGCGGACTGTAACAAATGCTGCATTGAAATGAAATGGTATGATTGAAAATAAAATAAAAACTCCTTCCTCATTCGGCATATTGTGCAACATTTGTTTTCACACACACACACACACACACACACACACACACACACACACACACACACACACACACACACACACACACACACACACACACACACACACACACACACACACACACACACACACACACACACACACACACACACACACACACACACACACACACACACACACACTCCATGAATAACCATTGGTTGGATTTGGTTTTGAATAACCAAATAAGTTCAAGTTCAAATGCTTCATTGTACATTTTTCAGTGTAAAAAAAATAAATACATATTCAGCTTCTATGGCTTCCAATACAACACAACAACACACACAAAATAACAAAATAATTAAATGTACATTGTAAAGTGCAGAGTTGATTAAAACTACTAATTGTGATAATTTAGCATTTCTAGGTCGTGAAGATACCGGTTTTGTCAAAACTAAAATCAATTAGAAACCAAATCACCAGCTGGTCTCATATACATACATAATTCACAACTGAGCAGTAGCTTATACTGTGATTTCCCAGTTCATAAAAAATAAGAATTTCATCACGTTCGATTCTAAATCCGTCAACATGTAGAGGTCTAATAGAGGGGCTTGGTGTGCTTCTACTGTTATCACCCTCTCATGTCATTATGGCATAACCACAGAGCAGATGAGATGACCACATCAAGGAAGTGGCATTTCAGTAAGACTAGTACCCAACAGAGGGGCATTTTAGTCCTGACAAAACACTCTGGTACAAACTACACAACACACTTAGAGCAGGAGGAAATTGCTACAGAACAGAGGCCAGAGTGACAGAGTGACAGGACAATGACTGGGGTCCTTCAGACTTCCCTCGTAGGACTGCTGGTGATGCTAAACTTTATCAACACAGGTGAGACTGACTATGACAGGATAAGAGAGCAGCTAGTCATGAAGCAGGAGACAACCAACACTGTGTTTAGGTTTCATCATGACAACCTGTGAACTGTCGCCTTTACATCTTACTGCACCTTGCACACTTGTGTACATAATGGTGTGTTGTACTGTATTGTATTGTATTGTACTTTATTGTATTGTATTGTATTGTATTGTATTGTATTGTATTGTACTTTATTGTATTGCCTGGCTTGTCTTCATTGCTGTATATGTCAGTGGATGCAGAGCTTAGTGTAAGGTGGGGAGGTCTTCTGATGGAGATACCGATCACCACTGCTCTTCTCTTGTCTGGAACTGTATCTTATTTAGAACTGGAGCTTGGAGCATACTTTCAACTCATTCTCAAATACTGACTGACATGTTTGTGTGTTAAAGAGAGACAACTTCATTGTACACTAGTACCTGTGTTGTTAGAGATCACTGTGAGTTCACAATCTTGAACATATGAGCATATAATGTTATGGTTGACAGGCTGTGGCCAAATAATATGTTGTCTAAGACACCTAATTCTGTTTATCCAGGTGTCAGTAGGGTTTCTCCCTCTCTGTACCACAGAATGGGTGATGATGTCAGTGTGACGTGTGACAAAACATTTATAAATATATTTACCACTTTACTTGTATTTCCTTTTCACAGGGGTCAAAGGACAGTACACTGTTCAGTTCTCTAGAATGGGTAAAGATGTCAGAGTGCTGTGTAAGAACGTGGTTCGTGAAGGAGACTGCTCCTTAACTACATGGACCTATTACAGAGATGAATTCAGGAGTGGTATTGAAGAGGTCACCAGGGTGATTATCGGAGGTGACAACTCAGACAGAGCAGAGAGACTGAGTGTGGGCTCTGACTGCTCTCTGCATGTTGATCATGTCAGAGCTGAGGATGTTGGACGCTACATCTGTCGACAATACCCAGAGGATGACCCAAGACATTCAAGAGCAGACGTTGATCTGTCTGTTCTAAACAGTGAGTCTCTCTATTTCAACCTAGTGATCTCGAATACACCTAGCTATTCATTGCATTGATTGTTAATGCTAAATCTATCACTAGGGAGGACAACAACTGGAAGTGGAGGTGTCAGCTGACCGATAACGGAGAAGTGAACCCTAACCCTTAACTATCAAGTTCAAAAATTCACACTCTTAGATTGGAAAGGTAAATATCTCCCTGTTCACTGATAAGTAGATACATCTGTCACCTCAACACATACACTGTACAGGACAAGTGTACCGTTTCTGAAATAAATGTACATTTTGGATATGTTTTTCATATAGGACAACTGTAATGCCATATACTACTCCTCCAGGTACAGTAACTCCAGGTAAGAGTTTGTTGGATGTTTTTCTCAGCTAATGCTTTAAGTGTTTGACAGAAACATATTGATCTTCAGTGCACTCTAGTGGCTGTTTGATGGTACAACATTGAGATCAATCTGAAGGATGTTAACCATTTCACTATGAGAGTAGATTGTGTTTAATCACTGTTTGTCTCATTGCCCAGGTCCTTGTGCTGTTGCTCAGTGGTTGTCCAGCAGTCGCATAGTGTTCTTTACGACAATGACCTTTCTGGTTGTCATTGTAGCTGTTTACACAACAAGGAGGAACTGCCCCAAACCAGGTGAGTGTCATGTATTGGTCCAGTTCTATTTCGGTCCCTTCACCTAGCTCCTATGTCTTCAGTGTTCACCAGTGCTCATATTCGCAAAGCGTCTTAAAGTAGGGAAGCTGATCTAAGATCAGTTCAACCTTTTAGATCAGATTGAAGAAGATTATATGGAAAGGTGGGGGACCTGATCCTAGATCAGCACTCTTACTCTGAGACACTTTGTGGATACAGGCTTCAAGGTGCTTTCACATACTGTACTCAGTCACTGAAGGTGTAGGAATCAGTGGAAGGGGCAAGGGAATGGATTGGAATCAGGCCATAGATGAGCCCATGCTGTTCTTTGGAGACATCTCCCCCACCTACCATACAGATCAAGGATCAGCTCGTCAGTTCTCTGAGCCTCAAGCCTAACTGAACTGGGAAACAAATGAAACTGATCGTGGATCAGAATTTACCAATCCATTTGACCCTCTGAGCAGCACAGCAGGGTCTCTACAGTGGCTATATGTCAGAGTCGTCGTTATGCACCACAGAGTTTGAGTTTGATGTCTTGGTTCAGCACTGTACTCTGATTAGGGTATAATAGTCCTGTGACATATTTATTTTATTCTTTTCTCCACACAGAGGTCTCTTTGGGCACGGAGCTTCAGGACATGGAGTGACGTCACCTCTTGTTCATCATCACTTCCTTGCCTGTTCCAAGGAATTAAAGACTTCTGAAGTTTTATAAAAAGGACCAGGGTTAGGAAATTGAGTCCACCACTGACACAGGCTAGGTGGAAGTGGAAGGCGTGACAGGTACCCTTTCAAGCATAGTGTCCCATGTTTCGCAGCAAAAGCACTGACATACAAATCTTTCCTTCCTATATACATATTATATGTATATAAAAGTATTAACATGTGTATTAGTATGGTATATAGTTTTGTTAAGATTTCTACCAGAGGTTCGTATTACTCAAGTTCAGACTTCATGAAATGATTTTGTGACAATTTGAGGTTAAAGTTCATGACCCCATGCCAGCATAAATGGGGAAAGGGAGGTTTTATATTCTACACACGTAGGTCCATAGACAAACCTCTGTTATCTCCTTGAAAGTTACTTTCTATGGGTGTGGATTAAACTTGTGTTAAAAAGGCAAATGTCATCCTCTGCTTGGAATACAAGCAAACTAACAATCATGGCTGAAACTGTAGACTTGACACACACACACACACATATGCACACACACACACACACACACACACACACACACACACACTATACAGTATACTAACCCCTCACTATACAGTATGGTCTTTTGGATACTGCCTTAATCTTCCTCACCTAATGTTCAGTGTTGACCTCTGCATCTCCCTCTGTGATGTAGAGCTCTGTGCAGATCTTGTTGAAAAGTATGGGGTGTCCTTGTTTAGCGATTCCCTGAAATACACATTCGCACTTTGGCACACAACAAACTCTGAACCTAAAAATGCAGATATTACTCATTTTAACATGCTAGTATGAAACTACATATCCAGGGCTTCAATAAAAAAGATACTGTATATAGCTTTTACATTTCTCCAATATGTCAACAACAATTCGCTCTGAAAGCATTCTGGGAGAGCTGGACTCAACAGTCTCTTGAAGCTCTTCAACTAATTTTTTACAAAAGTGATAACGTTGTCTTCAACACACTGAAATGTATGCTCTTTTAAGAAGGTGCTTTTGTGTTGTCTTTAACATTTTTATTTTGTCATGAAAGTTCATCCAAAGATTGACCTCTGACCATACATGCAACATCTCACCTTACTTACGGATTGAGCCAATGGTTTCTCCATGGGAGTCAACCGTTGACAGACAACAGAGATGACAAGTGTTGTTTGGCTCAGAGTGTTTAGTTTTTAAATATGACGGCCGAATCAAATCAGACCGAGACTTCATCCTCATACGACTAGTGTGGCTGGGGCCTAAGATTTCATGATGTTGGTTGGTTTGCAACACATGTTGTCACATGATTATAGCTGATGCATATTCCACTGTTACTGTCACAACTGAACCATATAGGTTATGGTAAACATTGACATATTAAAACAAACCTGGGCTTTATGTCTCCACCAAATCTTTCCTCTGTAGTTCAATTACCTAACAATGAACTATAAAGCCACACAGTGTTTTTTTT
Organism: Argentina silus; assembly: GCF_951799395.1. Taxonomy (NCBI): domain Eukaryota; kingdom Metazoa; phylum Chordata; class Actinopteri; order Argentiniformes; family Argentinidae; genus Argentina; species Argentina silus. The sequence goes on from NC_139654.1 coordinate 49,013,642, forward strand.
ACCCTCTATTGTTTGATAAGAGATTTTATCTATGTATATTAATAGAGTTACAACAGTCTGTTTCTCACAGAGGACGCTGCCTCTTAGTGCGTTTGTTGTCGCCGTCATCATCGTCGTCCCTGCTCCTCTTCCTCGACACTCCTGAGGTGCCAGGCCTTGAGCTGGGGGACCACTCCTCCTCAGAGTCAGTGTCATCTGACCGTCTCTGGCACTTAAAAGCACCGCCTTCCTCGCTCTCGCTCTCGCTAATATAGATGAAGTCCCTGCTTCTTTTACAGGCCCTCTCCAAAGGCCTACGGACAAGGGGGGCCTCGATGACCTCTTCAGCACCATCCTCCTCATCGTCATCATCATCATCACCATCATCATCATTATCATCATTATCATTATCATTATCATTATCAGAGTCCTCTGACTCCTCTGACTCCTCTGATTCTTCTGCCATGGGTTCCATTTCCCTGGGAGGGTTCACAATGACCATAGGATCGACTGGGTACAGGCAACCCTGCTGGTACCACAGCATCTGTGGGTAGAGGTAGGGTAGCTCGCCCTGGGGTACCCGCCACTCTGGGATCACTATGAGGCCCAGCTCTGGGTCGATAAACTCCTCAGGGTCCGCGATCCAAAAGGACCCGTCCTGGAACCACATCAGTCTAGAATCTAGACTCTAGATGGTGGGTAGGGTATATCAGGTCCCTGCATCCACTCAATCTGCACCTGTTGACGGATCACCTGGTGGCCCTCCACCTGGTCATGGCCCACATGGGGACTTTGCATCTGGGTATAGTGCGCCTGGTAATTTAACGCTGGGAGACGGCCACCCAGGTGACGTTGATCCGGGCATTGGCAGTCTGGTCCATGATAGTGGATAATCTGCCCATTAGGCAGGAGGTCACGTGAATGTTGGAGCCAATCGCAGAAAAGCTCATAGGCCGCAATGTCCAACCCAATGTTCGACCCGTCCTGAACGGTTTCCAAGGACACATCTGACAGGACAGAATTAAACATTGAAAATCACTTACTTAACATGAGTGTCAGAGTCCAATCCTTCAGGTCACAAAAAATGTAATGAAATGTTTTTTCACCCAGAATGAATCTATTTAACACAAATTCTTCGTGTCATAAAAGTTCTCAGTACTCACCAGAGTGAGTACCCCCATCTTCTGTTATCGGGATTTTGACCATGTTTATGGAAATTAAATCCAGTCTTCTCTGAAGGTGGAGTCAATACTGAAGGTTCTGGTGAATCTGTCTTTACTTTGTCTTCATTTTGCATGTGATGTCTCATGTTGGTTTGTGACATTATCACACATTCTGTGACAATGCATTGTCCATTGTCACCATGACAACTGCATGGAGCAAATGGAAAAGTCCTACACATAACAGACAGTGTCAATTACCTGAATAATAACATTTTAAAAGAAAAAAGAAATGTGTCCAGCATCTCTGCTGTACCTCCCCCCTCTAGTTTCTTGTTCTATTTGGAACAGTACAGCAAATCTCCATAGAAGTACTACACAGATAACACATAGTGGTTAAATTAATTCAATGTTCCATTAAGATACAAAGGTAGTAAGAATACCTCAGTTGTTAAAGTTGCCCAAATCTTGTGCAAATGCCTATTATGTTAAACATACATTTCTTAACTCTTACCACTATCAATGTTTCATATGTCATGACTAATGCATTGATAAGTATTGATGTTATGTCGGCTATCGTTTAGAGACACATTGTCTCACTGCTCACTAAAACGCAAGTTCAAAAGGAAACGGCGCAGATCCAAAAGAAAAGGTAGGTGGACACTTATTTATATATATCCATTTGATATATATGTTACAACCATTTAATTCGGAATAGTTTTAAAAAGCCATGTCAACACAGTGTACAGTTGACTAACGTTCTCCAACTTCTATTAGAAGCAAAAGAAAATCATACAGAGGTTGGTAAGACGATAGACTATTTCTCACATGATGCACTTTGTTTGATACAGTTTTTCATGGTGTTAAACTGTAGTTACCGTTGGCCCAGGCAGGACTGATCAATACGGAAGGAAAAGTATCAAAATAACTCCAATCAACTGAATGTGTTGACCAGTAATTCAAATGGCTTTGATAAGTCAGCTCCGGTTATTTAAACGCGTTCTCTCATCACCATGACAGCCCTGACAATCTGTATAATATTTGGCTGCTAAATGTACTCCTACAGTAATATATTTGAATGTATCCCCATTATCCCAGAAATGGAGACAGTGTGTAAAACTGCACAAGTTAGAAGATATATTTTTAAAAATCGGTGTTCAGCCACATGACCACTTGTATTCGCTCATGTCTTGAACATCAAATAAAATATTTTCACGCACAACAATGTTGCTTAAATAGCTTTATTTTCATTCTCCTTTTGAGATTTCTATACAGGTTTAGCACGTTTGTCTTCAGATATTGTGATGGTATTCTTTGACGTGATGCAATCACTTCACCAGCGTAATAGCGATGAACTCTTTGGTAAGTGTTGTCAGAACAGTGGCATGATTGACATCATAATTGCAATATCATTCATAAGGATTACCAATCTAAGGACAATGGTATGTTATTGACAGGGATTAAAAACCTGATATTGATGAAATGGGAGTGGTGGGATTATGCAGAATAGGCACAAGAAGTTTGTGGGCTGTGCAGGATCAGACTCAAAGCACTGGAAATGCTAAGTGGGAATATGTGGGACAGCCTGACGGATGTCACCCCACTCAAGTAGAGATTTTAAAACACTTCAAGTAAGGGTTAGGTAAGGGTCAATCCAAGGATCCCATTTGAGCATCTACCCCACAATCATGCATAGACTGAAGTAGTCTTCTGCATTGACAGGTTGTCGCTCAAAACAGCTGGTAAAAGCAGGTGGCATGTGAGGTTCAGCCATTAGAACTTACATTTGGCAAAATCGGATATGACAATTCCATTGACATTGCATAGGTATACCAGTTGTAACTAGTTACCACACTACTTCCGCAACATGCAGAAGACGCAGTCAAAAGGTATGCTGGTTTCGAAGAACAGCAGCTAAGACTAATGACTGTTTATACCATATGGGGGTTGGACCTAAACCTCCCATTGTAAGGTGAAAGTCAGCCAATAATATTTAAAACAACTGAACCATGAGTTGCATTTTCTCGTGGCCCATAGACATTCAAGGTAAGGGACCATCTGACTAAATCCCTTTAACCCCAGCCATAAAGAACAGTCCAGATACTGAACAGAGTTCCTAGTGTAAACTGCCTGAGTGGAGGCACCTTCAAAAATCCAAAGGCTCAATGAGTTGAGTAAAATATTTTATTCACAGTGAATAAACACCAGATGCACTTTTGAGATCTCACTTCCAAGTGGCAACATTTGAATCTAAAAGAGAAAGATATCAGTGGTCAGTAGTCAAGACAAATGCAAATTAATTCTGTAAAATGTTCACTAGGAATAAGACTTCAAATTCACTTAAGTAGATGTTAAAAACAGGCCTTACCCACGACAGCCGTTTCAGTAGAGGTGGCCTCACCCTCAAAGACACCTTCAGGCACGCCGTACATTGTCAGGTCGCTCGCGGACACGACCTGCGCTGTCACGTTGTCGTCCGCTGTCAGGTCGCTCCCGGACACGACCTGCGCTGTCACGTTGTCGTCCGCTGTCAGGTTGTTCCCGGGCACGACGTCCGCTGTCAGGTTGCCGTCCGCTGTCAGGTTGCCGTCCGCTGTCAGGTTGCCGTCCGCTGTCAGGTTGCCGTCCGCTGTCAGGTTGCCGTCCGCTGTCAGGTTGCCGTCCGCTGTCAGGTTGCCGTCCGCTGTCAGGTTGCCGTCCGCTGTCAGGTTGCCGTCCGCTGTCAGGTTGCCGTCCGCTGTCAGGTTGCCGTCCGCTGTCAGGTTGCCGTCCGCTGTCAGGTTGCCGTCCGCTGTCAGGTTGCCGTCCGCTGTCAGGTTGCCGTCCGCTGTCAGGTTGCTCCCGGGCACGACGTCCGCTGTCAGGTTGCCGTCCGCTGTCAGGTTGCTCCCGGGCACGACGTCCGCTGTCAGGTTGCCGTCCGCTGTCAGGTTGCCGTCCGCTGTCAGGTTGCCGTCCGCTGTCAGGTTGCCGTCCGCTGTCAGGTTGCCGTCCGCTGTCAGGTTGCCGTCCGCTGTCAGGTTGCTCCCGGGCACGACGTCCGCTGTCAGGTTGCCATCCGCTGTCAGGTTGCTCCCGGGCACGACGTCCGCTGTCAGGTTGCCGTCCGCTGTCAGGTTGCCGTCCGCTGTCAGGTTGCCGTCCGCTGTCAGGTTGCCGTCCGCTGTCAGGTTGCCGTCCGCTGTCAGGTTGTTCCCGGGCACGACGTCCGCTGTCAGGTTGCCGTCCGCTGTCAGGTTGCCGTCCGCTGTCAGGTTGCCGTCCGCTGTCAGGTTGCCGTCCGCTGTCAGGTTGCCGTCCGCTGTCAGGTTGCCGTCCGCTGTCAGGTTGCTCCCGGGCACGACGTCCGCTGTCAGGTTGCCGTCCGCTGTCAGGTTGTTCCCGGGCACGACGTCCGCTGTCAGGTTGCCGTCCGCTGTCAGGTTGTTCCCGGGCACGACGTCCGCTGTCAGGTTGCCGTCCGCTGTCAGGTTGCCGTCCGCTGTCAGGTTGCCGTCCGCTGTCAGGTTGCCGTCCGCTGTCAGGTTGCCGTCCGCTGTCAGGTTGCCGTCCGCTGTCAGGTTGCCGTCCGCTGTCAGGTTGCCGTCCGCTGTCAGGTTGCCGTCCGCTGTCAGGTTGCTCCCGGGCACGACGTCCGCTGTCAGGTTAGCGTCCGCTGTCAGGTTGCCGTCCGCTGTCAGGTTGCCGTCCGCTGTCAGGTTGCCGTCCGCTGTCAGGTTGCCGTCCGCTGTCAGGTTGCCGTCCGCTGTCAGGTTGCCGTCCGCTGTCAGGTTGCCGTCCGCTGTCAGGTTGCTCCCGGGCACGACGTCCGCTGTCAGGTTGCCGTCCGCTGTCAGGTTGCCGTCCGCTGTCAGGTTGCCGTCCGCTGTCAGGTTGCCGTCCGCTGTCAGGTTGCCGTCCGCTGTCAGGTTGTTCCCGGGCACGACGTCCGCTGTCAGGTTGCCGTCCGCTGTCAGGTTGTTCCCGGGCACGACGTCCGCTGTCAGGTTGCCGTCCGCTGTCAGGTTGCCGTCCGCTGTCAGGTTGCCGTCCGCTGTCAGGTTGCTCCCGGGCACGACGTCCGCTGTCAGGTTGCCGTCCGCTGTCAGGTTGTTCCCGGGCACGACGTCCGCTGTCAGGTTGCCGTCCGCTGTCAGGTTGCCGTCCGCTGTCAGGTTGCCGTCCGCTGTCAGGTTGCCGTCCGCTGTCAGGTTGCCGTCCGCTGTCAGGTTGCCGTCCGCTGTCAGGTTGCCGTCCGCTGTCAGGTTGCCGTCCGCTGTCAGGTTGCCGTCCGCTGTCAGGTTGCTCCCGGGCACGACGTCCGCTGTCAGGTTGCCGTCCGCTGTCAGGTTGTTCCCGGGCACGACGTCCGCTGTCAGGTTGCCGTCCGCTGTCAGGTTGCCGTCCGCTGTCAGGTTGTTCCCGGGCACGACGTCCGCTGTCAGGTTGCCGTCCGCTGTCAGGTTGCCGTCCGCTGTCAGGTTGCCGTCCGCTGTCAGGTTGCCGTCCGCTGTCAGGTTGCCGTCCGCTGTCAGGTTGCCGTCCGCTGTCAGGTTGCCGTCCGCTGTCAGGTTGCCGTCCGCTGTCAGGTTGCTCCCGGGCACGACGTCCGCTGTCAGGTTAGCGTCCGCTGTCAGGTTGCCGTCCGCTGTCAGGTTGCCGTCCGCTGTCAGGTTGCCGTCCGCTGTCAGGTTGCCGTCCGCTGTCAGGTTGCTCCCGGGCACGACGTCCGCTGTCAGGTTGTTCCCGGGCACGACGTCCGCTGTCAGGTTGCCGTCCGCTGTCAGGTTGTTCCCGGGCACGACGTCCGCTGTCAGGTTGCCGTCCGCTGTCAGGTTGCCGTCCGCTGTCAGGTTGCCGTCCGCTGTCAGGTTGCCGTCCGCTGTCAGGTTGCCGTCCGCTGTCAGGTTGCCGTCCGCTGTCAGGTTGCCGTCCGCTGTCAGGTTGTTCCCGGGCACGACGTCCGCTGTCAGGTTGCCGTCCGCTGTCAGGTTGCCGTCCGCTGTCAGGTTGCTCCCGGGCACGACGTCCGCTGTGAGGTTGCCGTCCGCTGTCAGGTTGCCGTCCGCTGTCAGGTTGCCGTCCGCTGTCAGGTTGCTCCCGGGCACGACGTCCGCTGTCAGGTTGCCGTCCGCTGTCAGGTTGCTCCCGGGCACGACGTCCGCTGTCAGGTTGCCGTCCGCTGTCAGGTTGCCGTCCGCTGTCAGGTTGCCGTCCGCTGTCAGGTTGCCGTCCGCTGTCAGGTTGCCGTCCGCTGTCAGGTTGCCGTCCGCTGTCAGGTTGCCGTCCGCTGTCAGGTTGCCGTCCGCTGTCAGGTTGCCGTCCGCTGTCAGGTTGTTCCCGGGCACGACGTCCGCTGTCAGGTTGCCGTCCGCTGTCAGGTTGTTCCCGGGCACGACGTCCGCTGTCAGGTTGCCGTCCGCTGTCAGGTTGCCGTCCGCTGTCAGGTTGCCGTCCGCTGTCAGGTTGCCGTCCGCTGTCAGGTTGCCGTCCGCTGTCAGGTTGCCGTCCGCTGTCAGGTTGCCGTCCGCTGTCAGGTTGCCGTCCGCTGTCAGGTTGCCGTCCGCTGTCAGGTTGCTCCCGGGCACGACGTCCGCTGTCAGGTTGCCGTCCGCTGTCAGGTTGTTCCCGGGCACGACGTCCGCTGTCAGGTTGCCGTCCGCTGTCAGGTTGTTCCCGGGCACGACGTCCGCTGTCAGGTTGCCGTCCGCTGTCAGGTTGCCGTCCGCTGTCAGGTTGCCGTCCGCTGTCAGGTTGCCGTCCGCTGTCAGGTTGCCGTCCGCTGTCAGGTTGTTCCCGGGCACGACGTCCGCTGTCAGGTTGCCGTCCGCTGTCAGGTTGTTCCCGGGCACGACATCCGCTGTCAGGTTGCCGTCCGCTGTCAGGTTGCCGTCCGCTGTCAGGTTGCCGTCCGCTGTCAGGTTGCCGTCCGCTGTCAGGTTGCCGTCCGCTGTCAGGTTGCCGTCCGCTGTCAGGTTGTTCCCGGGCACGACGTCCGCTGTCAGGTTGCCGTCCGCTGTCAGGTTGCTCCCGGGCACGACGTCCGCTGTCAGGTTGCCGTCCGCTGTCAGGTTGCCGTCCGCTGTCAGGTTGCCGTCCGCTGTCAGGTTGTTCCCGGGCACGACGTCCGCTGTCAGGTTGCCGTCCGCTGTCAGGTTGTTCCCGGGCACGACGTCCGCTGTCAGGTTGCCGTCCGCTGTCAGGTTGCCGTCCGCTGTCAGGTTGCCGTCCGCTGTCAGGTTGCCGTCCGCTGTCAGGTTGCCGTCCGCTGTCAGGTTGCCGTCCGCTGTCAGGTTGCCGTCCGCTGTCAGGTTGTTCCCGGGCACGACGTCCGCTGTCAGGTTGCCGTCCGCTGTCAGGTTGCTCCCGGGCACGACGTCCGCTGTCAGGTTGCCGTCCGCTGTCAGGTTGCCGTCCGCTGTCAGGTTGCCGTCCGCTGTCAGGTTGCCGTCCGCTGTCAGGTTGCCGTCCGCTGTCAGGTTGCTCCCGGGCACAACATCCGCTGTGAGGTTGCCGTCCGCTGTCAGGTTGCTCCCGGGCACGACGTCCGCTGTCAGGTTGCCGTCCGCTGTCAGGTTGCCGTCCGCTGTCAGGTTGCCGTCCGCTGTCAGGTTGCCGTCCGCTGTCAGGTTGCCGTCCGCTGTCAGGTTGCCGTCCGCTGTCAGGTTGCCGTCCGCTGTCAGGTTGCCGTCGGGCACGACGTCCGCTGTGAGATTGCCGTCCGCTGTCAGGTTGTTCCCGGGCACGACATCCGCTGACAGGTTGCCAGACAAGGAAGCAGCAGCAGAGTGTAGAGAGGCTCCAATATCCAGTTCGTTAGTCTCCAAATACACTTGAATATCAGAGAAGAATGTCAGTAGTCAAGACCTGGCATAGTGAAGTGCAAGTTAGTCCTAGAAAATGTTTAGTAAACGCTTGAACAAGTATCAAACTAACAGACGTTAAATGACAGGCTTCACCTTCTTTCACATTGTTTTTGGCAACAGATCCCATGGACAGAAGCACCTTCAGGGAAGTCCCTTGGGAGTCACCTAGAAAATATGCAGGAAATGTGGGTTAAGTAACAGTTGCAATTCAAACACACCGCTCAGAGTGTCATCCAACAGAGTTGTGGAATCTGACGGCCATGTAACAGGTTGCAATTAACTGAGTTACTGAATACCATTGAAACCAATCAAATCCTGCAGTCCTGAAAAGCAAGTGTTTCACTAATTATTATCTCTGGAAGAAAGTAAATTAAAGCCACAATCCATCATCAAAATGTCATGCCTGGACAGACTGTCGATCATGCTAGTCAATGTTGTTTGAATCTACAGTGTTTTCACATTTCAATTGTTTGAACATTGCGAGTTAAAGTCCCACACATTATGGGTTATGCTGGGGTAAAACCGCTCATGGCGCATATTCTTAATCAATGGGTATAACAAATCTATATATGCAAAAAAAGCTTCACGAATTGTGGGTTGCGGCTTTAAGAACGCAAACTTCAACTACAGCAAGAGGATGACTACAAAGACGTTCCTTACCTCCGAATGGTCTCTCCACAGGGATTTCATTTTGGGAAAAAGTGTTTCCAACAGGAGAACAAGAAACTATGGGGAAATAGTGCAAGCAGACGTTGATTTCACACACCGTAGCAATCTCATCAAATAATGGCTTTGACATGAAAATGTGTCAATGATTAAGTAACAAGACAGAAGGCCCATTTCACCCAACTGTAGCATGGAAACAATCCATTCTAATTATAACACTCAGTTTTCAAACCTTTGAGGATCCAACAATTGAGGGCAAAGCTCAGCAATACCCTCACAGCGTTCATGATGTGACTTTTGTTCCTCAAGAGTGAATATCTTACTTGTGCCTGTGAGCGGTTTATGAAGGCTACATCCTGTCTCCCACACCTGAAGCCAATCATGTCCTAATTAACATGTAGCAGCTTGATTGTCTTGTTAGCGCTTCAGGCCATTACAACGGACCCAGGGTTATCAGGTCTAGTTTGACCTTGACTTTACAATAGAAGTGAATTTGGAGAAATAGCAGAGTTGCAGATCGCAGCTGTCTATATGCAAGCCATGCATAACCTACATGTGATATACTTTTCATCACCAATGCTACTCGTCACTTTTTGGCTTCAAGTGGTAGTGATATGTTGCGATGTGGTCAATGAGCAAGGAAGGTCCATCTCATGTCTATCCTACCTAGAAAGTGATGGATTGTATAGATTATGAAATGTTTACTACACATGTATGTATGTTTGAATGTATGCACAGTATTCATGCACGACAGCTTGGGATTGTTTTATAGCGCGCCGCGCGCATTTGGACAGAGCTGTGGTGCACGCAGCAGTGTTTTAATCCAAAATACAGTAACTCAGCGCGTGATAAGGTTCTCATCGAGTCGAGATGAAGTGATGTCACACTATGACATTCTGCACAGCAAGGTGGCACCCAAACAAGGAGGTAGGGGTTTGGAGAATTATGCGTACAAGCTTATACCGCTACCACATCGATGGCGCCTCGGTGAAAGACAGAGACCGCTTGAGTCGTGCAGTTTTTCATTTCATAGAAATGAAGTGGAAACCGGAAGTGTGGACACCGCACAAGCTAATCTCTGGCTGCGGATTTTATATTATTATTTGGGAAACGACACTCGCACGATGGGACTTTCAGACTGCTCACTAAAACGCAAGTTCAAAAAGAAACGGCGCAGATGCAAAAGAAAAGGTAGGTGGACATTGATTTATATATATATCCATTTGATATATATGTTACAACCATTTAATTCGGAATAGTTTTAAAAAGCCATGTCAACACAGTGTACAGTTGACTAACTTTCTCCACTTTCTTTTAGAAGCAATAGAAAATCATACAGAGGTTGGTAAGAAGATAGACTATTTCTCACATGATGCACTTTGTTTGATACTGTTATTTAAACGCGTTCTCTCATCACCATGACAGCCCTGACAATCATATGTATAATATTTGGCTGCTAAATGTACTCCTACAGTAATATATTTGAATATGTCCTAATTATCCCAGACATTGAGACAGTGTGTAAAACTGCACAAGTTAGAAGATATATTTTTAAAAATCGGTGTTCAGCCACATGACCACTTGTATGTCTTGAATATCAAATAAAATATTTTCACGCACAACAATGTTGCTTAAATAGCTTTATTTTCATTCTCCTTTTGAGATTTCTATACAGGTTTAGCACGTTTGTCTTCAGATATTGTGATGGTATTCTTTGATGTGATGCAATCACTTTACAGTAGAGAAAATGGCTTTTGCCGTGCACTGCGCAACAATGTGCGCGTCACAGTGCTCAAGATGACATGCATTCAAGCATCTAGATAGAAACGTTCTGCATCAATCTCAATTTATTTGACACCAATCTATACTCCGCCGTAACCTCTTTTAATAGCACTTTCTGTTTTTAAGTAGCATTCATTGTTCTTTGTCAGGTACGTATCTCTCACATTACTAAAGCGGACTTTTTTTTTTTTACTCCTGTGTAAAATTATGTTCGAGCTAAACATAACATATGTTCTTATTCTGTAGGATTGCAATGGATGGCGACCTGCCCAATAAAGCCTTATACTCAGTGGGAAAGGCACAGTTTCTGGCCGAGGTAAGTTTGTTTTGTTGAATCATTCAATGAAACATATTTTTGCCAAAATCAACAATATTTACTGTTTTATTACTATACTAATGGAGAACTCTATATTGCAGAAAAAGCTCATGAGACACTTCCTTCTCATGAAGGACCAGGACAAAGTCCCGTCCAACATCACCCTAAACGACATGAAGGACTGGCTGATGGCTGGAAGGGTCTTCCTGGAGGAGTAAGTTAAGCTTTGGTGCTCAGAAATAGATACTACTCAGGAATAGATACTTACCAGAAATAGTCAACTGCTTGCTACACTGTAACCTATTCTTCAATTATAGATAGTACAATTCACTCTAAAAGTTAGAAACTAGATGTCCAGTTAATAATATGATGTATATTGTGATTCATTGATAGATAGAGAGAGAGATCTTACATATAAATTTTTTTATAGGTTTCCTGACTTCCCTTTGAAAGCTGAGTTAAGGGAGCTCTATATGGCTGAAGTGGTAAGGATGAAAGCATAGTAGGCCTACATACATATTCACAGAAAATCACTGAGATGAGTTTAATGTTGTAGAGTAAGCAGTAACATTTACAATAGTATGTCGGTCTATATTCAACTTAATTAAATGATGGACCAGTGTCACATTTCCCTTACTATTTAAATGTTGAAACTGACATAATGATGTTTTTCCAGGCCTGGAATGGACAGAGGCTCCTCTGTCTGGAGAAGATGGAGAAGGAGCTCTGCAGAGAGCAGCACCTCTCTAGGCAGTTCTACAGAATAGTATGTATCACCACATCCTGTTGTCTGCTCCTGGAACACCAGACAAACCTTGGTTGAGTTAACTCACTCTTTCTCTCTCTCTCTCTCCCATCTCTTTCTCTCTTATAAAGATAACCACAGAGGGGCTGCAGATGTTCTTAGAGAAGCTCCGCCCGGCAGCAGAAATGGGTGCGAGTAAGATCCTCCTCTCTGTCTTCTCCGGGTTGCAAAACTCCATCGTGGCTGGGCCCAAGAGGGACAAGAGACACGGGAAGAGAGGCCAGGTTTTCACTCTGCAGGCCATCCTCAGGTCTACCAAAAAGGACCTCATCCCAGAGGTGGTGAGGTTATCATTAAAGCATCTCCTAGAGGACGGGCCAGTGGGGAACAGTTTTCAGCAGTCTGATAGGGCCATGATGAAGGCCAGAAAGGGTGCTGCCGTCCAGGAGATCTGTGGGCTGGTCGCCCGAGCCGCAACAAAGTACTTGCGGCAGTATGGCGACGACCCACCGCCTTAAGCAAGGACATGTCACAGGACATGGTGAGGGTGGTCTTCAGAAAATTCCCCTGGGCCCAGGGGGTGAACTCAACAGAAGTGAGTTGGACAAGATCCTCTGCTCTTTCCCCTGGATTGAGGCAGTAGAGGGGATTGGGCAAGGCCTTCTCCACCACTCCCAAGTCTCCGGTCTTGTCCAGAGCATTTTGTCTGAGCTGTACCGCATTACAGGCTCTGGTCACAGCCAAGTGTCTGGTGGTGCTTCAGCTCACACAAGCATGTGTGGGCTTTACCAGTAACCCTGGACCACGCCTGGCCACTGTGGTAAGAAATACGAGCCATCTGAAATGCTCTTTTTGATTTTGTTTAATGCTGGTCCATTATATTGTATCTGTGATATGTTATATTTAATCAATTGTAAATACAGGTACAATACAGGCACATGATAATCATAATTTATGTTGTATAGGTTTAGTGTGCTCTGAGATTGCTACGGGGTGTGTGCTTTTAATTATGCTTAGACCTAATCACTCTGTCTGTTTACAGTCCATAGAGGAGACCAGTGCCATTTCCACATCAGTGAATGCAGTTAGTGAAGCCTCCACCATCCATCAGAGAGATTGAGGCAGAGATGGCGCCCATTATTGACCAGGCCTCAATAGACACCAAGATGGAGGACTCCACCACCATTAGAGAGATTGAGGCAGAGATGGCTAGTCTCAATGACAAGGCCTCTATGGACACCATGGTGGAGGGCTCCACCACCAAGATTTTCGAACAAGAGCTTCTGCTGACTGCTCAGGCACATACTGAGAAGGTTCTCAGACTGTCGATCCACCAGATCATCCAGGAGGACAGGATGGCTGTTCAGCAGAATTCTTTGGAGGAGCTGGTCCAGGTCAGTCTGGAGACCCAGGCTGACCTCAACACCATGGACCTCCCTGAAGATGAGAGAGAACCATGCCTGGCCACTGTGGTAAGAAATAAGAGCCATCTGACAGGTTCTGTTTGATTTTATTTATTGCTGGTCCATTATATTTGATCTGTGATATGTTGTTATTATTAATTAATTGTAAATCAACAGAGCTATTGTTATTTACCCATAGCTTTCAGTGTGCTCTATGAGATAGCTAGGGGACATGTGTTTTTTTATTATGCTTACAGCTAATCACTATGTCTGTTTACAGTCCATAAAGGAAACCAGAGTTAATTCCATGTCAGTGGACACAGTTTGTGAAGCTTCCACCACCATCAGAGAGATTAAGCCACAGATGGCTCCCATTAATGACCAGGCCTCAATAGACACCAAGGTGGAGGACTCCACCACCATCAGAGAGATAGAGGCAGAGATGGCCAGTCTCAATGACCAGGCCTCTATGGACACCAAGGTGGAGGACTCCACCACCAAGATTAACGAGCAAGAGCTTCTGCTGACTGCTCAGGCACATACTGAGAAGGTTCTCAGGCTGTCCATCCAGCAGATTGTCCAGGAGGACAGGATGGCAGTTCAGCAGAATGCTTTGGAGGAGCTGGTCCAGGTCAGTCTGAAGACCCAGGCTGACCTCAACACCATGGACCTCCCTGAAGAGGAGCTAGAACCACGCCTGGCCACTGTGGTAAGAAATAAGAGCCATCTGAAATGCTCTATTTAATTGTTTAGTGCTGGTCCATTATATTGACTTTTTAAATCTTAAACTTGTTTTCTTTTGTAGTTGAAATGTATTATGATACTGGATGTATATTTATATAATTGTGGACAGTACAGCATATACATCATAATCATCATTCATGTTATATATGTTTGGTGTACTCCATGAACCAACTACAGAATGAGTTTTAAAGTGATGCTTTACTCTGTCTGTTTACAGTCCATTGAGGAGAGCAGTGACAATGCCATGTCAGTGGACTCGGTTGCTGAGGACTCCTCTACCATCAGCGAGACTGAGCCACATATGGCTTGCCTGGGTGACCAGTCCTCTGACAACACCAAGGTGGAGCTGGAACAGCTCCTTCAGAAGACTGCCCAGGTAGAGGTGAGCAGGTCTATCCAGCTGGCTATAGACCAGATCAAAAGGGAAAGTAAGCAGTTGGACCCAAAGATGGAGATTCAACTCACAGAGGAGGAATCACACATTACCCTGGAATGTGTCCTCCCAGCGATGACTCCACAGCTCCCTAAGGTAATGAATGAATGAATAAATTAATTAATAGATGGAGTTTTTCCTACTCTTATACTGTTCTATTATCTTTGTTTACAGCCTTCTGGGTTTATGACGATGGTGTGCAGCATTGGAGAGGAAGCTGAAAGCTGCAGTGAGTTGGCTGAATGCAGTGGAGTTGCAGCTGAATGCAGTGGAGTTGCAGCTAAATGCAGTGGAGTTGCAGCTGAACTCAGTGGAGTGGTTCTGGTAAGCAATAAATATCACATTGAATTACATCATGAAGATGAAATACAATACAGTTTTTCCTACTCTTATACTGTTCATTGTCTTTGTTTACAGCCTGCTGGGCTCATGACACTGGCGAGCAGCACTGAGGCAGCTGAATGCTGCGTTGAAGCAGTAGAACACTGCGGTGGTGAGTACTTGACAACTTGACAATTTACTTAGTAGGCGGCCTAATATATCATGACGAGAAATTAGTCTTATTCAACAGACACACTTTTGACATGTTTAACCTCTGTGTCAAGAGTGATTTTAAAGGATGGACACCTGAAAAAATACACTCCAAAAGCGTTGTAATTTCTGAATGGTGAAACCAATATCCATGCAATCAGCCATCAAATAAAAGCTGAGAATCTCGTTCTATAACCTCAAAGTAATTGTTTCATTGTCGAGGGTAGAGCCAAAAGAAGAGAAAATGCTTCACTGTCCCACTGTCAGTATGTCCACAGACATAAAAATAATACATGGCAGCACAGTGGTTGAATTTGGCTTCCACTTTTTATTGTTTGTAGGTTTTCCTAAAAGCTGTACCTCATAGCACATATTCAAAAACAAAGCACACATCAAGATTTCAAATTCATGATTGTAACAGCAGCCAGGAATCTCTGGCTTCATCATATTCCATAGTCTTACACATTGACACAAATCAGCATGATGCTGATATCACACTCTACTGTACAGTGTGTCCAGCTTAAGGAAAACTAAAACAGCAATGACAAGTATAAGAAATGGTTGTACTTCACATGAATTGGCTGGCTCACGTTGACCTAAAAGGACACTGAGACCTGAATTTAATGGCTCTGCCATATTTCTTTACCACTTAAGAATGCTGAGAATCCATTTCGAATGCTGTCCAGTTTTTACCTTTACTGAAATAGTGCCACTGTAGAATTACATTCAGAATTGATCACGTTTCATAATCCAACTCTCCTCTCCACCCACTCTCACACATTGTATGTTAGTTGTTTGTATTTAACCACACAGTCAACAGCATTTGCCTCACTATTTCAGTCCTCATAGATCAAAGAATAGATTAAAAGTTCTAAAAGGCCTTTGGGCTGCTAGAGTTTCATAATGTAGATCAACAAAACACTAATCAATATATCAATACTCACACACACTTTTTCTACAACATTGGAAAAAAACACTTTAGCTACTTTTTTTATTAATACACAGGACAAGATGTTATAATCCCTTGTGCCATGATCCAAGGTAAAACAGATGTAGAAGGCCAAATCAAACCAACAAAGCGAGTGATATATCCACCATTCGATGCAACACCATAGCAAACATCAGGCTACGCCGTCATAGGTCTACGGAGTCATTCCTCAGGTGGTACCATTCACCGGTTACCTACTCTAGCCAACTGAGGTAAGCAGCATGTCATTGGGGTTATCAAGTGGGCACCTTCTGTCACCGGTGTTTCGTTAAGTTAGGCCCACGACACCTCGAGAAGGCTTAACTGTGTAGTCCAGCGTCCTGGAAACACCCCCCTCAACACCACTACCTCAATACTATCTTTAACTTAAACCCTACAACCAACCTATCAGCCTACCCACCCCATCAGTGTGTGTGTGTGATGCCCTATCTAGGGTAAATGTTTTCTGTAAGGTAAGGGAACGGTGTATGTGGGGGCCTAAATAGTGTGTGCATGTGTTTATGTTTATGTCTTTATATAAGTGTAGATGCAGGGATTCAAACCCTAATTTAGGGTAGAGGGAAGGGTTAGAGGTGGGGAAGCCCCCGGGTGGATACGGTCCCGGATTAGGGAAAGGAGGGGTGAGTGTGCCCTTTATTTATGTTGTGGGGGAATGTTTGTGTCCGTGCAACTTCATGGCTAGCCTACACTGGCTAGCAGTACTAACCCCCCCCACCACACTATGACACGATATCCTCTCATAAATATAGCCAAACAATGGCAGTACAAAACCCCTCACCACCACAATATGACACGATGCCTTCTCATTAATATAGCCAAACAATGCCAAGCTATGCTACCTCATGCTCTAGTCAAGTCGCTGTTGCATCTTACCTTTAACGGGAACCCCAGCTACTGATCTTCCGCCTCAGCCACAGCCACTGGCTAGCGCTCTCCGCTGCTACCGACATATTCTTTATCGCCAGTTTCAATTCTCGTCCGCGAATACCCAGCTCCGTTAGCAGTGCATAGGTTGTCTTGGCCACAAATCCTCGACAACCAATTTCCACTGGGCGAACAAAAGCGGTCCACCCACGCTGTGTCGCGTCTGCCGCTAATTCTGCATATTTAGCTTTCTTTCGTTCATAAGCCTCGTCAACCCGGTCTTCCCAAGGGACCGTGAGTTCGATAATATAAACTAGCTTCTGTGCTTCAGACCACAGCAGCATGTCTGGCCGCAAATTAGTGCTAGCAATTTCAGCCGGTACGATTAGCTGTTCAATTAAATCTACCTTTAACTTCCAATCTGCGCCAGTTCGCAACTGTCCCTGCGCGCAGCTGCGCCCTGGCCTCCTTACGCCAGTCTCTCCCTCTCTTATAAATGCAATGTCTTTCCGCTGGCCACTACTAGCTAGCGAGTTTACTTCTAGCCGTTTTCCCTCAACTGCAGCAGCTAAACATTTCAACACTTGATTGTGACGCCACGTGTATCGCCCTTGAGAAAGACTGATTCTACACCCAGTCATTATATGCCTAAGTGTGCATACGCTGGAACATAACGGGCAGGCAGCATCCTCACCCAACCATTGATTAAGATTTTGGGGAGATGGCAGTACGTCATAAGTAGCCCCTACGATAAATTTAATTCTGCTTGCCTCCATGCTCCACAAATCCTTCCACTTCAAGCTTCTCTTCACTACACTCTCCCAGTTTACCCACTGGCCTTGTTTTGCCTGTGCCACCGCCCTTGTACATCTTATCATCTCCTCCTGTCTGTGTATTTCTTCCACTACCAGTTTCCTCCTTTCTACTGCTGTTGCCTTACTCCACACAGGTTTTCCTGCACACAGCCCTAGACCTCCACGTCCATGCTGAACCTGCCCAATGATATCCCTATGGCTAAGGGCTGCCTGTGCCTGTTGCACTGCCTCTTTAGGCTTCCACTTCCTTCCAGTTTTAACTATGGGCGCTGCACTTCTAACAACTGGGTCCTTTGACTGGGTTAGAGTCATTTCCAGTCTAGCCTTGGCACATTTAAATTCCTCTGTCAGACTAGAAATCGGCAGCTCTAGCATGCCCTTTCCATACAGGGCCACACTGGTCAGACAGCGCGGGGCTCCAAGCCACTTTCTAATATTAGAGTTAATCAACCTTTCCATTTTTTCAACCTTCGATATGGGAACCTCGTAAACTGTCAGTGGCCACATCAGCCGAGGCAACAATCCAAACTGTAGGCACCACAACTTTAGCTTGCCTGGGAGCCCTGACTTATCTATACCTTTGATGCCTTGAATCATCTCCTGCCTCAACTCCTCACATTGACTCTTGTCATTGAGGCTTGCGTCATACCATCTTCCTAAGCTTTTAACCGGTTTCTCTAACACTGTTGGAACCACTTCCCCACCAATGAAAAACTTTTTATCAGCTATCTTCCCTTTGACAATGGAGATACTCCTAGACTTGCTTGGCTTCACTTTCATCCTAGCCCATTCTAGGTTGCTATTTAGTTTATCCAGTAGCCTCCTAGTACAAGGGGCTGTTGATGTCATAGTTGTCATGTCATCCATGTAAGCCCTGATTGGTGGGAGGCGCAGCCCTCCCTGCAACCTTTCCCCACCCACTACCCATTTCGAGGCTCTGATTATGACTTCCATTGCCATGGTAAAGGCCAAAGGGGAAATTGTACAGCCTGCCATAATGCCTATCTCTAGCTGTTGCCAAGCTGTAGTGTACTCTGCTGTAGTAAAACAGAGTTGAATGTCACAAAAGTAAGCTTTAACTAACCTCTTTATACTGTCTGGCACTTTAAAAAAGTCAAACGCCTCCCATAACAGACTATGCGGTACTGACCCAAAAGCATTCGCCAGATCCAAAAATACCACATGAAGGTCTTTCTTCTCATGTCTAGCTGTCTGAATTTGATTCCAAATCATGCTGGTGTGTTCCAAGCACCCGGAGAAGCCTGGAATTCCAGCCTTTTGCACCGTAGTGTCAATTAAGCTATTCTTTACTAAGTAACTAGACAACCTCTGTGCCACCACACTAAAGAAAACCTTCCCTTCCACATTAAGAAGGCTTATAGGCCTAAACTGACTAATGTCTACAGAGTCTCTTTCTTTGGGAATAAAAATTCCCCCTGCTCTACGCCATGCCCTAGGAATAACCTGTTTCTTCCAGACTACCTTCATCAATGTCCATAAGAACCTCAGCACATCTGGCGCACTCTTGTACAGCCTGTAAGGGACTCCATTGGGCCCTGGGGCTGAAGACGCCCTAGCCCGCCTTACTATCTCTTGTACCTCTTTCCACCTAGGTGGGCTATCGTCACACTGACTGGTTATCTCTCCAATAGGTGGAATGTCAGGGGGGAGGGGTAGCTGTCTAGACCTTTCTCTGTCTCTATGCACTTCCTCCAGATGTCCCTCAAGCTCCTGTTTTGGAGCCCTAAGGCTACCATTTTTCCCCTTACTAAATAACGATTTCACAAATCTAAATGGATCTTTGTAAAATGCTGTTCTAGCTCGCTCTCTCTTTTTCCTGTTTTTCCTAATGCTCTCTGCTCTTCTTAACACTGCCAGTCTCTCCTTCACATCTACCTGCAGCCTATTTAACCCTTCCTTCTCAGCCTCTGTAGCTTTCCTCCACTGTTTCCTGAGCTGTCTTCTCTCCCTGATAAGTCTATCCATTTCCTGTTGGCGCCTAGATTTAATTACCTCAGTACCTGTCTTCTTCTTTTTCTCGGACACGCCAAATCTTTCTGCTCCATAATCATAGATAATATCGCCCATTTTCTCCAGTTTACTCTCGGCAGTACCTTTCAACTTGTCTAAAATCCTACTCAAGTCACTGTTGATACCTTCCCATACCCTGTTTTCTGAAGCCCCTGGCCATTTAACTCTCGGCTTCTGGGCACTAATCTTTTCCCTTTTGGGCTGGCTGGTCTCTCTGTCTTCTTCAGTGCTAGGACCTACTTCAGGGGTGCTGATGTCCTGCGAACTGTGGTTTACTTCCTGCCGCTGGACTTCAACCGACTGACTTGACATACTTCTGAGGAAATAATTGTCAATGCGGGATCCCTGTGTTCCCTCTACCAAGCACTTCCTCCTCCCTTGATGGATTCTAAGACCCTTCAAAGTTGTTACCTTTTGCCAGCCGCATGAACAAGTTTGGAGCTTCTTCCCACCCATCTCTGATCTAGTGCCTTCCACAGCCATGTTTTCCCTACTCGTAGTCAGGTCCGTTCCAGAGTCAATAACCATGTTAGCCATAGATGAGTCATCTTCCGCCCCCGCTCTCGCAGACTCTAGGGGTGTTTTTCTCAAAGTCGTTTCTGTAGCTAGGTAGGGTGTAACCACTAGGTTTATACAACCTTGGTTACTGCAGCATTGAGTTGCTAACCCAATGCCGCCCCGGTGGGGTCTATTTCCTCCTGTCAGCTGTCTTTCCATTCTGTCACAAGGTCTTTCCCTAGTTGTCAGCTGCTCTATTCACAACAGTCACTAGCCTAAGCTAGCTTTAGCATTTATTAATACACAGGACAAGATGTTATAATCCCTTGTGCCATGATCCAAGGTAAAACAGATGTAGAAGGCCAAATCAAACCAACAAAGCGAGTGATATATCCACCATTCGATGCAACACCATAGCAAACATCAGGCTACGCCGTCATAGGTCTACGGAGTCATTCCTCAGGTGGTACCATTCACCGGTTACCTACTCTAGCCAACTGAGGTAAGCAGCATGTCATTGGGGTTATCAAGTGGGCACCTTCTGTCACCGGTGTTTCGTTAAGTTAGGCCCACGACACCTCGAGAAGGCTTAACTGTGTAGTCCAGCGTCCTGGAAACACCCCCCTCAACACCACTACCTCAATACTATCTTTAACTTAAACCCTACAACCAACCTATCAGCCTACCCACCCCATCAGTGTGTGTGTGTGATGCCCTATCTAGGGTAAATGTTTTCTGTAAGGTAAGGGAACGGTGTATGTGGGGGCCTAAATAGTGTGTGCATGTGTTTATGTTTATGTCTTTATATAAGTGTAGATGCAGGGATTCAAACCCTAATTTAGGGTAGAGGGAAGGGTTAGAGGTGGGGAAGCCCCCGGGTGGATACGGTCCCGGATTAGGGAAAGGAGGGGTGAGTGTGCCCTTTATTTATGTTGTGGGGGAATGTTTGTGTCCGTGCAACTTCATGGCTAGCCTACACTGGCTAGCAGTACTAACCCCCCCCACCACACTATGACACGATATCCTCTCATAAATATAGCCAAACAATGGCAGTACAAAACCCCTCACCACCACAATATGACACGATGCCTTCTCATTAATATAGCCAAACAATGCCAAGCTATGCTACCTCATGCTCTAGTCAAGTCGCTGTTGCATCTTACCTTTAACGGGAACCCCAGCTACTGATCTTCCGCCTCAGCCACAGCCACTGGCTAGCGCTCTCCGCTGCTACCGACATATTCTTTATCGCCAGTTTCAATTCTCGTCCGCGAATACCCAGCTCCGTTAGCAGTGCATAGGTTGTCTTGGCCACAAATCCTCGACAACCAATTTCCACTGGGCGAACAAAAGCGGTCCACCCACGCTGTGTCGCGTCTGCCGCTAATTCTGCATATTTAGCTTTCTTTCGTTCATAAGCCTCGTCAACCCGGTCTTCCCAAGGGACCGTGAGTTCGATAATATAAACTAGCTTCTGTGCTTCAGACCACAGCAGCATGTCTGGCCGCAAATTAGTGCTAGCAATTTCAGCCGGTACGATTAGCTGTTCAATTAAATCTACCTTTAACTTCCAATCTGCGCCAGTTCGCAACTGTCCCTGCGCGCAGCTGCGCCCTGGCCTCCTTACGCCAGTCTCTCCCTCTCTTATAAATGCAATGTCTTTCCGCTGGCCACTACTAGCTAGCGAGTTTACTTCTAGCCGTTTTCCCTCAACTGCAGCAGCTAAACATTTCAACACTTGATTGTGACGCCACGTGTATCGCCCTTGAGAAAGACTGATTCTACACCCAGTCATTATATGCCTAAGTGTGCATACGCTGGAACATAACGGGCAGGCAGCATCCTCACCCAACCATTGATTAAGATTTTGGGGAGATGGCAGTACGTCATAAGTAGCCCCTACGATAAATTTAATTCTGCTTGCCTCCATGCTCCACAAATCCTTCCACTTCAAGCTTCTCTTCACTACACTCTCCCAGTTTACCCACTGGCCTTGTTTTGCCTGTGCCACCGCCCTTGTACATCTTATCATCTCCTCCTGTCTGTGTATTTCTTCCACTACCAGTTTCCTCCTTTCTACTGCTGTTGCCTTACTCCACACAGGTTTTCCTGCACACAGCCCTAGACCTCCACGTCCATGCTGAACCTGCCCAATGATATCCCTATGGCTAAGGGCTGCCTGTGCCTGTTGCACTGCCTCTTTAGGCTTCCACTTCCTTCCAGTTTTAACTATGGGCGCTGCACTTCTAACAACTGGGTCCTTTGACTGGGTTAGAGTCATTTCCAGTCTAGCCTTGGCACATTTAAATTCCTCTGTCAGACTAGAAATCGGCAGCTCTAGCATGCCCTTTCCATACAGGGCCACACTGGTCAGACAGCGCGGGGCTCCAAGCCACTTTCTAATATTAGAGTTAATCAACCTTTCCATTTTTTCAACCTTCGATATGGGAACCTTTGTATGCAGTATCAAAACAGATTGACAATTAAAAGAATCATCTTAATCTTTTGGCACAATTTTGTCTCTTTTTTTTTTCTCTTGTCTTTGAAACACTCATACAAGACACATATAAAACTCTCCCTCTGACTTGCCTCTGCTACACTCTTTGAAGAAGAAAAAAAAAAAGGTTCTTACGTTTACTAGAACCAAAAAGGGTTCTTCGACTTGACCCTGTGGGAAAACTCTTTGAAGATCCCTTTTTGGTTCCATGTAGTACCCTCTGTGGAAAAGGGTTCTACCACAGGGACAGCCAAAGCATCCTTTTGGGATCTTTTTTTTCGAAGAGTGTATGTTTAGGAGCTACAGAGTGCCAGAGGATATCCGAAGGTACTATAACCTCAGCATGAAGGTATGATGCGAGTATCACTTATGATATATAGACAGGGATGGGATGGAGAACTCATACTGTATTTCTTTTTTTCTTTCTTTGTGAGTTTGTATGGGTTTGTCTATGATTGCCCTTTGATTTGAAAAATAATTGCATTTTAGTAAAGAGCCCTGTGCTTTTGAGAGACATTCAAGGCTACAAGTGCCCCAGTCTAAACACCCTCACTTGCTCTACCTTTTCTTCTGCAGTGTTGAGGTCAGGGGGGGGGTGACCTATCAGAACAGAGCAATTCTGACCTATCAGAACAGAGCAATTCTTGTACTTTCTCTATGTACTGTAATATGACATACTGTATATTGCACATTTTGTCTGGAGGGGGGACGACTGTAAGGGACGTAATAATGGTCCTCTGTGGCTCAGTTGGTAGACATAGTGCTAACAATGCTTAGTTTGGGGGTTCGATGCAGTCGCTTTGGATAAAAGCGTGTGCTAAATGGCATATGTTAAGTAATAACAAACCAACCATATGAAGTAAACTATTGGGCCAATCTCTATAGCTACCACCCTTCCTTTCATCATCCAAAAGGGAATTCAATATGTTTCTGTAATAATCGCTCAGGACTTCTCTACTTTTCTAAATCATTCAATTAAGGTAAGACATGTTTGGCAGCAAGTTTCCTCATCTTTAAAAGGCAAAGAGACATTCCTATGAGCCCAAAATGCAACCTTAGTACCCATACAGTGGGCCTACACCCACTCTCACTCAGCATAACCTACTCTTGTGTACCTATACACATCTTAACACAACACACCAACCATCTGCCTATCCCCGCTCCTCCCAAAACAGCTGTCTGTGGGAGTCTACAACAGGTAGGTTAGAGTGACTGCTGTGAGTGTGTTTGATTGGCTCCTGTGAAATGTGTTGGGATAAAATGTATATGACGTAAATACTGTATATATTTTTAATAAAATTACTACTTTCTTTGAGGTACCTTCTGCACTAACATTGTTTTCCTATTCTAGCTCATCTTTGTTAATCTGGAGTTGATCACCTCAGAAATACAGTATATGATGATTTAATCTGGAGGCTCCCCCTTTTATTTTGATTCCAGGTCATTCCTTTATTATTTAAACCTCTGGTTTAACAGGTTATGTATGACCTGAGCAAATGAAAAAAAAACATGGTACAATTGAAACATTCTGCTTCTCATCAGTACTCATTCAGTCCAAATTAATATAAACATTTGCTACAGAACCAATCAACATCTTCCATAATCTCAAATAGATAATGCAAATGCTTTGATCAAAACTGTGAATATGGAATAAACCTACATTATATTAGAGATAGATTAGGAACTCTATTTGGCTTTCTCTCTTCAATAGCTTTTAAACCCAGCATGACATTTGAAATGATATATTCTGAGTCAGGATGGAGAACAATCAACACCTTTTCTTTTCTAACATCACAAGAATTTGAATGACACTACTCTTCATTTAGGCCTACACAGCTCTGGTAATGACTAACAGCCAGAGCCATCATTTCCTATCGTCCTGATCGTGCACCATAACCGTAGAAGTGTGTGTGTGTGTGTGTGTGTGTGTGTGTGATAGAGAACACGTATTCCCCAGTTATTGTCTTTGGGGACTTTAACAATCACGCAGTTCCCTGCGCGGCTCTGGGACTGTCTGACCACGCTCTTATTCATCTGAGCATATTAATATTGTTAAACTCCATGAAATGTTTTTCTGAATCAGTGATATAATGGTAGATTAACAGTGCCTCAATGCTTATCTATGGTTAGTTGGCTACACATGCATCGTGCCAGGTCTGTAAAAATAAAACAAACACCACAGTTTTGTATAAATGGCACTATGACGTCACACAAAGGGCACCGTGACGTCACAACATTTTACACTATAAATATGGCTGAAAGTGACACATTTCTATACCACTCCCTGAACTCAATGTCTGCTCTGGAGATCCTAGTCCTAGTCGACCAAACCTGGCCGTTTGCTGTCTATCCTCTTGGTGAGAATGACCTTCTGCCATCTGAGGCTCAGTCCCCTGAGCTATGTATGCCTGGGTCTGTTCCTAAATCTAAACTGTCCTTCTGGACAATAGTTAAACGTTGCTTTAAAAACAAGAAGGCAACGGTACGTCCTGTGAACGAAGATGAGGAGATGCCCAAGGGCTGCTGCTTCCCATACTGGGGACTTTTGAAATTGCAGCTCCTCAGAAAATAAAAAAATAATAATCTGAAAATGTTCTTGTTTATGTATTTCTTTCATAGTAGGTTTAGACAGATAGGAGGAGGATAATAATAATAATAATAATAATAATAATAATAATAATAATAATAATAATAATAACAATAACAATGATAATAACAATAATAAAAAATATAATAAACTTCATTTAAAAAGCACCTTTAGCAAAAAATGTAACTAGTAAAAAGTAAAACACAACACATTCATTTTTCAGTTAAAGGCTAGTCTATAAACATGAGTTTTAAGAAGAGATTTAAAAGAGAATACTGATCTTGCTAGCCTAATATCCTCATACATAGATGGGCTAAGTGTCTGACTGGTCATTTTCCATAACCAATAAGTGTTGCCCACAACACCTGTCCTGAGCCCAACACACACACACACACACACACACACACACACACACACACATATACACACACCCACACCCACCCCACCCCTGGCCCTTTTCCACCACGTCCCCCTCTTGCTCTATTAAAGCCAGGTCAGCCAAGGCAGCAGCAGCAACAGACAGGCCAGGAGGTCTCTCTATCTGACCAGTGTAAACACACTCAATCAAGCATGTACGTTGGAGATGACACACACACACACACACTGTGTCTCTCACTTCAACCTTTGAACATGACAGCTCCTGGTCAATGTGGATATACTCTTGTTTACCTTTAATTCATCACAGACAAACTGTTGGCTTTCACTTTCTCATGGTCCTCATACTGCATCATATCTCCTCAGAAGACACCTATCCTTCAGTGGGAGGCTGGTGGAGGTAGAAATCAGAGGACGGGGTCATTGAATGGAATGAGGAATGGTATAGGTGTGTTTGATACCATTCCTTATTCCATTCTATGCATTACAATGAGCCTGTCCTCCAATTTCTACCTCCACCAGCCTCCCCTGGTGTGTATGTTGTAGGAATGTCTACAGTATTCTGCAGTTTTCTGACTGAGTTTTATCCAGGACAATAATTATACGACTTGTGAGACACCTCAGGCCTTTAGGACCGCTACTCTGAGCTTCATGAGACATGAGAGGTATAACATCCTCTAGGGATTGTAGTTCTTAAAGTTGTAGTCCCTTTCAAACACAGGGAGTAGTTGCAGACAAGCACGCACGCACGTACGTACGCACGCACACACACACCCACCCACCCCCCCAGCCCCCTCACCCCACACACACACACACATGCACACATACACACATATACGCACACATACACACACATTCACATATCTCCTGTGGAGCAGTGGTGGTATCTGGAGCAACAGCTTGCCCTTTCAGGATGTGTCCCAGCAGACAGAGGCAGACAGGCAGGGTGTGTTGGTGTCCTCAACTGACAACATGAAGAGGCCTCTGGTATAATTGGGAACCCTGTCCACCTTGATGCTTTTATCACTGTTTCATCTATCACTCTGCATACCAGGATAGCATATACAGGTACTGTATACAACAGGTGAGGTTGGTGGAGGTAGACATTGGAGGACAGGCTCATTGTCATGCATGGAACGGAATGAGGAATGGTATGGTAACATCATTCCTGATTCCATTCCATGCGTGACAATGATCCCGTCCTCCGATTTCTACCTCCACCAGCCTCCCCCACCCTGGTATGTGGTGGGTGTCTACGAGAAGGTAGCCTGTTGGTTGTTGTTGGTCGTCACAGAGATCACATCAACTGTATACAACCTTTTCACCGCCGGGTCCATCAGCAGCATCAGCATTGTCTCTTCAACAGGATGGACAAAGGGTCTATTCACCAGACATCCACATTAGGACAGTGAAACGGTCATCTGTCATTCATTAGGAGTGTGTTTGATACCATTGCTCATTCCATCCTCCGATTTCTACCTCCACTAGCCTCCCCTGGTACAGTATACACTCTTACAGAAAGAGGGTTCCGAAAGGGTTATTTTCTTCACAGTCAATGCTACTCAAGAGCTTAGGATAAAATTCCCCGCAACAACTTTGCCAAGCAAGGCTCTGAGAAGGAAAATTTGGAACAGATGTTGCTAAACATAAGCACTGAATTTAATCTCACACAGATATGTGAAGACAAACAGCTTTCCTCTATCACCCCGTAGACCTCGCATGTAAATGGTGTCAGGAAAAAAGTGGTCGATTGGTTGATAGTTTCTACGTATTTACTGCTGGTCCACAAACACCTTACATGGTAGCATAAACATCTAAAAGTGAGACTTCTTCCTTGGATTGAATGTGTGAATAATTACTCACATCTTATTTCCTGTGTTTGTGCTTTTCTCATCTTATCTTGCTGAATTTGTCTCGTATGTCAAAACAAGATTCGTTTTGAACATCAGAGGGGAACTTTATTTTATCAAGAGCCAACATGTACGCAAACACACACATACACGCATGCAGGCACCCGAGCACACGAACACTTACAAAAAAGAAAACGCTAAATGGCTCTGTTGTAGCAGACTGAACGTCTGGGCATGGACGTCTCGCTAATACTTCTGACGACCAAATAAATGTTTGTGCTCTTGAGATCATCTCAAACTCTATTAGATCATTGTTTTTTACTCTTTCAGTCCTTCAGTTCTTTTAACTCATCTACAGGCCTCACTTGTTCTCTGCTTTGACTGTCTTAAACTCCCAGGACTGTTTTACTTGTTATCCTCTTATGATTTGTCTCGTTGTCTTTGAATTGTTTTTATTCATATTCCTGTAAAGTGCATCGTGCTGCATCCGTGCGTGAAATGTGTTCTAAAAATAAAGTTGGATTTGATTCTATTTGATCTGATTGAATAGACTCAACAACTATGAACTATGAACAGTGACGCACATTCTCTGTATCAGTGGAGGAAGTTGGCCTGTGACCAGGCCTGATAGCACGACGATATAAAAGAGTACAAATGATCCTCAAGTCAAACGGATAAGACAATGTTTGGATATTGTAAGGCTATCTAAAGTGGTTTCCGTTGAGCCTCGTGGACCTCCGCATTTCATGTGAACTGGACACACACACACCCATCCCACACACGCACACACCCATCCCACACACACTCCACCACGCTGGCCCTTTCCCACCGGCATCTCCCCAGATTCTCTGCCAGCTTGGCCTGTCTTTGTCTGGGGGTGTGAAGCGTTGAAGGCTCCCTGGCCCTGGTCCATTTCCATCACCATGCTCTTATCATAGCTAACATGACCTCATGTTCTGTTGAAATGTATTTTCAGCGGTAAAGTGAAGGCCCTGCTGAAGATAGTATGTTGTGTGTGTATGTGTGTGGGATGGGAGTGTGTGTGTGTGTGTGGGGGGGAGTGAAGAGTTCAAGGAATGTTAGAATTTGCTGGAAATTATATTTGATATGTGCTACTTTAGGTTTAATCTTAGATCAAAGGTGCCTCTCTTAAAAAGCAAATGCACAGCCCCTCCCAAGCTCTGTTTTGTGGGGGAATATTGTAATGCATTCCTCCGTGTGTGTGGTGTGTGTGTGTGTGTGTGTGTGTGTGTGTGTGTGTGCGTGTGTGTGTGTACAGTATGAGCTGTACCTTTAAAGTGGTGTTCTGCCTCACCGCCCAACACACTGTTCTAATGCATTACTGTCAGTGTTTGTGCTTAGAGAGGCCAACCACTAAAGAGCCTCATGTTATGACTACGTTAAACATGGTGGTTCATGGGACATTGAGTAATGAACATTGAAATATGACTACTGGGACTCAGGCTGTCTTGTTTGGTTCCCATCCACACTGTGTAGGAGATCCCTGGTGTGAAACACGCGCACGCACGCACGCACGCACATGCATATGCACACCTCTTGTTCTGCCTTTGACTGACTCTCTCTGTCTCTCTGTGTTTGTCTCTCTCTCACGCACACAGTCGACACTGGGCCACCAGAGGTTACAAATTACAGCAAACCATAATCCACTCAGATGGCTGCTGCTATTTTGGGTGTGTGTGTGTGTGTGTGTGTGCGTGTGCGTGTGTGAGACGGATCCATTGAAGTCATCCTAGTCACAAGTTTGTTGGATTTCAAACCATACTGAGACACAGGTCAACAGGTGGCAAATATTTATTATATTTCAAATGCCTGAAATACCATTGTGGGGGGACATGCAGCGTTCGGCCTGTAGAGGGAGCTACAGGACCGTGGCCGGGGTTGTGTCGGCGAGACTTTTGTTGCACACCTGCTGCGAATTAAGTCTCGCCGGCGAATGTTTAAGATGTGTGTGCTTCTGCCATTTCAGAAGGCGAGGTGGGCTGGGAACGACAGGAGTGGCTTCCGAGACAGACGACTGAAAAGTCGCAGGAACTGTGAGACGGGCTGAAAAGCCGCTAGAACTGTGAGACGGGCTGAAAAGCCGCTAGAACTTTGAGACGGGCTGAAAAGCCGATAAAGTGAATGGTTGTGATAATAAACGGGACAAAATCCCTCACTACGATACTGCGTCTGCCTCTGTGTACAACGGACTTCGTTACAACCATATCCTATCTCCTGCTCCTTGTTTAAGCGTGTAAACACACAGACACACACACACCCACACACAAACACACACTGTAGTACTGTAGGAGATCATATGAGATGTGTTAGACAGCGTAATGATTTCTGAAAAGCCATCCAGTCATTCTCTCCCCTGTGGAAGTGGACCAACACAGATACAATGGGTCGAACGTATCCTCTCCTCCGCACTGGAGACAAGAGTCATTCCACTGCTCTGTCCATCCTTAAACACTGACGACCATCCTCTTCACACACACACACCACTGCCTGACTGCCTCATATACACACACACACACACACACACAAACACACACATGCACAGACACCCGCGCACACACGCACACACACACACACACACACACTCACACACACACACATGCACACGCACACACACACGCACGCAGACACACACACAAACACACACACACACACACACACTGCCAGCCTGTGCCCACTCATCCCAGGTTAAGCTGTAACTCTGAAAGCAATGAAGCTTGGCCCAGTTTCCCGTCAGTAATGAAGTGAAGGGCCTCTGCACCGCTTGCAGAAGTAGAGGTGTTAGTTGTGAGTGTTATGTAAATGACAATGCCATGTTCGGTCAGTATGATGATATTGATGAGAATGACTAAATGATATGGGAAATATATAACTGTAAATTGATTTTTTTTACTTTTTTTTTCGTTTCGTCTTTTGTTGTTGTATGCTTGTTGTGATTTTGCTTGTTGTGATAGCTTTCCAATTCACCTCAGGGTTCCAATTCACACCATTCTCTCTATCGCGGGAGGGCAGGGTGCACCAGTTGTTACTCGGCGAGAGAAACAGGACTTGCGGAGGAGAGAGGAGCCCGTATGTGAACAACACAGGATGCTGGCGACCTGTAGCTTTTCCTTTTCAGACGAATTACTCCTACTTTGAGACATTTGTTATTTCGCTGTCCAACCGATATAACCGGGAGGAAACCTATAGGGGATTTTTATTATTTTATTTACAGATGTTTGTCATTTCCAGCTCAATGATGCATTGTGGATTTCTATTATTCTATTATTATTTTTAACCGAAATCGTCTTTGTTGCTTCATTAAGTGTGAATTTGTAATATCCTTGAATTAGATGAAGTAACCTTAGCCCATAATTGCTATCTGTTGTGTTACGCTACCACTCACCTGTTAAGGCTCCGGACTGGCGCATCTGTGTGCCTTTTTTCTTCTTTCTTCTTTCTTCTTATTTTGGTGTGCGTGTCTCGGTGTTGTAGAAACACCCAAATGAACCAACTGACGTTTAACGACGCAAGTTGTTTTTGTTATTGGTGTGTTTTGCCATTGTTTATGTGGCGGTGCGTTATGTTAATTGTGAGTTAACACGACATGGAAAAGCACGATGAACAATCTCTTTCCACTGTTGCAAGGATGTCGTCGATCTAGCAGCAAAATGGACTTCAGTCCAAAGAAGGACTTGAATCCTAGCCCCTCTGATTAAAAGCCTGATGCTTTACCAACTGAGTTATCCAGACACTTGCAGTAAAAGCGATCACATGGTGTTCTGTTTCCAGCTTTTGCATTCATCTCATCAACTTCCCAAACTTGGTTTTGGGATTCACATTGTCTGAAATGACAGTTACATTGCAAGCACCTTGTGGCGAAATGGTAGTGTGTCTGACTCCAGATCAGAAGGCTGCGTCTTCAAATCCCGTCAGGGTCAGGGAGTTTTAGTTGTGAGCATGTAAGCCCTTCTTCCTGATGAGAACCAAAAGCTAATTGTGGAGATATAGAAATGCAGGATCATCAAGCTCTTACCATTATTGCAACGATGGAGTCGATCTTGCAGTGAAATACAGGTACGCCCGAACAGGGACTTGAACCCTGGACCCTCAGATTAAAAGTCTGATGCTCTACCGACTGAGCTATCCGGGCTCTTGTAGAAGAAGTGATCACATGGTGTTCCGTTTCCAACACGTTCCTACTTTTCCTTTCATCTCATCAACTTCCCAAGCAAGGGTTGGGGAGGAACATTGTGTGAAATTGTATTCAGTGTGTATTTCAGAAGACCTTGTGTCCAACGGTACCACGTCTTACTCCCGATCAGAAGGCTGCATGTTCATATCATGCTGGGTCAGGATGTTTTGATTATGAGCACGGAAGCCTTTGTCCAGCAGGAGGAAGAACATTCCACTGACACGACATGGAAAAGCACGATGAACAATCTCTTTCCACTGTTGCAAGGATGTCGTCGATCTAGCAGCAAAATGGACTTCATTCCAAAGAAGGACTTGAATCCTATCCCCTCTCATTAAAAGCCTGATGCTTTACCAACTGAGTTATCCAGACACTTGCAGTAAAAGCGATCACATGGTGTTCTGTTTCCAGCTTTTGTAATCATCTCATCAACTTCCCAAACTTGGTTTTGGGATTCACATTGTCTGAAATGACAGTTACATTGCAAGGACCTTGTGGTGCAATGGTAGTGTGTTTGACTCATGATTTGAAGGCTGCGTGTTCAAATCATGTCAGGGTCAGGGAGTTTTAGTTGTGAGCATGTAAGACTTCGTCCCCAAACGGAAAGCAAAAACGCATTGTTAATGGAGAGATGCCCAATCTCCTACGATTGTTGGAGTAGATCCTGAAGTGAAATGCAGCTTTGCCTGAACATGTACTTGAATCTGAACCCTCAGATTAAAAGTCTAATGCTCTTCCGACTGTGCCAAAGGGGGGGAAGAAGGTGTGAAAAAGTAGAAAAAAGAGAGAAAAGAGGGAAAAGAAAGAGAGAGAGCGAAATTGAGGCTTCTCTTCCATTATCTACTAGTTTTTTTGTCAGTATGTATTCGAAACGATTAAAGAAAAATAAAAAATATCGCCTTTTCCGTTTTTGAATGGGGGGGAAGAGTGGATCCGAAGGTCACCGGTTCGAATCTCACCAGCGGCAGAAATAAAAATAGGCAAAGTCTCCCAAAGTGTTGTTTTGTGTAAATTCAAGATCGCTTTAGCCAACATCTTGCTTTATGTGACATAACAACCAGAAGTTTATTTACACTTGCTGTTGTTTTAATGATGTTTAATGACTGTGCTATAGGCCTACAGGTCTGTACTCTATTCAAGTTGCGTGTGTATCTTTGTTTATGCATCTGAAATGATCAGACCTCTGTTTCTTTCTCTTATGGACTGCATCACTCGCTATTAGCAATGTGTCAAATTGATTGATTAGAACAGGGGAAGGGGTCCTCATAGAGGCTCCAGCAGGGCTGGACAGGGACTTGTGTACAGGATAAGGGGTCCTGATGGAGGCCGTAGCAGGGCTGTAGGGGGACTTGGGTACAGAGGAGGGGGTCTTCATGGAGGATGTAGCACTGCTGGCAGTACCAGCAGAGGTAGTAGTAGGGCTGGACAGAGACTGTGAGGGAGAGGAAAGGTAGAGTACACCAGGAGAGTATATTGTGATTGTTCGGTTGATTGATATTGTGATTGTGCATGTATCTATGTGATTGTAGGCATAAGCCACATTAGTCACACACGAGTTACACTAATAACACAGAGATATTAAGACGAACAAATTCATGTAATACCTCAACAGCCTTCCTAGCCACAAGGTTTGGTTTGGCTGCAGCACCAGATGCCCCTCCAAACCGGGGTTTATAAAACTGAAGAGTAGAATGGCAAGTGAAATTGGTCAGGATAATAATGATGACAAAACAGTGCTTCGATAAAATAGATGGATAACGTTTGGCAAAATGTTATGGAAATATTTACCATTGACACAGTCAATGTAGGCCGGAGAGGACTCTACCAGGCTTGGCAGGGACTGAGGCTGTGGTCTCTGCAGGGGCCGTGGCACGAGGTGGAGCTGGACCCTGGACCGTGGCAGCAGCAGGCACGGAGGTAGATGTGGGTGCCGGTAGAACACTTGCTGTCTGCTGAAGACATACAGATACAACAAGTATCAATACTACTGATAATGGGATCCTTTTTCAGCATGACAAATAGTTACATCTGATGTCCCTTCATTACCTTCTGGGAGTGAAATCCACAGACACAACTCTGGCCCACCAAACAGTGATGTCTGGCCGCG
The DNA here is from genome assembly GCF_951799395.1 of Argentina silus. Lineage (NCBI taxonomy): Eukaryota > Metazoa > Chordata > Actinopteri > Argentiniformes > Argentinidae > Argentina > Argentina silus. The sequence continues at coordinate 49,047,050 of NC_139654.1, forward strand.
GGTCTGCACTGGACATTTCTCAAATGGTATGCTCAATGTCATGGCATATACAATCTAGCCTATATCTGTTTAATCTGTTGGTGTATTTCACAGACAATATTTACCTTCTGGTAGAGAGTATACCACCTCTTCTGACTGGGGGCTGGCCTGTCCCCTACATCAGAGGGCCAAACCCCAGTGGTGGCAGAGGTCTTGAGGCGAGACAGCCACTCACTGTCCTGTCTCCCATGGCCCTGTGCTTCTTGGTCACCATCTGAGGCCAACAAGAGGAAGAATGTCAATCTAACTGTCAAAGTCTGTCATGGGACTAGGAGCGATACATCTATCTGTGAAATTCTGTCATGGGACTAGGAGCAATATTTTATAATCAATCAAATCTGTCTACCTGTCATCAATCATAAGCTTTTATCTACATACACTTCATTGTCAATAAAAATGGTTATGAATCAAATCAATCTATCTAGAATGGATCACTCTCTGCACTAAACCGTATAATGGCACCACACAGCCGACAGTTTAAACATTTCGCCATCAAACAAGTGACAAGCACATATATAGGCCTCCACTATCGCCCCCCAGTGGCAGGGTGAGGGTTAGTCTTTTGGTCCATTCCACAGAGATTCTCTGAACAGCATTGATCAAAACCTGATCAGGTGGAGGTGGAAATCAGAGGATGGGCTTATTGTAATGCATGGAATAAGTAATGGTATAAAACATACATGAAACACATACATTGATACCATTTCTGACTCCATTCCATGCATTTCAATGAGCGTGTCCTCCGATTTCCACCTCCACCAGCCTCCACTGATCTACATTACTATGCAACATACTGTATCTGAAATAACTTGGTGTGTTATGAAGATGATGCAGTGGATCTGTACCAGATTAGTATCATTGATAATAGAAAATCCTCTCTTATCAAGTGTAATCAAGTGCAAAATTGCAATTAGCATGTTCTGTAAAAATTTACAAATTCAAAATGTTGATCATCAAAATCCATATTAGTTTATTTTTATCTCCGCGGCATTCCGCTGCCTCTCTCCTGCATTCTGCAGGTTCTCCGCGGCATTCCGCTGCCTCGCTCCTGCATTCTGCAGGTTCTCCGCGGCATTCCGCTGCCTCTCTGCTGCAATCTGCCGGTTTTCCGCAGCATTCCTGTGCCTGTCTCTCTCCCTCTCCATCCGTCAATACAGTCTGAAAGCATATAACAAAATATATTGGACTAGAATTAAACAAAATCAAGCAGAGCATTTCAGATGTATATCTTACCACAGTGGCCAGGAGTGGTCCAGTAGTATGTGAGCTGAAGCCCCAGCAGACACTTGAGGTAGGTCTCCACACCTCCATGAGCAATTGCTACCCGGAGGCCAGAGCCTGTAATCTGCTCCATCTCGGTCAGGATGCTCTGGACGAGCATGGAGACTTGAGAATGATGGATAAGTCCATGACTGACCTCCTCTACTGCCTCAATCCAGGGGAAGGAGCAGAGAATGTTGGTTACCTCGACCCTTGGACCTCGGCGGACAATTGTCTCCTTGACAGTCTGTACTACCACACTGTACAGACCCTCAAGGTGGTCAGGGACGAGGTGGGAGGAGGCCATCTTCTTTTTAAACGCCATCTCACTGACTGCGTTCCGGACCACCGCCCTGGCATCGAAAGGGGTGCCATCAAAGTCGAGGAGGCTGAAGTTGTTTGATGCCTCCTCAAACTTCATAAATACGGCCCGCACCATGTCCCGTGACACATCCTTACTTAATGCGGTGAGACGTGCCACGGGGACATCACCAAACTGCCTCAGGTACTTTGATGCAGCTTGGGCTACCAGGCCATAGATGTCTTCGACGGCAGCACGTTTTCTGGCCTCCGCCTTGGCCCTATCCGACTGCCTGATTGGCATTGGCCCTGGTCCGTCCTCTACTAGGTGCTTGAGTGATATCCTCACCACCTCTGGGATGAGGTCATCTCTGGCAGAGCCGAGGAACGCCTGCAGAGGGATGGACAACTCCTCCCTCTTCGCAGAGTGAACAGGGCCTCTCCTCCCGCGCCTGTTGCCCCTCTTGGGCCCAGCTGTGATGGAGGCTGGGAATCCAGAAAAGACGGGGAGGAGGATTTTGTGAGCAGTTGTCTCTGCTGCCGGGCAGAACTTTTCTAAAAAAAGCTGCAGTCCCTCAGTGGTTATCTTCATAGGAGAGGGAGAGAGAGAGAGAGAGAGAGAGAGAGAGAGAGAGAGAGAGAGAGAGAGAGAGAGGGAGAGAGAGGGAGAGAGAGAGAGAGAGAGAGAGAGGGAGAGTGAAAGAGAGTTAAATCAACTTAACCAAGGCCTTTCTGGTGTTCCTATAGAACACAACAGGATGTTGTCATACATACTGTTCTGTAGAACTGCCTTGAGAGGCGCTGTTCTCTCTGGAGCTCCTTCTCCATCTTGTCCAGACGGAGGAGCCTCTGTGCAGTCCAGGCCTGTAAAACAAATGATGTCAGTTTCAACAGTGCTTACTGGTCAAGAATAAACTCACCACCATGTTTGTGATTCTCAGTGAATATAAACAGTATGTTGGCCTACTATGCTATAATCCTTACCACTTCAGCCAGATAAAGCTCCCTTAGCTCTGTGCCCTGACTGAAGTCATGACACCTCCTATGAAAAAAGGAAAACATTTGTCAGTTCTCTCTCTCTCAACAAATTGTGCATATATAATTCTAACACATCTAGTTTCTAACTTTAAAGTAAATCTAAAACTGAAGAGTACAACCTAGCAAGCAGTTGATAATTATCTATTTATGAGCACCAAAGCTTAACTTACTCTTCCAGGAAGAGACTCCCAGCCATCAGCCAATCCTTCATGTGGCCGAGGGTGATGTTGGAGGGCACTTTCCTTTGGTCCTTCATGGCCAGGAACAGTCTCATGAGCTTTTTCTGCAAGATAGAGTTCTCCATTAGTACCTCAAGCAGCAAATATGAGGCAAAACATATTTTCTTTGGAAAATAAGTATAACTTACGTCGGCCAGAAACTGTGCCTTATCCATCGAGGACAAGGCCTCATTGGATAGATCAGAGTCCATTGCTAGAGAATAAGACAATAAGTAATTTAGCTTAAACTCTGTCAACAACACTGCATAATAGTTGTCATCAATTTCACACACAAAAAAAAGCTTAGAGTAATGTAAGAAGATACACACCTGACTAAGAACAAGCAATGTAAATATTATAATTAAACGCAGAAAGTCCTATTAAAAGACGTTTAGGCGGTAGGTCACTTGGTGTCCAATAAATTCTGATTGATGCAAACCTGTCTTTCTAGAATGTTTATGCATGGGATCTTGAGCACTGTGACGCGCTCATTATTGCACAGTGCGCGGTACGGGCTATGTAGGTCTAATATTCTGTATTCAGGGCAAAATGATGTAATATGAATTGATTCAAAATACCATTGTAAGTTATCATTGTAAACTATTTCCACCCAGCAGTGCTAGCTAAGTGCTAACAGGATTTACAATCAGGTTTTACACTTGGCAACATGATGCACCGTAATTGAGTGGCGACATTGTGCACCAAGTACGCTAGACCGAGTATGGTGCGTAAATGTTGCCATATGCCTAGTTAAAAGGCGAAACACCGAT
>NC_139654.1:49053174-49085674 GCF_951799395.1 Argentina silus
TGTTTTGACTTACGAAGGAAGTCTCGGAACGGATTAAATTCGTATCTCGAGGTTCCACTGTACAGATGACCTCTGGCAGGGTTTATTTTGAAACAGTCTCATCGTCTTCTTCCCTTTTGCTGCCGTTGTTCTAAAAAAATGTTTTGCCACTGAGAGGCAACTTCTGCAGGTATCTGTGGCGCAATTGGTTAGCGCGTTCGGCTCTTAACCGGAAGGCTGGTGGTTCGAGCCCACCCAGGGACGTCCTGATTTTGATACTGTCCCCACTGTCAAATCGTCTCTGGTTCGCCAGGATGGCCTTCCCCCATCGAATCTGATTTGGATTTGCAAGTTTACTGAAAAATGGGTTGTGAGGGCTCTGTGCAGGCGCTGTGGCTTAGTTGGTCAAAGTCCCTGTCTAGTAAACAGGAGATCCTGTGTTCGAATCCCAGCAGTGCCTTACAGTTCTGCTTGCACTCACAGCAAAAGCCATCTTCAAGCTCTGCTTTATTATTATTTTTAACAGTTTTAGCGCATATAGCACATTGGACTTCTAGGCTTCTCAGTGGTAGGAAAGCAAAGGTTGTGGGTTCAAGTCCCACCAGAGTGGAGTTGTTCTTGTGGCAATGGATACCTTGTCATGGTTATGAGAAACCCTCCAATCAGGCAAAACACTCTTGGACCTGCACAGATACTGTTCTTTTAAAGAAACATGATATGTCCACAGGTTCCACTGAGATTTGAACTCAAATCACAGGATTCAGAGTTCTGAGTTCTAACTATAAGACCATGGAACCCTTGGCAGGAAGAATGTGATCCACTGAGCTCACCTATGAAGTCAAGGTAATCCGAAAGAATCCCTTCGGTCAGTCAAGGTATTTTTTTTTCTCTTTTGAATTCTCAAAACAATATCTTTTTGAAATGTGTGGAATTTAAGGGTAAACAGCTCCTCGTTAGTATAGTGGTGAGTATCCCCGCCTGTCACGCGGGAGACCGTGGTTCGATTCCCCGACGGGGAGAATGGCTTCTTATTCCTAGCATCTCATGGCCTGAAGAAGGATTTCTCTTACCTGCACAATGTCTCTTGCATTCCTTTCACTTCAGAGCACAAAAACAACAAACGTGTCTTTGTCCGGTTGAACCTCTATGTTTTTTGGCAGTGTTTTTAAGAAACAGGCTGTTGCCAGACGTTCCACCGAGATTTGAACTCGGATCACTGGATTCAAAGTCCAAAGTGCTAACCATTACACCATGGAACCGTTGGCTGGAAGAATGTGATCCACTGAGCTCACCTATGAAGTCAAGGTAATCCGAAAGAATCCCTTCAGTCAGTCAAGGTATTTTTTTTTCTCTTTTTAATTCTCAAAACAATATCTTTTTGAAATGTGTGGAATTTCAGGGTAAACAGCTCCTCGTTAGTATAGTGGTGAGTATCCCGCCTGTCACGCGGACACATCCTCCAGCCTGAGGCTCCATTGCGGGGGAGGGGCATCCATTAGTAGGTGGCTCGTTGGTCTAGGGGTATGATTCTCGCTTAGGGTGCGAGAGGTCCTGGGTTCAAATCCCGGACGAGCCCTCTGATTTAGCCTTTCACCAGCTCGGACGACTCCATCAAAGTGTCTTGCGTCGCCGCTTCAGCAGATGGGTCACCTTGCCAGCGTTGAGTACGCGAATGAAATAGCCCTTTTTTTATGCAGACAGTGCGGACACTTCCCACAACCTGAGGCTCCGTTGCGGTGGACGGGCAAGGTGTTGTCAGGTGGTTCATTGGTCTAGTGGTATGATTCTCGCTTTGGGTGTGAGAGGTCCTGGATTCAAATCCCGGACAAGCCCATTGACGAAACCTTTCACAAGCTGGGTCCACCAAATGGAAGTCCTTTGGTTACACAAATGTTTCCCCAGGTTGCAGCAAAATTCTGCTGTGAAAAAGCCTTTCCTCACATCCTGGCTTTAAGTATCCGGTGGAAAGGGCTACCGGGCCAACAGGAGCGTAGGACGAGGTGGCCGAGTGGTTAAGGCGATGGACTGCTAATCCATTGTGCTCTGCACGCGTGGGTTCGAATCCCATCCTCGTCGCACAGCCATGCTTCTTTGTCAGCTTGGACGACCGTGGGCGTGGAAACAGAGGAGGTGGAGAAACATCCTTCAGAGACCACATTTAGACAAACGTCGTCCAACAGCTTCTTTGAGTACGGAGACAGCTTCAACCTAGGCGGGGTTCGAACAGACGCTTTCAACGAGACTGAAGTGTCATACTTGCGCCTTTGGATATGCAGGCATGGGCCCATCGGGAAAAAGACACCAAACGCCAGGAATCGAACCCAGGTCAACTGCTTGGAAGGCAGCTATGCTCACCACTATACCACCAATGCGCTCATGAGTCTAGGCAGGACCGCAACAATGATATGACCATTCACATTCATATGCCGTCCAGGACTGACCATTTCAACATTTTGCAGGGTCTTCGTTATCACTTTTATTTCATGGGCTGGATTACTCAGTAAAAAAGGGAGGGGGGGGGGAGAGAAAAATCTTACAGTAATGCAAACACAGTGGAAGTAAACTACCTGCTTTTTGCAGACAGGGCGGACACATCCCCCAACCTGAGGCTCCATTGCGGGGTAGGGTCACCCATTAGAAGGTGGCTGATTGGTCTAGGGGTATGATTCTCGCTTAGGGTGCGAGAAGTCCTGGGTTCAAATCCCGGACGAGCCCTCTGATTTAGCCTTTCACCAGCTCGGACGATACCATCAAAGTGTCTTGGGCCGACCGTGGGCGTGGAAACAGAGGAGATGGAGCTTAATGCTTAAGGTTGGTGTTTAATCCCTGAGGTGACACAATGTGTCTCTAAACGATAGTCGACAGAACGTCACTACCTATCAATGCATTAGTCATGATATATGAAACATTGATAGTGGTAAGAAAAGCATGTTTATTAGATTGTGACATAATAGGCATTTGGGCAACTGTAACAACTGAGGTATTCTTACTATCTTTGTATCTTAATGGAACATTGAATTAATTCAACCAGTATGTGTTATCTGTCTAGTGCTTCTATGGAGATTGACTGTACTGTTCCAAATAGAACAAGAAACTAGAGGGGGGAGTTAGAGTACAGCAGAGATGCTGGACACATTTCTTTTTTCTTTTAAAATGTTATTATTCAGGTAATTGACACTGTCTGTTATGTGTAGGACTTTTCCAATTTGTTCCATGCAGTTGTCATGGTGACAATGGACAATGTATCTGTCACAGAATGTGTGATTATGTCATAAACCAACATGATGACATCACATGCAAAATGAAGACAAAGTAAAGAGAGATTCACCAGAACCTTCAGTATTGACTCCACCTTCAGAGACAACTGGATTTAATTTGCATAAACATGGTCAAAATCCCGATAACAGAAGATGGGGGTACTCACTCTGGTGAGTTTTGAGAACTTTTATGATACTAAGAATTTGTGTTAAATAGTTTTATTCTTGGTGAAAAAACATTTCATTACATTTGTTGTGTCCTGAAGGATTGGACTCTAACATTCATGTTAAGTAAGTGATTTTCAATGTTTAATTCTGTCCTGTCAGATGTGTCCTTGGAACCCGTTCCGGACGGGTCAAACATTGGGTTGGATATTGCGGCCTATGAGCTTTTCTGCGATTGGCTCCAACATTCACGTGACCTCCTGCCTAACGGGCAGATTATCCACTATCATGGACCAGACTGCCAATGCCCGGAGCAGCGTCACCTGGGTGGCCGTCTCCCAGCGTTAAATTACCAGGCGCACTATACCCAGATGCAAAGTCCCCATGTGGGCCATGACCAGGTGGAGGGCCACCAGGTGATCCGTCAACAGGTGCAGATTGAGTGGATGCAGGGACCTCATATACCCTCCCCACCTTCTAGACTGATGTGGTTCCAGGATGGGTCCTTTGGATCGCGGACCCCGAGGAGTTTATCGACCCAGAGCTGGGCCTCATAGTGATCCCAGAGCGGCGGGTACACCAGGGCGAGCTGCCCTACCTCTACCCACAGATGCTGTGGTACCAGCAGGGATGCTTGTACCCGGTCGATCCTATGGTCGTTGTGAACCCTCCCAGGGAAATGGAACCCATGGCAGAAGAATCAGAGGAGTCAGAGGACTCTGATAATGATAATGATAATAATAATGATGATGATGATGATGACGATGATGATGAAGACAATGAGGAGGATGGTGCTGAAGAGGTCATCGAGGCCCCCCTCGTCCACAGGCCATTGGACAGGGCCTGTAAAAGAAATAGGGACTTCATCTATATTAGTGAGAGTGAGAGTGAGAGTGAGAGTGAGAGTGAGAGCGAGAGCGACGATGGCGGTGCTTCTAAGCGCCAGAGACGGTCAGATGAGACTGACTCTGAGGAGGAGTGGTCCCCCAGCTCAAGGCCTGGCACCTCAGGAGTGTCAAGGAAGAGGAGCAGGGACGACGATGATGACGGCGACAACAAACGCACTAAGAGGCAGCGTCCTCTGTGAGAAACAGACTGTTGTAACTCTGAACGGTGTTCCATTCAAGTGTCTGTTTCTCACAAACTTGTCCAAAAAGGATTTTTCCCACAAGAAATTGACCTAAAAGCATCAGCGGGATTACAATTATAAATTATCAAGTCTTTCACACAAATAAAGGTTTTATTAAACCCAAATTCTATATGATTCTTGTGTCCTTCATACAACCATCAACCACAACAATCAATCAATCAATGCAATGAATAGCTAGGTGTATTCTTTTAACTGAGATCACTAGGTTGAAATAGAGAGACTCATTGTTTAGAACAGACAGATCAACGTCTGCTCTTGAATGTCTTGGGTCATCCTCTGGGTATTGTCGACAGAGTCTAAACTGTGACCATCACTGACCTGTCTGAACAGGATGCTGGGCCATACTGGTGTGGAGTGAATGTTAAGAGAACCGAAGCGGGCTTCATCGCACTGATTAGTCAGGTGCAACTGCATGTTGAAGGTGAGTGACTGAAAGGTCGACCAGGACCGAAAGAACGAATAAAAGAAGGAACATTGTAAATAAACGGGGTTTTCCCTTATCACCACCACCGAATCCGCCTCTGTGTTTAGGACCTTTCTTACAGTGGCTCCCAACGAGGGGCAAGGAGGCGGATTCGGTGGTGATAAGGGAAAACCCTGTTTATTTACAAAATGTCTTCTTTTATTCGTTCTTTAGGTCCTGGTCGACTTTTCAGTCATAGCTTTTCAGCCCCTTTCTCCCCCAAAGCAGAGGCACACACATCTTAAACCATTTCGTTAACGAGGCTTCATTCTCAACAGGTGCGCAACGAAGCCTCGCTTCCGTAACCCTTGCCACGGTCCTGTAGCTCCCTCTACAGGCCGAACGCTGCATGTCCCCCCACAATTGATTTGATTCATAACCATTTTTATTGACAATGAAGTGTATGGCGATAAAATCTTATGATTGATGACAGGTAGAAAGATTTGATTGATTATAAAATATTGCTCCTAGTCCCATGACAGAATTTCACAGTTAGATGTATTGCTCCTAGTCCCATGACAGACTTTGACAGTTAGATTGACATTCTTCCTCTTGTTGGCCTCAGATGGTGACCAAGAAGCACAGGGCCATGGGGGACAGGACAGTGAGTGGCTGTCTCGCCTCAAGACCTCTGCCACCACTGGGGTTTGGCCCTCTGATGTAGGGGACAGGCCAGCCCCCAGTCAGAATAGGTGGTATGCTCTCTACCAGAAGGTACATTTTGTCTGTGAAATACAACAACAGATTAAACAGATATAGGCTAGGTTGTATATGCCATGACATTGAGCATACCATTTGGTTACAGATTGAGAAATGTCCAGTGCAGACCCGCGGCCAGACATCGTTGTTTGGTGGGCCAGAGTTGTGTCTGTGGATTTCACTCCCAGAAGGTAATGAAGGGACATCAGATGTAACTATTTATCATGCTGAAAAAGGATTCCATTGTCAGTAGTCTTGATACTTGTTGTATCTGTATGTCTTCAGCAGCCAGCCAGTGTTCCACCAGCACCCACATCTACCTCCGTGCCTGCTGCTGCCACGGTCCAGGGTCCAGCTCCACTTCGTGCCACGGCCCCTGCAGAGACCACAGACTCAGTCTCTGTCCTCTGTGGCCTACATTGACTGTGTCAATGGTAAATATTTCCATAACATTTTGCCAAACGTTATCCATCTATTTTATCAAAGCACTGTTTTGCCATTCATTATTATCCTGACCAATTTCACTTGCCATTCTTCCCTTCAGTTTTATAAACCTCGGTTTGGAGGGGCATCTGGTGCTGCAGCCAAACCAAACCTTGTGGCTAGGAAGCCTGTTGAGGTATTACATGAATTTGTTCGTCTTAATATCTCTGTGTTATTAGTGTAACTCGTGTGTGACTAATGTGGCTTATGCCTACAATCACATAGATACATGCACAATCACAATATACTCTCCTGGTGTACTCTACCTTTCCTCTCCCTCACAGTCTCTGTCCAGCCCTGTTACTACCTCTGCTGGTACTGCCAGCAGTGCTACGGTCTCCATGAGGACCCCCTCCTCTGTACCCAAGTCCCCCTCCAGCCCTGCTACAGCCTCCATGAGTACCCCTTCCCCTGTATCCTAGTCCCTGTCCGTCCCTGCTACGGCCTCTATGAGGACCCCTTCCCTTGTACGACCCATGTCCCCCTCCAGCCCTGCCTCCACCTATATTAGGACCATCTCCCCTTTCTCTCTGCCTCCATCGTTTAGAATACATACTGACAAATAAACTAGTAGATAATGGAAGAGAAGCCTCAATTTCTCTCTCTCTCTTTCTTTTCCCTCTTTTCTTTCTCACACCCTCTTCCCCCCCTAAACAGACTATTGTTCCACAGCTTTGGTGCAGTCGGTAGAGCATCAGACTTCTAATCTGAGGGTCCAGGGTTCAAGTCCCTGTTCGGAAGAAGCTGCGTTCCACTGCAGGATCAACTCCAACAATGGTATGAGATTGGGCACTCTATATCTTAACAATGCACTTTCGCTTCCCGTTTGGGGACAGAGGCTTACATGCTCACAACTAAAACTCCCTGACCCTGACGTGATTTGAACACGCAGCCTTCTGATCTGGAGTCGGACGCGCTACCGTTGCGCCACAAGGTCCTTGCAGTGTTACTATCATTTCAGGCAATGTGAATCCCAAAACCAAGTTTGGGAAGTTGATGAGATGAATGCAACAGTTGGAAACAGAACACCATGTGATCACTTTTACTGCAAGTGTCTGCATAGCTCAGTTGGTAAAGCATCAGGCTTTGAATCTGAGGGACTAGGATTCAAGTCCTTTTTTTCCTCCTGCTGGACAAAGGCTTCCATGCTCACAATCAAAACATCCTGACCAAGCATGATACGAACATGCAGCCTTCCGATCGGGAGTGAGACGTGCTACCGTTGGGCCACAAGGTCCTCTGAATTACACAGTGAATACAATTTCACACAATGTTCCTCCCCAACCCTTGCTTGGGAAGTTGATGAGATGAATGGAAAAGTAGGAAGAGTGTTGGAAACGCAAAACCAGGCCCCTGATTCATTCTGGCTGCCGGCAGAGATGAAGAAGACCATTCCACAGCAAGACCAGCGATGGATTACATCCACTCTGTGGGAGAACCAGAGGCTGCGGCCGAACTTGAAGCTCTGGTACGAGCCACCGGTACCAGTGCTCATTTATAACCAGGCCCCAACACTAGAGCACTTTTTCACCCACAAGCTCCTGGCGTGGATGCCCTACCATCTGTGGAAAGTCAGGGTGTGCTGCCCAGTGTGTAGGAGGCAGCTCACAGGTTTTTTGTGTTTATTTCAATAAAAACAAAATCTATTTTCAAATATAAATCTTTTATCTGAGTTTTATTCAATCAATTTGACACATTGCTAATAGCGAGTGATGCAGTCCATAAGAGAAAGAAACAAAGGTCTGATCATTATAGTACAGTGTACAGTCTCCCATTCCAGTTTTAACACTGAATACATGCAGTAATGAAAACTACAAACATCCTCATTGTGAAATAACCCTTCACTCCTCTCTCCCAAACATATTCACCTTTCATTACACTGTCAAACACGATGTTGACTTGCATTACAACCCACTGTGCTCTTTTACAGTTTGAAATCACGTTGTTCAACAACAATATTCACATTTCTTTGAGAAAATTGACTGCCATTGCCATACTGTAGTTATAGTTTTCTCAAAACCTTTGTTAAAATCACACTAAAATAAACATCATACTGAAGTATTGTAAAGTATTCTGAATTTGTTCTGCTCAGCACTATTCTGCTGAATCAAATTGTTGCCCCAATATTACCAGAAACATAAAGACCTGTTTTCTCACACAGTTAATGAGGACAGAGTTTTTATATTGTTTTGAATTATAACTGTTTATTTCAATGTAGCATTTGTTATAGTCCACTGAATTTTCTGCAAATCTCTAAAAAGTGTATAGGAAAGGAAAAGACACTCGCAATAATACACATATTTTCCATCAATGTTTAAACACAACTCACTGCAACACAATTAGGTCATTAACAAATGCTACGAGACACAACCCTCGTTCGCTGGAGTCCTTGAACGACACCTTGTTAAAACTAAAAAAATAAATAAATAAAAGGCTCCTCCTTCGAGCCGGATTTGAACCAGCGACCTAAGGATTACTGCTATAGAACCTACAGTCCTCCGCTCTACCAACTGAGCTATCGAAGGTTGCCAACGGGACCGCCAGATCTGCACGTTTCCAAGTTAGAAGGTCTTTTTGTGCTACATATTTAGCTAACAACTACGTTTCACTACCTTTGGACTGCTTTGCTTGAATTAGAGCTGCAAGAAATAAGTAGCTCTCGAACCCCGGTTTCCCACGTGACGGGCAGGGATACTGACCACGAAACTAACGAGGAGGTGGTATGGGAGGCCTGGGCTCGATTACCAACATGGGCAGAGGAGGTGGTTTGGAAGGCCTGTGCACGATTCCCAGCCTGTGCACAAACACTTTTTGCCTAAATCCTTTGCTCACCTGGTGTTTCAAGCTGGTCCTGGAATGGTGAGAATAAATGTGTTTCCGCCCGGTTTCGAACTGGGGACCTTTCGCGTGTAAGGCGAACGTGATGACCACTACACTACGGAAACTACACACCCTTCGATGATCAACTTTTCTTTTGGTTCAAAGACATACAACCAAGTTTTAATTGATCAGTTGGGGAATTGAACCACGATCTCGCGCTAAAGTTAAGTCTTAAACTCACTCAAAATTCCCCATTCATTCTCTATCCTTGCTGACGTCTAAGCATTGGTGGTTCAGTGGTAGAATTCTCGCCTGCCATGCGGGAGGCCCGGGTTCGATTCCCGGCCAATGCATGAACACTTATTTACGGCCGTTGGAAACCACCGATATATGTCAATATCCATTCTTCAAGGCCAAATTCGGCTGACATGTAAGCAAGTTCAGTGATAGAATTCTCGCCTGCCATGCGGGAGGCCAGGGTTCAATTCATGAATTCATGAAAAGGACTATCACATTAACACTTCATGAGGACCTTTGATAATTGTAAACCACACTGGCCACTTTATTAGGTACACCTTGCTAGTACTGGGTTGGACCCCCTTTTGCTTTCAGAACTGCCTTAATTCTTTGTGCCATAGATTCATCAAGGTGCTGGAAACATCCCTCCGTTGACATGATAGCATCACGCAGTTGCTGCAGATTTGTCGGCTGCACATCCATGATGCGATTCTCCCGTTCCACCACATCCCAAAGGTGCTCTATTGGATTGAGATCTGGTGACTGTGGAGGCCATTGGAGAACAGTGAACTCATTGTCATGTTCATTGATTGGGCCTGCCAGATCTGCACGTTTCCAACTTAGAGGGTCAGTGTTGAATGCAGAATGTGCCTCTGCCCAAAAGGGAGGCCGTATCTTGGAGATGCAGGGGATTGAACCCTGGACCTCATACATGCAAAGCATGCGCTCTACCACTGAGCTACATCCCCAACGGGCAACTGCAGGGATTTTTGGAACACCTAGCGACAGCATGGTAGAGGACGTCGTTGACCGTCATGGCTGTGCTGAGTCAGGACACTTGGAAGACTGTTTAGACAAGGGCACCTCATCACAGATGCAGGGCAACAGTCTCTCCCTGGTGGTCTAGTGGTTAGGATTCGGTGCTCTCACCGCCGCGGCCCGCGTTCGATTCCCGGTCAGGGAACGAATTTTGTGGAGACACAACCCTCGTCCTTGAACGACACCTTGTTAAAACTCACAAAAAAAAAAAGAAAAAAGGCTCCTCATTCGAGCCGGATTTGAACCAGCGACCTAAGGATTATTGCTATAGAACCTACAGTCCTCCGCTCTACCAACTGAGCTATCGAAGGGTGCCAACGAATGGTGCCTTCCTTGTACGGTAGGTGGGGGAGATGTCTCCAAAGAGCAGCATGGGCTCATCTATGGCCTGATTCCAATCCACTCCCTTGTCCCTTCCACTGACTCCTACACCTTCAGTGACTGAGTACAGTATGTGAAAGCACCTTAAAACCTGTATCCACAAAGTGTCTCAGAGTAAGAGTACAGGTCCTACTTGATCCTAGATCAGCACAACCTCTGCTAATTAATGTCTTGGTTCATCCTCAGAGTATTGTCGACAGGTGTAGGGTCCAGCATCCTCAGCTCTGACATCATGAACATGCAGAGAGCAGTCAGACCCAACACTCAATCTCTCTGCTCTGTCTGAGTTATCACCTCTGCTCATCCCTCTGGTGACTTCTTCAATAGGTACACAGGTACTAGTGTGGAATGAAGTTATCTCTCTTTAAAAGGACATTATGTTTTAACCACATATTCATTTTCTACAGCACCATAGCAGTTTCTTCATATGTGAAAATGATGTTTTTCTCCGTTCTGTTGTCTGGTTAGCGGTGTTGTTTAAGGCTTTGAGAGTTCCTGTTTAGATGGAGACTATAAGCACACACTGTGGTGGATCTACATTCTGGCACTCACTCATGTAATCTGAGTAAATAAATACACATTGACACATTCACAATATGTTTTCCCTTTTTTTGGACTACTCTTTTCTCATGAACCATGTTATATTTAGTTTTGTTTATTTGTCTCATTAATTCATAGATAATGTATGCATTTGTATGACGGTAAACCTGCGCACTTTTAGCTCAGCAGGACATGCAATTGGAAGGGTTACAGTGAACGTGTATGTTTTTAGGTCAGCAGCACTTCAGTCAGAAACAGAGTCTTAGTTAACATTGTAGCAGTGTGACCATACTCGTGCCCTGCGTACATATTTAGACAGGGCAGCATTTAACCTCATATGAACAGTTTGATTTCAAATTCAAACATTTAAAATATCAAGCCAAAAGAAGAAAGAATGCTTCAATGTCCCAATACAAAAGCAGGTCAATGTATTCTCTGTAACAACGGCACATTTTCCCACTCATACCTTGAATTTGAAATGACTTGTGCTCCCGTTAGAGATGGTGAGTTGAGATAATCAGATTAGATGGGAACTTGTGGCGGAAGAAGGGAAGTGGTAAAAGAAGCACATCAATTTCTGAGAGTAGGATGAGTTCCAGTAATACTCAACTGAAGACTCAACTAAATGAGGCCTACAGTTGAATTAAAAACTCTCAAACATACATACACACACGTACAAACACGCATGCACGCCCGCACGCATGGACACAAACAAACACACACACACACACACACACACACACACACCTACATGCACACATGCACAAATGCATAAATGCATGCATGCACAGACACTCAAATTTACACACACGCGCGCACATACACACACACGCACACACATACCTACACACACACACACGAGACACTCACACACACACACACACACACACACACACACACACACTGAATTATAGGAAAGTTTGGCAATGAGATTCGTCCTCATTGTCAAACTTAATAAATTCCGCACACTCAACTTTTGAACTCCTTTGCTAGTCATTCAATCATGTAACTATGATATTCGCTGGAAAAAAAACCTACCAATCAGTTGTTAGAGCATGGCCCTAATAACACATAGAAACTGAAATGTATGCACTCACTGCAATGTAAGTGGCATTGGATAAAAGCGTTTGCTAAATGGCATATGTTCTTCTTATTATATTGTTTGAGGCTGAAAGGTTTTCCTGACCCATTGTAAGCATGGTAAGACAATGGCCTCTGGAGTGTCACAGTCAGACGCCCTGTGTGACACCCTGGTATCTGGAGTCTCCCTGCAGCTCAGCACCTTCCTCAACCACCCAGATCACACTGACTCTACTAAAGCACCCTCCACGTACAAAACTGTTGAACACTTGTGTGGTTATGTCACTGGTGTGGTTCTGTCATGCTCCAGATGGTTAGTTGGTCTAGTGGTATGATTCTCGCTTTGGGTGTGAGAGGTCCCGGGTTCAAATCCAGGACGAGGCCTTTGATGAAACCTTTCACAAGCTGGGTCCACCAAATGAAAGTACTTTGTCTCAAAGGTTCTACAAATGTTTCCCCAGGTAGCAGCAAAATTCCCCTGTTAAAAAGCCTTTCCTCACGTCCTGGCTTTAAATATCCGGTGGAAAGCCAACAGGAGCGTAGGACGAGCTGGCCGAGTGGTTAAGGCGATGGACTGCTAATCCATTGTACTCTGCACGCGTGAGATACGAATAAAAATTTGAGATACAAATCCTTTTTTTTCGCGAGAAGTGGCAGCCGCGCGCGAGAACTGGCAGCCGCCTGCACACAAACCCTTTTTTTTTTTTTATTTGAGATACGAATGTTTTGACTTACGAAGGAAGTCTCGGAACGGATTAAATTCGTATCTCGAGGTTCCACTGTACAGATGACCTCTGGCAGGGTTTATTTTGGAACAGCCTTAATGGTTCAACAGATGTTTCCCCAGGTAGCAGCAAAATTCCACTGTTAAAAAGCCTTTCTTCACGTCCTGGCTTTAAGTATCCAGTGGAAAGGGCTACCGGGCCAACATGCGCATAGGATGAGGTGGCAGACTGGTTAAGGCGATGGACTAAGCCATTGTGCTCTGCATGCGTGAGCTCGAATCCCGTTCTCGTCGCACAGCCATGCTTCTTTATCAGCTTGGACGACTGTGGGCATGGAAACAGAGGAGATGGAGAAACAATGTAAAGCGTGCGGCACATCCTACGGAGACCACATTCAGACGGACCCCGTACAACAGGTTCTTTGATTTAGCCTTTCACCAGCAGGTACATTTTGTCCGTGAAATACACCAACAGATTAAACAGATATAAGCTATGTTGTATATGCCATGACATTGAGCATACCATTTGGTTACAGATTGAGAAATGTCCAGTGCAGACACGCGGCCAGACATTGCTGTTTGGTGGGCCAGAGCTGTGTCTGTGGATTCCACTCCCAGAAGGTAATGAAGGGACATCAGATGTAACTATTGGTCATGCTGAAAAAGGATCCCATTATCAGTAGTATTGATAATTGATACAGTTGTATCTGTATGTCTTCAGCAGCCAGCCAGTGTTCCCCTGGCACCCATATCTGCCTCAGTGCCTGCTGCTGCCATGATCCAGGGTCCAGCTCCATCTCGTGCCATGGCCCCTGCAGAGACCACAGCCTCAGTCCCTGCCAAGCCTGTGCAGAGTCCTCTGTGGCCTACATTGACTGTGTCAATGGTAAATATTTCCATAACATTTTGCCAAACGTTATCCATCTATTTTATCGAAGCACTGTTTTGTCATCATTTTATTCTGACCAATTTCACTTGCCATTCTTCTCTTCAGTTTCATAAACCCCGATTTGGAGGGGCTTCTGGTGCTGCAGCCAAACCAAACCTTGTGACTAGGAAGCCTGTTGAGGTATTACATGGATTTGTTCGTCTTAATATCTCTGTGTTATTAGTGTAACTCGTGTGTGACTAATGTGGCTTATGCCTACAATCACATAGATACATGCACAATCACAATATACTCTCCTGGTGTACTCTACCTTTCCTCTCCCTCACAGTCTCTGTCCAGCCCTGCTACTACCCCTGCTGGTACTGCCAGTAGATTAGATTAGATTAGAGTAGACTCAACTTTATTGTCATTGTGCAGAGTACAAGTACAGAGACAACGAAATGCAGTTAGCGTCTAACCAGAAGTGCAAAAAAGCAGAAAAGTACAGTATATACAGGTAGTGCAGTATAATAGTGCAGTATAGTATAAGTAGTGCAGTGTAAGCAGTATATGAATTAGCAGTAGCATTATAGCAGAATAAATAGGATGCAGTATGAACAGTGTAAGCAGCATATGAGCTGTATAGGCAATGCAGTCTAGGTATACGTATTAACAGTAACATTAGAGTAAATAGCAGAATAAATATGGAATGCCGTATGAACAGTATAAATAGGTATGTACAGTATGTACAGATATGTGCAGTGTATTAATAGTAGTATTAAAGAAAAATATAAGGATATGTGCATTATGAACAGTATAGACAGTTTATGAACAGTATAGACAGATATGTACAGAAGAGCAGTGGTATGGAGTAAGAGCAGTTTGTAATTGCAATTGTCCGGGGGGGGGTGGGGGGGGGGGGGGGTGCAGGGGTTGGTAGGTTATCACCTTGGTGCAGAGTTCGAGTTCAGAAGGGTGACAGCCACAGGGAAGAGGCTACCTCTGAACCTGCTGGTTCGGGTGCGGAGAGACCTGTAGCGCCTCCCGGAGGGGAGTGGGGTGAACAGTCTATGATTGGGGTGAGAAATGTCCTTGATGATGCTGCGTGCCTTACGCAAGCATCGTTTGCCCTGGACAGCCTCAATGGAGGGGAGTGAGGAACCGGTGATGCGTTGGGCAGTTTTCACCACCCTCTGCAGTGCTTTCCGGTCAGATGCATAGCAGTTGCCATACCATACTGTGACACAGTTGGTGAGGATGCTCTCGATGGTGCAGCGGTAGAAGTTCACCAGGATCTGAGGAGACAGATGGACCTTCTTTAGTCTCCTCAGGAAGAAGAGACGCTGGTGAGCCTTATTGATCAGGGTAGAGGTGTTGAGGGTCCAGGAGAGATCCTAAGAGATGTGGACACCCAGAAACTTGAAGCTGGTGACTCGCTCCACCTCAGTCCCGTTGATGAGGATGGGGGTGTGTGTGCCAGCTTTTGACTTCCTGAAGTCCACAATGAGCTCTTTGGTCTTCCTGGTGTTGAGAGCCAGGTTGTTGTCGTTGCACCACACTGTTAGGTGCTGGACCTCCTCCCTGTAGGCAGGAGTGCTACGGCCTCCATGAGGACCCCTTCCCCTGTACCCAAGTCCCTGTCCAGCCCTGCTACGGCCTCCATGAGGACCCCTTCCCCTGTACCCAAGTCCTTGTCCAGCCCTGCTACGGCCGTCTATGAGGACCCCTTCCCCTGTTGAACAAGATTCAAAGTGTTTATTATCATATGCACAGTAGAAAACACGTTTCCCTGTACAATGAAATTCTTGCTTTATTGTCCGCAGAATGCCAACCAATGTAAAATGTACAATACTAAAAAATATACAATATATACTAAACAAAATGTACAAGATAACAAAATTTAAGGCAGCATGTGATAATAAAAAAGCAACAATAATAATAATAAAACAGTGCAAATGTAAACAGTGCAATTATGCATGTGCAAACTGAAGTCGGGTTCAGTTATGAGGTAGTACAGTTATATGAGGTAGTCAATGATTATAATCTCCTATGCGTTGTTTAGGAGTCTGATGGCAGTGGGAAAGAAGGAATTTTTTAGTCTGGTGGTCCTGCATTTAACACTTCTGTACCTCCGGCCTGAGGGTAGAAGTGTGAACAGTCCGTGTTGGGGGTGGGTGGGGTCCTTGAGGATGGATGGCTCTCCTGTGGACTCTGCGGTGGTAGATGCTCTGCAGAGAGGGCAGTGGAGTCCTGGTGATTTTCTCAGCGGTCTTCACCACTCTCTGAAGGAGTCTGCGGTCCATAGCAATAGTGCTGCTGTACCACACAGTGATACAGCTGGTTAGGATGCTCTCAACAATGCAGCTGTACAAGTTGCTGAGGATCTTGGGCGACATGCCAAACTTCCTCAGCCTCCTCAGAAAGTACAGCCGCTGTTGGGCCTTCTTAACCAGCTGTGTGGTGTGTCCAGGTGAGGTCCTCGCTGATGTGGACGCCCAGGTATTTGAAGCTGCTCACCCTCTCTACTTCGAGTTCCCGGATGTACAGTGGCCGATGAGGTCCCCTCTTCTTCCTCATGTCCACTATCATCTCCTTGGTCTTGTCCGTATTGAGGGTGAGGTTGTTGTCCTCACACCATGCTACCAGACTGGCCACCTCCCTCCTGTAAGCCGATTCGTCCCCGCCAGTGATGCATCCTATCACTGCGGTGTCGTCCGCAAACTTTAGGATGATGTTGTCCTTGTGGGAGGCGACACAGTCAAGGGGTGAACAGGGTGTAGAGGATGGGGCTGAGGACGCATCCCTGTGGAGTGCCAACATTTGTAATAATGCTGGCTGAAGTCCTATTACCAATCTGACAGACTGGGGCCTGCCAGTCAAAAAGTCTAGGAGCCAGTCACAGAGGGTGGGGTGCAGGCCAAGTGTGGACATTTTGTGGATGAGTCTGTGGGGGATGACCGTATTAAAAGCGGAGCTGTAGTCTATAAAGACCATCCTGATGTAGGAGTCTTTGTTTTCCAGGTGGGAGAGGGAATACTGGAGGACAGCAGCGATAGCGTCTGAGGTGGACCTGTTGGGCCGGTAGGCATACTGCAGGGGGTCTAGGGTGTCCGGTATGCTGCTCTTAATGTGTGCCAGTACCACTCTCTCAAAACACTTCATGATGATTGGAGTGAGTGCTACTGGCCTGTAATCATTCAGGCAGGCAGGTTTTTACCTGTGTTTGTGTGTCTATTTGTGTCTGATCTGTGTGTGTGTGTGTGTGTGTGTGTGTGTGTGTGTGTGTTAAATAACTCTGATATGATGATGCATGTGTAATTCACTGAGTTTGGCTTCTTTTTTTATTTTTGAAAGATGAGTCCGATGTGGGTGTTTTCCCTACTACTGGTCCTGCTGCCCCTTCTGGTCCTCTCCTTGGTCCTGCTGCCCCTCCTGGTCCTCTCCTTGGTCCTGCTGCCCCTCCTGGTCCTCTCTATTGTCCTGCTGCCCCTGCCTTTCTCGGTCAGGCGCCCGATTCATTCTGGCTGCCGGCAGAGATGAAGAAGACCATTCCACAGCAAGACCAGCGATGATTGCATCCACCCTGTGGGAGAACCAGAGGCTGCGGCCAGACTCGAAACTCTGGTACGAGCCACTCTAACCAGGCCCCAACACCAGAGCACTTTTTCACCCACAGGCTCCTGGCGTGGATGCCCTACCATCTATGGTAGGTCAGGGTGTGCTGTCCAGTGTGTAGGAGGCAGCTCACAGGTTTTTTGTGTTTATTTCAATAAAAAAAAATCTATTTTCAAATATAAATCTTTTATCTGAGTTTTATTCAATCAATTTGACACATTGCTAATAGCAAGTGATGCAGTCAATAAGAGAAAGAAACAGAGGTCTGATCATTTCAGATGCATCAACAAAGATACACACGCAACTTGAATAGAGCAACAGACCTGTAGGCCCATAGCACAGTCATTAAACATCATTAAAACAACAGCAAGTGTGCTTAAACTTCTGTTTGTTATGTCACAAGAAGCAAGATATTGGCTCTTGAATTTACACAAAACAACACTTTGGGAGACTTTGCCTGTTTTTATTTCTGGCGCTGGTGGGATTCAAACCGGTGACCTTCCGATCCACTCTTCCCCCCCATTCAAAAACGGAAAAGGCAATATTTTTTATTTTTCTTTAATCGTTTAGAATACATACTGATAAATAAACTAGTAAATAATGGAAAAGAAGCTTCAATTTCTCTCTCTCTTTCTCTTCCCTTAGCATCAAGCTGGGGAACAATAGTCTGTTAAGGGGGGGGAAGAAGGGGGAAGAAGAAAAAGGAGAAAAAAGAAGAAAACAAAAGAGAAATTGAGTCTTCTTTTGCAACTTTCATCACACAAATACATGTGTAACAACACACTTTAAGGTGAGTAAGCAACATTGCTAGTCTTTACTTTGTTCTGTTCAAATACATAGACTCAATTTTGTAAACTGTGCGCTGTGAGAAGGGTTCGAACCTGCGCGGGGAGACCCCATTGGATTTCGAGTCCAACGCCTTAACCTCTCGGCCATCACAGCTATACTGGCTTCTGCACTGCCTGGTCTGTAGTAAAGACAAAATCTTTTCAAGATCTAGACACGGACCAGAGTTTGCTTATTAAGGAAGCCTCATATAGAGACTTTTGAATATCAATTCACAGAAGCCATGTTACGAGGATGCAACTTACATTACACAAATACATGCGCAACAACACTTTGAGAAAGCAAAGGAATCCCATTGGATTTCGGGTCCTTATCCTTAACCACTCCGTCACCACAGCTGCCCTTAGCCTTTCATTGTTGTTTAGATGTTTCTACGTTACTTCTTCAAATTTGAAAGGGCCATGGGCTACACAGGAAAGGAGGTCCCAAAGACATTGGGAACCACAATTGCATTTTACACCACCACTTCAACCATCACGCAATTGCGTCTCAACAACTCATTTTTCCAAAGGTGGACCAACATGTCGTCCTTTAAGAGGGATGTCGTTGTCCCAGCGCTGTGAGCAGGGTTCGAACCTGTGCGGGGAAACCCCATTGGATTTCAAGTCCAACACCTTAACCACTCGGCCATCACAGCTTCCCTTTGCATGTCATTGTTCCTTACACTTTTGTAAATTTTGAAACATGAAAATGACACAGCCTTGCAGGCAAAGGGTTTGAAAGGAAATGCCAAAGGCATTGGGAAATATGTTTGGTTTTAAAGCAAACGCCTTAACCATCCTGCAATTGCAGCTCGATTTGTTTTATATCAGGTTTCCAAAAGTGGGCCGACATCTTGTACATAAATAGGGACACAGCTGTGTTTACGCTGAGAGCAGGGTTCAAAGCTGCACAGGGAAACCCCATTGGATTAGTAATCCTACGCCTTAACCTCTTTGCCATCAAAGCTCCCTGGTGATTTTTATCGTTTTCTAAGTTACTTCTTCACGTGTGAAAGGGCCATGGTCGCACAAGAAGCAATCCTAAAGGCATTGGGAACCACATTTGTTTTTCTTCTGGAAGGTATTTTTCTATTTCGATCACAGCTACCCTTAGCATTTTATCGTTACTTACAGTAAGTTACTTCTTGACATGTGAAAGGGACTTACAGGAAGGGTTTGAAAGGAAATAACAAAGCATTTATGCATAAGGATTCATGAGTTTATTGACTATTAAAGTGATGTTACAGGAAAATTTTTATTATCTCAGTTTACAGTTCTAAACGTAGCGCTAATAAGCAGACACGGGTCCCTGTCACATGCCCTTCGTGTGGTGTGTATGCGTGTGGATTCCATGCAGCCCAATGCCATGGGCACACTATACAAAATGAAAGTGACACTTAACAGTAATGCTGCTTCTAAAGTTGACGCTGTTAAACTAGGGATTCCGTGGCTGAATGAGATAAAACAGTGATTCGATTCATAGATTATATTTGTACGAACTACGCATTGATTCATTGATTCAATTCAGACACAAAACAAGAGGTTTCAAAAATACAGAAATAGTCACGATATTCTCTTTTAATGATTCATTCGTAGATAATGACAATTAAAGTAGTTTGAAAATATGTGGCTGCGCTGTTACTAATGCTTTATAAATGCAACACATGCTTATAATGTGCAAACTGAATTATGAACCCATTATAACGGAAACCCCTTTGTGTGAAGTGTCACCAAAAGAAAAGAAAACAGAGACAGTAAATACATTTGAGCTACTCTATTACTCATTTATTTGCAAATATATATTCTAAGTATCTGTAGGATGAAAGTAAAGTGGCAAAGACACAAATCAGTGTAAGGTTTAGGTATGTTAACGGACCCAGGTGCGGTGCAGAGAAAGAGAGGCGGACAAGTAGTTAGCGGTACTAAACAAAAGGATCTTTACTTTGGATGAGTAGTCAAAACAGGACACAAAAATAGGGACTCAATGCTCGAAATCAAAGAGGAGATCACAGTCTCAAAACAGTACTTGTATACTCGTATGACTTACGCTCACAAAGCGACCAACAAAGGTGAAGACGAAGCGGGAGTGAAGGGAAGTGAGGGTACATATTGCATGAGTGACAATTACACACAGGTGCTGGTGATAAGTATGTGATTGAGGTGGCACAGTGGACGGACGGAGGGAGGCAAGTAGGGGGACGCATTGGGAAGCACAACCCACATCCGTAACAAATCAGTGAGGCTCCTGTGGTCCTGCAGATCGGGGGGGTGGGGGGGGGAGACATAACAAGAAGACGTGAGGTTATTTTTTAAACTTTAACTGGAATACTTATTGGATTTCACTGAAGAACTTCCCATTCTTTGGGGTGACCGATGAGGTCTGACCCTATGGAATTCCTAAGAGAGAAAGAAAGAGAGAGAGAGAGAGGGGAGGGGGAAGTGAAAAAATAATGGTCAGAATACAATGACTTACAATCATTTAAACTACTTTTTCCTATTACTTAAAAGCCTGTGTGTGTGTGTGTGTGTGTGTGTGTCCAGGAGGACTCGATGAGGAGCTGGAGGTGGTGCTCCAGGAGGCTGGAAACTCCAATGACCAGAGACTCTGGTTTGAAGTACCAGGGAACCTCCAGAAGCATCATCAGCCCGCCCTGAGTTAAGGCTCTGAGTTACTGCTAATTCACAGTATCCATTTAAACTGAACTATAGATTGGATGCTAAATGCTAGAGAGAAGGAACAGTAACAACATCAGAACTTGTCTGTACTTTCAGCTGCACCAGCCATCTCCTCAGCCTCTGATTCCATGTTGCTGGCAGGCAGGCAGGCAGGCAGGAGTGCAGAAGAGAGTACAGACGCTCCACAAACCCACCAGGTTGCTAACAGGAAACACAAGAGAGAGAGCAGAGAGTCATATGGACTTGTCAACAAAGTCACAGTGAAAGAACTGTACTAACCACCACCAGGGGCCTCCCCACCATCACCCCAAACTGAACCAGCTCATAGATGATGTCTAACAAAAGACAAACACATTTAGAACAAAATAGCAATGATATTAAAAAGAAGGTATTAATACAGGTACAGGTATTCGATGCGAGACTATTGAATTGCCTCTACAGCTCATCCAGAATGCTGCCGCCAGTCTGGTGTTCAAACTCCCCAAATTCTCCCATGTCACTCCCCTCCTCCGCACCCTTCACTGGCTCCCGGTAGCAGCTCTCATCAGATTCAAGACCCACGACTGGCCGCCTGGCACCGCCGCCCCTTCGGTCATGGCTTTTCACTGTCCTGGCGACCCGCTGGTAGAATGAGCTTCCTACTGCTGTCATGACTGCAGAGTCACTACCAATCTTCCGCTGTAGATTGAAGACCTACATCTTAACGGTCCCTCCTACAAGTTTCTCTCCTGATAATAATAAAAATGTCCTTCTTCTAGCATTGTGACTGCCTATGGCCACTGGTCCGAGCATTGATTACTTTATCTTATGATGACTGATGGATAGATGATTCACTTACTTAGACAAATGTATTTGTTGTCAGTCACTTTGGATAAAGGCATCTGCTAAATGCCATGAATGTAATGTAAATGTCCTCATGGATCAGTCCTCTCTACGGACAATAATGACATTGCACCACTGAATATGTGTTGCTAGAATACAAAATAACATAGCGCAAGGCCAAAATGTACATTCCTTGGCAAAATGCATGGAGCTGGCTAGCAAGCTTGCTAGTTCAAGCTAAAGGCTTAAAGCGGGCGAGCTAACTCTTAGAAACTGTCAACGGATTACTTAGCCATCTAGCAGCTAACAATGCTACCATTGCTTCTCGCAAAATAGTCATTGCACAAACAATGTGTTCGATATGTGTCTACTGTAAAATGTAATTAAATGCCACATACCGTTTTCGAAGTCGCTGTCGCTTCCCTCTTCACGATCTCGAACCCTGCAAAAAAAGAAGACAAGAACAACAACCTGTCAAAGAGACGGCAGGCCGCAGTCCACGCACTCTCGCAGTCAAACCTGAAAAACACCGAGGCATTTTTCAGTGCCTTTCGTTGCTTATGCTAAATCTCAACTGAAGTTTGTTGTTATCTGGAGCGGATTGAACATTCCATAGAATGTTGCTGATGTTCTACATTGAAAGGTTGCATAGCAACACACAGTTTTGAAAATAATGAGTAATAATCATACATGACACATATCATGAACACTTTTCAAAATGCTTTACCATGTGACCTCTAGAAATAGAACACGAGCAACATTCTATGTTTGATCCAGCGCTACGCAGCAATGATGTTGACATTGACTAGATCCAGCTGGTCTTCTGAGCGCTAGCATTACTACGCCATTAGCATTAGCAACGAAAGGTACTGAGAAACGCCTCGGTGTTTTTCAGGTTTGCTGCGGGACTGCGTGGACTGCGGACTGCCATTTCTACGACAGGTTGTTGTTCCTGTTTTCTTTTTGAGAGGACAGCGACTTCGAAGCAGGCATGTCACGTTTAATTACATTTTACAGTAGACACATAGTCAACAAATGCATCTGTGTAATGGCATGACTGTTAGTCCGTCAGTAGCAACGGTGGTAGCATTGTTAGCTTTAGCTTGAACTAGCTCGCTTGCTCGTCACCTACGTGCATGTTCGACTTGTGCTGTGTTGTTTTAGCAACACATATCGAGTGGTTGTCTAACTATCGTTCAGATATTGTCTAACTATCTTTCAGATATGGTCCAACTATCGTCACATACCCTCTCCGAAGTCGCTGCCGTCGCTTCCCTCTGCACGATCGCGAACCCAACAAAAAAGAAAACACGGACGTAAAAACGGCAGGCAGCAGTCCAAACCTGAAAAACAGGCATTTTTCAGCCCGTTTTGCTCTGAAAACCAGCTGGTTTGTGTCGATGTAAACATCAACTGAAGTTTGTTGTTATCTGGAGCGGATTGAACATTCCATAGAATGTTGCTAATGTTCTATATCGAAAGGTTGCATAGCAACACACAGTTTTGAAAATAATTAATAATAATCATAGATGTATCATAAAGACTTTTCAAAAATGCGTTACCATGTGACCTCTAGAAATAGAACATGAGCAGCATTCTATGGAATGGTTGATCCGGCGCTACACAGCAACACACTTCTGTTGATGTTTACATTGACGAGAGCTAGCATAACTAAGCCATGAGCATTAGCATTACTAAGCCATGAGCATTAGCAACGAAAGGTACTGAAATATGTCTCGGGTGTTTTTCATTATTGGATGCGGAATGCGTTGTTAGAAATTATATTTTATAAAAACAGTTTATTATTGCTATAATAAAAATACATTACTGCAGTGTGCTAAATTTACTAATGTGATGGTCTGTTGATAAATGGGATGAATCAAGCATTAGTCCCATAGTACGTTGGATTAATACATGGAGAGGTTAAGCCAGGTCATCAAGAAAGATGTCGCAACACACGCTTACACAAAGAGCAAAAGTGGAAAAGTACCAGGCTAGGGGGGACATACCAGAGTAGGTATCTTATCTCTAACAGGGTGCTGACTCCGCAGATGGGACGAATGGTGTGACCAGCCCGTGAACAACAAGGGATGCCAAGTCTAAACCACGGTTCCTCCCCAACCAAATAGCGAATCACAATCACTTTGTTTACTGTAAATGCTTTGTTTGACTGTTTGAATGCATCCATTTTTGGAGGGTTGGTTACAGATTAACAGCTTGCTGACTGTGATTTTCTTCTCCAAAAGTGGTCCTTGTACAAGCCTAGAATTCTGACATATAAATAAATAGCTAAAAGTAAGAAGTAGTTTGTCTTCTCCTTCAAATAAACGAACACGTTTTCACAGTGTCGACTACGGACTGCCGTTTCTATGACAGGTTGTTGTTCATGTTTTTTTTTGTTGTAACCGATTGTTGAGAGAACGTCGACTTCGAAGCGGGTTAGTTTAATTTTAACATTTTACAGTAGACACATAGTCAACATATGTACCTGTGTGGTGGTATTAGCATTAGTCCTTTTGGTGGTAGCAGTGGAAGCATTCTTAGCTTTAGCTTGAACTAGCTAGCTTGCTAGTCACCTACATGCATTTTGGACTTGTGCTGTGTTGTTTTAGCAACAAATATTTAGTGGTTCTCTAACTAACGTTTAGAGGTAGTCCAACTATTGTTATTGCTCATACTTATACTTATTAGTGGGCTTGCTTCAGCAAGTCCAACTATTGTTCTTCGACATACTTATTATTATTATTATTATTTTTATTATTATTATTATTATTACAATACTTACACCTGCAACAACTTTTCAGCTATTCACACATTTTTTCTGAATGTCAGGTTTCCAAAGGTGGGCCGACATCTTGTAAAGAAAGAGGGATATTGTTGTCTCTGTGCTGTGAGCAGGGTTTAAACCTACGCAGGGAGACCCGATTGGAGTTTTAGTCCAATGCCTTAACCACTCGCGCCAAAACTGGGGAACAATAGTTTGTTGAGGGGGGGGGGAGAGAAGTTGCGAAGAAGGGGGAGGAAGAAAAAGGATTAAAAAAAAGAGAGGAAAAGGGGGAAAAGAAAGAGAGAAATTTAGGCTTTTTTTTCATTATCTACTAGTTTATTTGTCAGTATGTATTCTAAACGATTAAAGAAAAGAAAAATCGCCTTTTCCGTTTTTCAATGGGGGGAAAGAGTGGATCCCAAAGTCACCGTTTCGAATCCTACCAGCGCCAGCAATAAAAATGGACAAAGTCTCCCAAGTGTTGTTTTGTGTAAATTCAAGATCCCTTGAGCCAATATTTTGCTTCTTGTGGCATAACAAACACAAGTTTATGTACACTTGCTATTGTTTTAATGATGTTTTAATAATTGTGCTCTGGGCCTGTGTGTGTGTAACTTTGTTCATGCATCTGAAATGATCAGTTCTAAAATGATCAGACCTCTGTTTCTCTTGTGGACTGCATCACTCGCTATTATGAATGTGTCGAATTGATCGAATTAAACTCAGATAAAAGATTCATATTTAAAAATAGAATATTTTTTATTGAAATAATCACAAAAAACACACACATCCACACACTCACACACAAATAAACAAGTTAAACTCTTAAAAACCCTGAGGTTGAATAAATAACTTTTTACAAAGAGAAGAAGAAGCTATTTCTTCATCTTCTCCAACCTTCTCCAGTCCTGTGCTGCCCACACTTCCTGCAGGAGTTGGCCTCTCCAGTCCGTTTGCGGACCTTCGGGGCAGCCAGATGAGGGGCAGGTGGAGCAAATGGGGTTGGATAAATGACAGGAGGGACAGCAAACACAAGGCGGGTAGGGGTTAGGGTTAGGGTTAGGGAAAGTAGTGGGAGGGAAGTGTAAAAAGTGGTGGGAGGGAAAGTAAAAAGTGAACTGCTGGTCCACATTGGGTTTCTAGGGGCTCCAAACACCTGGGACGGGCCATTAGCGGTAGGGAGAGGAAACAGCTGCCTCTGGGCTTCCAGCCTGGGCCTCACTGCGGGTGGTGCTGCAGCCGCTGTTGCAGTGGCCCTCCACTTTGTCCGAGCCTTCCCTGCTGTGCTCTGTGGCAGGTGGTAGGAGTGTTCAACTCCGGGTGGTTGAGGAGCAACAGCAGGGCGGACATTGCCCGGAGGAAGGGACTCAGCAGCCAGAGGAATGCGAGGAGGCAGGTTAATCTCCTGGTGCAGCAAGGACCCTGTGCGTATATTATGAATATTTCTGTTACATATGATGGTAAACAGACACTAGGGAGATTCTCATTGTCTGACAACAAGAATGAGGGAGTCTAAACTGTGACCATCACTGACCTGTCTGAACAGGATGCTGGGCCATACTGGTGTGGAGTGAATGTCAAGAGAACCGAAGCGGGCTTCATCGCACTGATTAGTCAGGCGCATCTGCATGTTGAAGGTGAGTGACTGAAAGGTTGACCAGGACCGAAAGAACGATTAAAAGAAGGAACATTGTAAATAAACAGGGTTTTCCCTTATCACCACCACCGAATCCGCCTCTGTGTTTAGGACCTTTGTTACAGTGGCTCCCAACCAGGGGCAAAGGAGGCGGATTCGGTGGTGATAAGGGAAAACCCCGTTTATTTACAATGTTCCTTCTTTTTTTCGTTCTTTCGGTCCTGGTCGACTTTTCAGTCATAGCTTTTCAGCCCTTTTCTCCCCCAAAGCAGAGGCACACACATCTTAAACCATTTAGTTAACGAGGCTTCATTCACAACAGGTGCGCAACGAAGCCTCGCTTCCGTAACCCTTGCCACGGTCCTGTAGCTCCCTCTACAGGCCGAACGCTGCATGTCCCCCCACAATTGATTTGATTCATAACCATTTTTATTGACAATGAAGTGTATGGCGATAAAAGCTTATGATTGATGACAGGTAGACAGATTTGATTGATTATAAAATATTGCTCCTAGTCCCATGACAGAATTTCACAGTTAGATGTATTGCTCCTAGTCCCATGACAGACTTTGACAGTTAGATTGACATTCTTCCTCTTGTTGGCCTCAGGTGGTGACCAAGAAGCACAGGGCCATGGGGGACAGGACAGTGAGTGGCTGTCTCGCCTCAAGACCTCTGCCACCACTGGGGTTTGGCCCTCTGATGTAGGGGACAGGCCAGCCCCCAGTCAGAATAGGTGGTATGCTCTCTACCAGAAGGTACATTTTGTCTGTGAAATACACCAACAGATTAAACAGATATAGGCTAGGTTGTATATGCCATGACATTGAGCATACCATGTGGTTACAGATTGAGAAATGTCCAGTGCAGACCCGCGGCCAGACATCGTTGTTTGGTGGGCCAGAGTTGTGTCTGTGGATTTCACTCCCAGAAGGTAATGAAGGGACATCAGATGTAACTATTTGTCATGCTGAAATATCAGTAGTATTGATACTTGTTGTATCTGTATGTCTTCAGCAGCCAGCCAGTGTTCCACCGGCACCCACATCTGCCTCAGTGCCTGTTGCTGCCACGGTCCAGGGTCCAGTTCCACCTCGTGCCACGGCCCCTGCAGAGACCACAGCCTCAGACCCTGCCAAGTCTGTGCAGAGTCCTCTGCGGCCTACATTGACTGTGTCAATGGTAAATATTTCCATAACATTTTGCCAAACGTTATCCATCCATTTTATCGCAGCACTGTTTTGTCATCATTTTATTCTGACCAATTTCACTTGCCATTCTTCTCTTTAGTTTTATAAATCCTGGTTTGGAGGGGCTTCTGGTGCTGCAGCCAAACCAAACCTTGTGGCTAGGTAGCCAGTTGAGGTATTACATGGATTTGTTCGTCTTAATGTCTCTGTGTTATTAGTGTAACTCGTGTGACTAATGTGGCTTTTGTCTACAATCACATAGGTACATGCACAATCACAATATCAATCAACCTAACAATCACAATATAGTCTCCTGGTGTACTCTACCTTTCCTCTCCCTCACAGTCTCTGTCCAGCCCTGCTACGACCTCTGCTGGTACTCCATGAGGACCCCCTCCTCTGTTCCCAAGTCCCTGTCCAGCCCTGCTACGGCCTCCATGAGGACCCCTTCCCCTGTACCCAAGTCCCTGTCCAGCCCTGCTATGGCCTCTTTGAGGACCCCTTCCCCTGTACTACCCATGTCCCCCTCCAGCCCTGCCTCCACCTATATTAGGACCATCTCCCCTTTCTCTCTGCCTCCATCCCCCTCTGCTACGGCGTTTGTGAGGACCACCTCTACCTCTCAGGCTACTGCCAGCCCTGCAAGTGCTCTCTTTTTTACCTGTGTTTATGTTTGTGTGTATGTGTGTGTGTGTGTGTGTGTGTGTGTGTGTGTGTGTGTGTGTGTGTGTGAGTGTGAGTGTGAGTGTGAGTGTGAGTGTGAGTGTGAGTGTGTGTGTGTGTGTGTTAAATAACTTTGATATTATTATTGCATGTGTAATTCACTGAGTTTGGCTTCTTTTATTTAGGATATAATTATTTAGGATATACTAAGGATGAGTCCGATGTGGGTGTTTTTCCTACTACTGGTCCTGCTGCCCCTCCTGGTCCTCTCCTTGGTCCTCTCCTTGTGTGTGTGTGTGTGTGTGTGTGTGTGAGTGTGAGTGTGAGTGTGAGTGTGAGTGTGAGTGTGAGTGTGAGTGTGAGTGTGTGTGTGTGTGTGTGTTAAATAACTTTGATATTATTATTGCATGTGTAATTCACTGAGTTTGGCTTCTTTTATTTAGGATATAATTATTTAGGATATACTAAGGATGAGTCCGATGTGGGTGTTTTTCCTACTACTGGTCCTGCTGCCCCTCCTGGTCCTCTCCTTGGTCCTGCTGCCCCTCCTTGTCCTCTCCTTGGTCCTGCTGCCCCTCTTGGTCCTCTGCTTGGTCCTGCTGCCCCTCTTGGTCCTCTCTATTGTCCTGCTGCCCCTGCCTTTCTCGTTCAGGCGCCCGATTCATTCTGGCTGCCGGCAGAGATGAAGAAGACCATTCCACAGCAAGACCAGCGATGATCATCCACTCTGTGGGAGAACCAGAGGCTGCGGCCAAACTTGAAGCTCTGGTACGAGCCCCCGGTACCAGGGCTCATTTACAACCAGGCCCCAACACCAGAGCACTTTTTCACCCACAGGCTCCTGGCGTGGATGCCCTACAATCTGTGGAAGGTCAGGGTGTGCTGCCCAGTGTGTAGGAGGCAGCTCACAGGTTTTTTTTGTGTTTATTTCACAAATCTTTTTTCAATTTTCAATTATAAATGTTTTATCTGAGTTTTATTCAATCAATTTGACACATTGCTAATAGCGAGTGATGCAGTACATAACAGAAAGAAACAGAGGTCTGATCATTTTATAACTGATATCATTTCAGATGCTTAAACAAAATTACACACACAACTTGAATAGAGTAACAGACCTGTGGGCCAAAAGCACAGTCATTAAACATCGTTAAAACAACAGCAAGTATATATTTTTCGATTTCAAATATAAATCTTTTTATCTGAGTTCTACAAGAGAAAAAAACAGAGGTCTGATCATTTTATAAATTTGCCTGTTTTTATTTCTGGCGCTGGGGGGATTCGAACCGGTGACCTTCGGATCCACTCTTTCCCCCATTCAAAAGCGGAAAAGGCGACATTTTTTATTTTTCTTTAATCGTTAGAATACATACTGACAAATAAACTAATAGATAATGGAAAAGAAGCCTCAATTTCTCTCTCTCTCTTTATTTTCCCTCTTTTTTCTCCTTCCCCCCCCCTTAACAGACTATTGTTCCCCAGCTTTGGCGCGAGTGGTTAAGGCGATGGACTGTTACTCCATAGTGCTCTGTATGCGTGGGTTCGAATCCCATCCTCTTTGCACAGCCTTGCTTCTTTTTCCGCTTGGATGACCGTGGGCGTGGAAACAGAGAAGACGGCGGCGGTGGAGAAACAATGCAAAGCATGCGGCACTTCCTTCAGAGGCCACATTCAGACGGGACATCGTCCAACAGCTTTTTTGAGAACGGAGACAGCTTCAACATAGAAGGCAGAGGCGGGGTTCGAACCGAAAAGGACACCTAACTTGCATTGGCCGGGAATTAAACTCGGGTCAACTGCTTGGAAGGCAGCTATACTCACCATTATACCACCAATGCGATAATCCATTGTGCTTTGCACGCGTGGGTTTGAATCCCATCCTCGTCACACAGCCATGCTTCTTTGTCAGCTTGGACGACCGTGAGCGTGGAAACAGAGGAGGTGGAGAAGCAATGTAAAGCGTGCGGCACATCCTTCGGAGACCACATTCAGACGTCCAACAGCTTCTTTGAGCACGGAGACAGCTTCAACCTTGGCGGGGTTCGAACCGACGCTTTCAACGAGACTGAAGTGTCATTCTTGCGCCTTAGGATACGCAGGCATGGGCCCATCAGGAAAAGGACACCAAACTTGCATTGGCCGGGAATCGAACCCGGGTCAACTGCTTGGAAGGCAGCTATGCTCACCACTATACCACCAATGCGCTTATGAGACCATTCACGACCACCACATTCATATGCTCTCCAGGACTCACCATTTCAACATTTTGCAGGGTCTTTGTTGTCATTTTTATTTCATGGGCTGGATTACTCAGTAAAAAAGGGAGGGGGGGGGAGGGAGTTTTAGGGAGCTTTTTGCCGACAGGGCGGACACATCCCCCAACCTGAGGCTCCATTGCGGGGGAGGGGTATCCATTAGTAGGTGGCTCGTTGGTCTAGGGGTATGATTCTCGCTTCGGGTGCGAGAGGTCCCGGGTTCAAATCCCGGACGAGCCCTCTGATTTCGCCTTTCACCAGCTAAAACGACTCAATCAAAGTGTCTTGGGTCGCTGATTCAGCAAATGGATCACCTTGCCAACGTTGCGGATGAGATACTCCTTTTTTTGTGCGGACACTTCCCACAACCTGAGGCTCCGTTGCGGTGGAGGGGCAAGGTGTTGTCAGACGGTTCGTTGGTCTAGTGGTATGATTCTCGCTTTGGGTGTGAGAGGTCCTGGGTTCAAATCCCGGACGAGCCCTTTGACGAAACCTTTCACAAGCTGGGTCCACCAAATGAAAGTCCTTTGGCTCAAAGGTTCAACAACTGTTTCCCCAGGTAGCAGCAAAATTCCACTGTTAAAAAGCCTTTCCTCATGTCCTGGCTTTAAGTATCCGGTGGAAAGGGCTACCGGGCCAACGGGAGCGTAGGACGAGGTGGCTGAGTGGTTAAGGCGATGGACTGCTAATCCATTGCTCTCTGCACGCGTGGGATCGAATCCCATCCTCGTCGCACAGCCATGCTTCTTTGTCAGCTTGGACGAGTCGCTTGATTCTGTTTGCTTCTTAATACAGGTGACCTCTGGCAGGGTTTATTTTGAAACAGCCTTCTTCTAAACAGGAGATCCTGGGTTCGAATCCCAGCGGTGCCTCAGATTTCTGCTTGCACTCACAGCAAAATCCATCTTCAAGCACTGCTTTATTATTATTTTTAACAGTTTTAGACTTTTTGGTTACAGGGGAGAGATTACATTCCTACTTTCACTCAGGCTCTCTGGTGCAATGCATAACCCATTGGACTTCTAGGCTTCTCAGCGGTAGGGATTCAAAGGTTGTGGGTTCGAGTCCCACCAGAGTCGCTTGATTCTGTTTGCTTCTTTATACAGTGGAACCTCGAGATACGAATGCCCCAATATACGAATGTTTTAAGTTACGAATAGAAATTTCGTAAAATTTGTGCTCTGAGATACGAATGAAAATTTGAGATACGAATCCTTTTTTTTCGCCAGAAGTGGCAGCCGCGCGCGAGAACTGGCAGCCGCCTGCACACGAACCCTTTTTTTTTTTTTATTTGAGATACGAATGTTTTGACTTACGAAGGAAGTCTCGGAACGGATTAAATTCGTATCTCGAGGTTCCACTGTACAGATGACCTCTGGCAGGGTTTATTTTGAAACAGCCTTATCGTCTTCTTTCCTTTTGCTGCCGTTGTTCTAAAAAAATGTTTTGCCATTGAGAGGCAACTTCTGCAGGTCTCTGTGTCGCAATTGGTTAGCGCGTTCGGCTGTTAACCGGAAGGCTGGTGGTAGATAGACTTTTCCCACTGTCAAATCGTCTCTAGTGTGCCAGGATGGGCTTCCTCCATCGAATCTGATTTGGCTTCGCAAGTTTACTGACAAATGGGTTGTGAAGAGTCTTTGCAGGCGCTGTGGCTTAGTTTGTCAAAGTGCCTGTCTCGTAAACAGGAGATCCTGGGTTCGAATCCCAGCGGTGCCTCAGATTTCTGCTTGCACTCACAGCAAAATCCATCTTCAAGCACTGCTTTATTATTATTTTTAACAGTTTTAGACTTTTTGGTTACAGGGGAGAGATTACATTTCTGCTTTCACTCAGGCTCTGTGGCGCAATGGATAGCGAATTGGACTTCTAGGCTTCTCAGTGGTAGGGATTCAAAGGTTGTGGGTTCGAGTCCCACCAGAGTCGCTTCATTCTGTTTTCTTCTTAATACAGTGGAACCTCGAGATACGAATGTTTTGAGTTACGAATTGAAATTTCGTAAAATTTCTGCTCTGAGATACGGTTGAAAATTTGAGATACGAATCCTTTTTTTTCACGAGAAGTGGCAGCCGCGCGCGAGAACTGGCAGCCGCCTGCACACGAACCCTTTTTTTTTTTTTATTTGAGATACGAATGTTTTGACTTACGAAGGAAGTCTCGGAACGGATTAAATTCGTATCTCGAGGTTCCACTGTACAGATGACCTCTGGCAGGGTTTATTTTGAAACAGCCTCATCGTCTTCTTTCCTTTTGCTGCCGTTGTTCTAAAAAAATGTTTTGCCATTGAGAGGCAACTTCTGCAGGTCTCTGTGTCGCAATTGGTTAGCGCGTTCGGCTGTTAACCGGAAGGCTGGTGGTAGATAGACTTTTCCCACTGTCAAATCGTC
>NC_139654.1:49088174-49153174 GCF_951799395.1 Argentina silus
GATTATAATCTCCTATGCGTTGTTTAGGAGTCTGATGGCAGTGGGAAAGAAGGAGTTCTTTAGTCTGGTGGTCCTGCATTTAACACTTCTGTACCTCCGGCCTGAGGGTAGAAGTGTGAACAGTCCGTGTTGGGGGTGGGTGGGGTCCTTGGGGATGGATGGCTCTCCTGTGGACTCTGCGGTGGTAGATGCTCTGCAGAGAGGGCAGTGGAGTCCTGGTGATTTTCTCAGCGGTCTTCACCACTCTCTGCAGGCGTCTGCGGTCCATAGCAGTAGTGCTGCTGTACCACACAGTGATACAGCTGGTTAGGATGCTCTCAACAATGCAGCTGTAGAAGTTGCTGAGGATCTTGGGCGACATGCCAAACTTCCTCAACCTCCTCAGAAAGTACAGCCGCTGTTGGGCCTTCTTAACCAGCTGTGTGGTGTTAAGTGTCCAGGTGAGGTCCTCGCTGATGTGGACGCCCAGGTATTTGAAGCTGCTCACCCTCTCTACTTCGAGTTCCCGGATGTACAGTGGCCGATGAGGTCCCCTCTTCTTCCTCATGTCCACTATCATCTCCTTGGTCTTGTCCGTATTGAGGGTGAGGTTGTTGTCCTCACACCATGCTACCAGACTGGCCACCTCCCTCCTGTAAGCCGATTCGTCCCCGCCAGTGGGACGAATCACTGCGGTGTCGTCCGCAAACGTTAGGATGATGTTGTCCTCGTGGGAGGCGACACAGTCAAGGGATGACCAGGGTGTAGAGGATGGGGCTGAGGACGCATCCCTGTGGAGTGCCAACATTTGTAATAATGCTGGCTGAAGTCCTATTACCAATCTGACAGACTGGGACCTGCCAGTCAAAAAGTCTAGGAGCCAGTCACAGAGGGTGGGGTGCAGGCCAAGTGTGGACATTTTGTGGATGAGTCTGTGGGGGATGACCGTGTTAAAAGCGGAGCTGTAGTCTATAAAGAGCATCCTGATGTAGGAGTCTTTGTTTTCCAGGTGAGAGAGGGAATACTGGAGGACAGCAGCGATAGCGTCTGAGGTGGACCTGTTGGGCCGGTAGGCAAACTGCAGGGGGTCTAGGGTGTCCGGTATGCTGCTCTTAATGTGTGCCAGTACCACTCTCTCAAAACACTTCATGATGATTGGAGTGAGTGCTACTGGCCTGTAATCATTCAGGCAGGTAGGTTTTTACCTGTTTGTGTGTCTATTTGTGTCTGTTTCTGTGTGTGTGTGTGTGTGTGTGTGTGTGTGTGTGTGTGTGTGTGTGTGTGTTAAATAACTCTGATATGATGATGCATGTGTAATTCACTGAGTTTGGCTTCTTTTTTTATTTTTGAAAGATGAGTCCGATGTGGGTGTTTTCCCTACTACTGGTCCTGCTGCCCCTTCTGGTCCTCTCCTTGGTCCTGCTGCCCCTCCTGGTCCTCTCCTTGGTCCTGCTGCCCCTCCTGGTCCTCTCTATTGTCCTGCTGCCCCTGCCTTTCTCGGTCAGGCGCCCGATTCATTCTGGCTGCCGGCAGAGATGAAGAAGACCCTGTGGGAGAACCAGAGGCTGCGGCCAAACTCGAAACTCTGGTACGAGCCACTCTAACCAGGCCCCAACACCAGAGCACTTTTTCACCCACAGGCTCCTGGCGTGGATGCCCTACCATCTATGGTAGGTCAGGGTGTGCTGTCCAGTGTGTAGGAGGCAGCTCACAGGTTTTTTGTGTTTATTTCAATAAAAACAAATCTATTTTCAAATATAAATCTTTTATCTGAGTTTTATTCAATCAATTTGACACAGTGCTAATAGCGAGTGATGCAGTCCATAAGAGAAAGAAACAGAGGTCTGATTATTTCAGATGCATAAACAAAGATACACACGCAACTTGAATAGAGCAACAGACCTGTAGGCCCATAGCACAGTCATTAAACATCATTAAAACAACAGCAAGTGTTCTTAAACTTCTGTTTGTTATGTCACAAGAAGCAAGATATTGGCTCTTGAATTTACACAAAACAACACTTTGGGAGACTTTGCCTGTTTTTATTTCTGGCGCTGGTGGGATTCAAACCGGTGACCTTCCGATCCACTCTTCCCCCCCATTCAAAAACGGAAAAGGCAATATTTTTTATTTTTTTTAATCGTTTAGAATACATACTGTTAAATAAACTAGTAAATAATGGAAAAGAAGCTTCAATTTCTCTCTCTCTCTTTCTCTTCCCTTAGCATCAAGCTGGGGAACAATAGTCTGTTAAGGGGGGGGAAGAAGGGGGAAGAAGAAAAAGGAGAAAAAAGAAGAAAACAAAAGAGAAATTGAGTCTTCTTTTGCAACTTTCATCACACAAATAAATGTGTAACAACACACTTTAAGGTGAGTAAGCAACATTGCTAGTCTTTACTTTGTTCTGTTCAAATACATAGACTCAATTTTGTAAACTGTGCGCTGTGAGCAGGGTTCGAACCTGCGCGGGAAGACCCCATTGGATTTCGAGTCCAACGCCTAAACCTCTCAGCCATCACAGCTATACTGGCTTCTGCACTGCCTGGTCTGTAGTAAAGACAAAATCTTTTCAAGATCTAGACACGGACCAGAGTTTGCTTATTAAGGAAGCCTCACATAGAGACTTTTGAATATCAATTCACAGAAGCCATGTTACGAGGATGCAACTTACATTACACAAATACATGCGCAACAACACTTTGAGAAAGCAAAGGAATCCCATTTGATTTCGGGTCCTTATCCTGCCCTTAGCCTTTCATTGTTGTTTAAATGTTTCTATGTTACTTCTTCAAATTTGAAAGGGCCATGGGCGACACAGGAAAGGAGGTCCCAAAGACATTGGGAACCACAATTGCATTTTACACCTCCACTTCAACCATCATGCAACTGCGTCTCATCAACTCATTTTTCCATAGGTGGACCAACATGTCGTCCTTTAAGAGGGACGTTGTTGTCCCAGCGCTGTGAGCAGGGTTCAAACCTGCGCGGTGAAACCCCATTGGATTTCAAGTCTAACACCTTAACCACTCAGCCATCACAGCTTCCCTTTGCATGCTGTTATTCCTTACACTTTTGTAAATTACTTTTTGACACATGAAAATGACACAGCCTTGCAGGCAAAGGGTTTGAAAGGAAATGCCGAAGGTATTGGGAAATATGTTTGGTTTTACAGCAAACCCCTTAACCATCCTGCAATTGCAGCTCGATTTTTTTATATCAGGTTTCCAAAGGTGGGCCGACATCTTGTACATAAATAGGGACACAGCTGTGTTTACGCTGAAAGCAGTGTTCAAAGCTGCACAGGGAGACCCCATTGGATTAGTAATCCTACGCCTTAACCTCATCGTTTTCTAAGTTACTTCTTCACGTGTGAAAGGGCCATGGTCTCACAGGAAGGAATCCTAAAGGCATTGGGAACCACATTTGTTTTTCTTCTGGAACGTATTTTTCTATTTCGATCACAGCTACCCTTAGCATTTTATCGTTACTTACAGTAAGTTACATCTTGACATGTGATAGGGACTTACAGGAAGGGTTTGAAAGGAAATAACAAAGCATTTATGAGTAATGAGGATTCATGAGTTTATTGACTATGAAAGTGATGTTACAGGATAATTTGTATTATCTCAGTTTACAGTTCTAAACGTAGCGCTAATAAGCAGACACGGGTCCCTGTCACATGCCCTTCGTGTGGTGTGTATGCGTGTGGATTCCATGATATACAGAAATAGTCACGATATTCTCTTTTAATGATTCATTCGTAGATAATGACAATTAAAGTAGTTTGAAAATATGTGGCTGCGCTGTTACTAATGCTTTATAAATGCAACACATGCTTATAATGTGCAAACTGAATTATGAACCCATTATAACGGAAACCCCTTTGTGTGAAGTGTCACCAAAAGAAAAGAAAACAGAGACAGTAAATACATTTGAGCTACTCTATTACTCATTTATTTGCAAATATATATTCTAAGTATCTGTAGGATGAAAGTAAAGTGGCAAAGACACAAATCAGTGTAAGGTTTAGGTATGTTAACGGACCCAGGTGCGGTGCAGAGAAAGAGAGGCGGACAAGTAGTTAGCGGTACTAAACAAAAGGATCTTTACTTTGGATGAGTAGTCAAAACAGGACACAAAAATAGGGACTCAATGCTCGAAATCAAAGAGGAGATCACAGTCTCAAAACAGTACTTGTATACTCGTATGACTTACGCTCACAAAGCGACCAACAAAGGTGAAGACGAAGCGGGAGTGAAGGGAAGTGAGGGTACATATTGCATGAGTGACAATTACACACAGGTGCTGGTGATAAGTATGTGATTGAGGTGGCACAGTGGACGGACGGAGGGAGGCAAGTAGGGGGACGCACTGGGAAGCACAACCCCCATCCGTAACAAATCAGTGAGGCTCCTGTGGTCCTGCAGATCGGGGGGGTGGGGGGGGGAGACATAACAAGAAGACGTGAGGTTATTTTTTAAACTTTAACTGGAATACTTATTGGATTTCACTGAAGAACTTCCCATTCTTTGGGGTGACCGATGAGGTCTGACCCTATGGAATTCCTAAGAGAGAAAGAAAGAGAGAGAGAGAGGGGAGGGGAAAGTGAAAAAATAATGGTCAGAATACAATGACTTACAATCATTTAAACTACTTTTTCCTATTACTTAAAAGCCTGTGTGTGTGTGTGTGTGTGTGTGTCCAGGAGGACTCGATGAGGAGCTGGAGGTGGTGCTCCAGGAGGCTGGAAACTCCAATGACCAGAGACTCTGGTTTGAAGTACCAGGGAACCTCCAGAAGCATCATCAGCCCGCCCTGAGTTAAGGCTCTGAGTTACTGCTAATTCACAGTATCCATTTAAACTGAACTATAGATTGGATGCTAAATGCTAGAGAGAAGGAACAGTAACAACATCAGAACTTGTCTGTACTTTCAGCTGCACCAGCCATCTCTCAGCCTCTGATTCCATGTTGCTGGCAGGCAGGCAGGCAGGAGTGCAGAAGAGAGTACAGACGCTCCACAAACCCACCAGGTTGCTAACAGGAAACACAAGAGAGAGAGCAGAGAGTCATATGGACTTGTCAACAAAGTCACAGTGAAAGAACTGTACTAACCACCACCAGGGGCCTCCCCACCATCACCCCAAACTGAACCAGCTCATAGATGATGTCTAACAAAAGACAAACACATTTAGAACAAAATAGCAATGATATTAAAAAGAAGGTATTAATACAGGTACAGGTATTCGATGCGAGACTATTGAATTGCCTCTACAGCTCATCCAGAATGCTGCCGCCAGTCTGGTGTTCAAACTCCCCAAATTCTCCCATGTCACTCCCCTCCTCCGCACCCTTCACTGGCTCCCGGTAGCAGCTCTCATCAGATTCAAGACCCACGACTGGCCGCCTGGCACCGCCGCCCCTTCGGTCACGGCTTTTCACTGTCCTGGTGCCCCGCTGGTAGAATGAGCTTCCTACTGCTGTCATGACTGCAGAGTCACTACCAATCTTCCGCAGTAGATTGAAGACCCATCTCTTCAGGCTACATCTTAACGGTCCCTCCTACATGTTTCTCTCCTGATAATAATAAATATGTCCTTCTTCTAGCATTGTGACTGCCTATGGCCACTGGTCCGAGCATTGATTACTTTATCTTATGATGACTGATGGATAGATGATTCACTTACTTAGACAAATGTATTTGTTGTGAGTCACTTTGGATAAAGGCGTCTGCTAAATGCCATAAATGTAATGTAAATGTCCTCATGGATCAGTCCTCTCTGAGGACAATAATGACATTGCACCACTGAATATGTGTTGCTAGAATACGAAATAACATAGCGCAAGGCCAAAATGTACATTCCTTGGCAAAATGCATGGAGCTGGCTAGCAAGCTTGCTAGTTCAAGCTAAAGGCTTAACTCTTAGAAACTGTCAACGGGTTACTTAGCCATCTAGCAGCTAACAATGCTACCATTGCTTCTCGCAAAATAGTCATTGCACAAACAATGTGTTCGATATGTGTCTACTGTAAAATGTAATTAAATGCCACATACCGTTTTCGAAGTCGCTGTCGCTTCCCTCTTCACGATCTCGAACCCTGCAAAAAAAGAAGACACGAACAACAACCTGTCATAGAGACGGCAGGCCGCAGTCCACGCACTCTCGCAGTCAAACCTGAAAAACACAGGCATTTTTCAGTGCCTTTCGTTGCTTATGCTAAATCTCAACTGAAGTTTGTTGTTATCTGGAGCGGATTGAACATTCCATAGAATGTTGCTGATGTTCTACATTGAAAGGTTGCATAGCAACACACAGTTTTGAAAATAATGAGTAATAATCATACATGACACGTATCATGAACACTTTACCATGTGACCTCTAGAAATAGAACACGAGCAACATTCTATGTTTGATCCAGCGCTACGCAGCAACGCACCTCTGATGATGTTGACATTGACTAGATCCAGCTGGTCTTCTGAGCGCTAGCATTACTACGCCATTAGCATTAGCAACGAAAGGTACTGAGAAACGCCTCGGTGTTTTTCAGGTTTGCTGCGGGACTGCGGACTGCCATTTCTACGACAGGTTGTTGTTCCTGTTTCCTTTTTGAGAGGACAGCGACCTCGAAGCAGGTATGTCACGTTCAATTACATTTTACAGTAGACACATAGTCAATAAATG
Organism: Argentina silus; assembly: GCF_951799395.1. NCBI lineage: Eukaryota > Metazoa > Chordata > Actinopteri > Argentiniformes > Argentinidae > Argentina > Argentina silus. Next base: position 49,094,836 of record NC_139654.1, read on the forward strand.
CATCTGTGTAATGGCATGACTGTTAGTCCGTCAGTAGCTACGGTGGTAGCATAGTTAGCTTTAGCTTGAACGAGCTCGCTTGCTCGTCACCTACGTGCATGTTCGACTTGTGCTGTGTTGTTTTAGCAACACATATCGAGTGGTTGTCTAACTATCGTTCAGATATTGTCTAACTATCTTTCAGATATGGTCCAACTATCGTCACATACCCTCTCCGAAGTCGCTGCCGTCGCTTCCCTCTGCACGATCGCGAACCCAACAAAAAAGAAAACACGGACGTAAAAACGGCAGGCAGCAGTCCAAACCTGAAAAACACTGAGGCATTTTTCAGCCCGTTTTGCTCTAAAAACCAGCTGCACATGTAAACATCAACTGAAGTTTGTTGTTATCTGGAGCGGATTGAACATTCCATAGAATGTTGCTAATGTTCTATATCGAAAGGTTGCATAGCAACACACCGTTTTGAAAATAATTAATAATAATCATAGATGTATCATAAAGACTTTTCAGAAATGCGTTACCATGTGACCTCTAGAAATAGAACATGAGCAGCATTCTATGGAATGGTTGATCCGGCGCTACACAGCAACACACTTCTGTTGATGTTTACATTGACGAGAGCTAGCATAACTAAGCCATGAGCATTAGCATTACTAAACCATGAGCATTAGCAACGACAGATACTGAAAAATGTCTCGGGTGTTTTTCACTATTGGATGCGGAATGCGTTGTTAGAAATTATATTTTATAAAAACAGTTTATTATTGCTATAATAAAAATACATTACTGCAGTGTGCTAAATTTACTAATGTGATGGTCTGTTGATGAATGGGATGAATCAAGCATTAGTCCCATAGTACGTTGGATTAATACATGGAAAGATTAAGCCAGGTCATCAAGAAAGGTGTCGCAACACACGCTTACACAAAGAGCAAAAGTGGAAAAGTACCAGGCTAGGGGGGACATACCAGAGTAGGTATCTTATCTCTAACAGGGTGCTGACTCCGCAGATGGGACGAATGGTGTGACCAGCCCGTGAACAACAAGGGATGCCAAGTCTAAACCACGGTTCCTCCCCAACCAAATAGCGAATCACAATCACTTTGTTTACTGTAAATGCTTTGTTTGACTGTTTGAATGCATCCATTTTTGGAGGGTTGGTTACAGATTAACAGCTTGCTGACTGTGATTTTCTTCTCCAAAAGTGGTCCTTGTACAAGCCATTGCCCGGAGGAAGGGACTCAGCAGCCAGAGGAATGCGAGGAGGCAGGTTAATCTCCTGGTGCAGCAAGGACCCTGTGCGTATATTAGAAATATTTCTGTTACATATGATGGTAAACAGACACTAGGGAGATTCTCATTGTCTGACAACAAGAATGAGGGAGTCTAAACTGTGACCATCACTGACCTGTCTGAACAGGATGCTGGGCCATACTGATGGTGTGGATCTGAACTGGTGTGGATCTGACCGAACCATGAAGCCTGCCGACGACACCAGGATTCACCTCTCTGTGGGTAAGTGCTTGAAAACACAATTCTGCTTCCTCCTACAGTTAGTCACATTCACTGATCTGTCAAATCAACCCGGGCCGACTGCTTGGAAAGCAGCTATGTTCACCACAGGGTCTTTCTTGTCACCTTTTTTTCATGGGCTGGATTACTCAGTAAACAAGAGAGGGTGGGGGGGTGAGAAAAATCTTACAACAATGCACACACAGTGGAAGTAAACTCCCTGCTTTTTGCCGAATGGGCGGAAACGTCCCCCAACCTGAGGCTCCATTGCGGGGAAGGGGCATCCGTTAGTAGGTGGCTCGTTGGTCTAGGGGTATGATTCTCGTTTACGGTGCGAGAGGTCCTGGGTTCAATCCCAGACGAGCCCTCTGATTTAGCCTTTCACCAGCTCGGACGACTCCATCAAAGTGTCTTGGGTCGCCGCTTCAGCAGATGGGTCACCTTGCCAGCGTTGCGAATGATATATATATATTTTTTTTATGCAGACAGTGCGGACACTTCCCACAACCTGAGGCTCCGTTGCGGTGGAGGGGCAAGGTGTTGTCAGACGGTTCGTTGGTCTAGTGGTATGATTCTCGCTTCGGGTGTGAGAGGTCCCGGGTTCAAATCCCGGACGACCCCTTTGACGAAAACTTTCACAAGCTGGGTCCACCAAATTAAAGTCCTTTGGCTCAATGGTTCAACAGATGTTTCCCCAGGTAGCAGCAAAATTCCACTGTTAAAAAGCCTTTCTTCACATCCTGGCTTTAAGTATCCGGTGGAAAGGGCTACCGGGCAATCACGAGAGTAGGACGAGGTGGCAGAGTAGTTGAGGTGATGGACTGCTAATCCAATCTGCTCTGCACGCGTGGGTTCGAATCTCATCCTTGTCACACAGCCATGCTTCTTTGTCAGCTTGGACGACCGTGGGCGTGGAAACAGTGGAGAAACAATGTAAAGCGTGCGGCACATCCTTCGGAGACCACATTCAGACAGACGTTATCCAACGGCTTCTTTGAGCACGGAGACAGCTTCAACCTTGGCGGGGTTCGAACCGATGCTTTCAACGAGACTGAAGTGTCATTCTTGCGTCTTTGGATTGACACCTAACTTGCGTTGTTGTGTGCCAAAGTGTGAATGTGTATTTCAGAGAATAGCTAAACAAGGAGAACCCATACTTTTCAACAAGATCTGCACAGAGCTCTTCATCACAGAGGGAGATGCAGAGGTCAAACCTGAACATTTGGTGAGGAAGATTAAGGCAGCATCCAAAAGACCATACTGTATAGTGAGGGGTTAGTATACTGTATAGAGTAATTTAAGGTACCTCTGGAGAAAAGAATAAAGGAAATATGTCACAGGACTATTATACCCTAATCAGAGTACAGTGCTGAAACAAGCCATCAAAATCAAACTCTGACATGTAGCCACTGTAGAGACCCTGCTGTGCTCCTCTGAGGGTTAAATGGATTGCTAAATTCTGCCCCAGGATCAGTTTCATTTGTTTCCCAGTTCAGTTAGGCTTGAGGCTCAGAGAGCTGACGTGCTGATCCTTGATCTGTACGGTAGGTGGGGGAGATGTCTCCAAAGAGTAGCATGGGCTCATCTATGGCCTGATTCCAATCCACTCCCTTGCCCCTTCCACTGACTCCTACACCTTCAATGACTGAGTACAGTATGTGCACCTTAAAACCTGTATCCACAAAGTGTCTCAGAGTAAGAGTGCAGGTCCTACCTGATCCTAGATCAGCCCAACCTCTGCTAATTAATGTATTGGTTCTAACCCTAACCCTAAATACACATTGACACATTCACAATATGTTTTTTCACTTTTTTTGGACCACTCTTTTCTCATGAACCATGTTATATTTTGTTATGTTCATTTGTCTCATTACTTCATAGATAATGTATTAATTTGCGTGACGGTAAACCTGCACACTTTTAGCTCAGCAGGACATGGAATTAGAAGGGTTACAGTAAACGTGTATGTTTTTAGGTCAGCAGCACTTCAGTCAGAAACAGAGTCTTAGTTAACATTGTATCAGTGTGACCATACTCGTGCATTTAACCTCATATGAACAGTTTGATTTCAAATTCAAACTTTTAAAATATCGAGCCAAAAGAAGAAAGAATGCTTCAATGTCCCAATACAAACGCAGGTCAATATATTCTCTGTAACAACGGCACATTTTCACACAAGTCCCACTCATACCTTGAATTTGAAATGACTTGTGCTCCCGTTAGAGATGGTGAGTTGAGATAATCAGATTAGATGGGAACTTGTGGCGGAAGAAGGGAATTGTTTTAAGAAGCACACTAATTTCTGAGAGTAGGATGAGTTCCAGTAATACTCAACTGAAGACTCAACTAAATGAGCCCTAGAGTTGAATTAAAAACTCTCAAACATACATACACACACGGACAAACACGCATGCACGCCCGCACACATGGACACAAACAAACACACACACACACACACACACACACACACACATGCATGCATGCACACATGCACAAACACATAAATGCATGCATGCACAGAGTCTGCCACAGACACTCAAATTCACACACGCGCGCGCGCACATACACACGCACACACACGCACACACAAACACACTGAATTATGGGAAAGTTTGGCAATGAGATTCGTCCTCATTGTCAAACTTAATAAATTCCGCACACTCAACTTTTGAACTCCTTTGCTAGTCATTCTATCATGTAATTATGATATTCGCTGAAAAAAAAAACTACCAATCAGTTGGTAGAGCATAGCCCTAACCCTAACCCTAACACATAGGCCAGGGTTCAATTCATGAATTCATGAAAAGGACAATTACATTAACACTTCATGAGGACCTTTGATAATTGTAAACCACAGTTATACACTCACTGGCCACTTTATTAGGTACACCTTGCTAGTACTGGGTTGGACCCCCTTTTGCTTTCAGAACTGCCTTAATTCTTTGTGCCATAGATTCATCAAGGTGCTGGAAACATCCCTCCGTTGACATGATAGCATCACGCAGTTGCTGCAGATTTGTCGGCTGCACATCCATGATGCGATTCTCCCGTTCCACCACATCCCGAAGGTGCCCAATTGGATTGAGATCTGGTGACTGTGGAGGACATTGGAGTACAGTGAACGAAGGTTACGTAGGTAACCACGGTTATGTGAGCTAATTGGATCACTCCAATATGGTATCCTTCCGCGCGGCAGGATACGTTCCGAGTAGAATTTCAGAGAAGTCCCGTGTACCGGGTAGTGCTGCGGCTGCATCACCCCATAAACAGCAGTCCACAGCACTACTTCTTCCTCGTGTCCTTTTCGAGGCGCCATAGATCTCCGGAAAAAAGGATTGGAGTGATCCAATTAGCTCACATAACCGTGGTTACCTACGTAACCTTCGTTATGTAGCACTATATTGGATCACTCCAATATGGTATCACAATACCAGATCACTCGGTGATCTATGACCAGTCAACAAGCGAAGCCCAGCACTCACCTAGAAGACGGGGCTGATCTTGGGCCAGTCAACCTTGTAGTGGGCCATCGTCTGCTCCCAGAGAGGCGGAGGCAACCCCCAGCACTGCCCGTTCCACCTCATTAGAGGGGGCCACATTGACTTGGTAGAACCTAGCAAAAGTGCTAGGCGATGCCCAACTGGCTGCGGCACAGACGTCAGCGAGGGGAACTCCTCTGAGCAGGGCCCAAGAGGCAGCCACGCCCCTAGTAGAATGTGCTACTATAGCAGATGACAAAGGCCGGCCGGCCAGCTGATATGCGGTAGTAATGGTGTCAACAATCCAATGTGAGAGTCTCTGTTTCGAAAGCCTCTGACCCAGAACTCTCTCACCATAGCAGACGAAAAGCTGATCAGACTTTCGGAATGCTCGTGTCCGCGTGACATAAGTGTCCAAGGCCCTGACCGGGCACAGTACACTGGAGGTAGTACCTATCCCACTCGCACTCGTGGGAGGGGTATAGGCAGACAGGTGCAAAGGTCGGTTCACATGTCCGGTAGACAGGACCTTTGGTAGAAAAGAGGGGTTAGGTCGGAGGGTGACGCTCATTTTGTCGGGGCCCATCCGGAAACACTCAGCACTCACAGAAAATGCATGAAGTTCACTAATCCTCTTTGTGGAGGTAATGGCCAACAGGAATGCCACTTTCAAGGAAAGGTGCTTAAGAGACACAGAGCCCAGGGGCTCAAAAGGTGGCAGGGTAAGCGCTGACAGCACCACGTCGAGGTCCCAGGTGGGCACCAGAGGGGCCCTTACCGGACATAGACGTCGAACACCCTTCAGAAACCGGGAGAGTAAAGGGTGGCTACCCATCGGTCCCTCTGGCCCGTCATCGTGGCATGCAGAGATAGCGGCCAGATACACCTTCAGTGTAGAAGCCGCCCGGCCTGCGTCGAGCAAAGACTGTAAAAACTGCAGAACAGTCTGAACATTGCAGCTCTCTGGATTGGCGTTCTGACTCTCACACCAAGAGCAAAATACACGCCATCGTGTCTGATATGCCGCGTTGGTAGAGGGGGCCCTGGCACTCTGCAACGTGTGCATGACGTCATTCAGGAGGCCTAAGTCTGACCACTTGCGCCTCTCAGAGGCCAAACCCACAACTGGAGGCGATGTGGGTCCGGATGCCATAGGGCCCCCTGGGCTTGTGAAAGCAAGTCGAGTCTCTGTGGCAGCTTCCATGGTGTCCCCGAGAGGAGAGACAGCAACAGCCTGAACCAGGGGCGTCTCGGCCAATACGGGGCTATCAGGAGCACCTGATGGCCCATCATCTCGACCCTGTCCAGCGTCGCTGGGATCAGGGGAAACGGAGGAAACGCATAGAGTGTCGTCATCGGCCAATCGTGAGCCAGGGCATCCAGACCTAGAGGCCCCGGGGGGTCCGACATTGAGAACCAGCTGGGGCAGTGAGTGTTGTTCTGAGAGGCAAACAGGTCCACCTGTGCTCTCCCGAACCTGTCCCAGAGCTGGTGTACCACCTGAGGGTGCAGACGCCAGGCTCCCTCTCGTGGCCCATCCCTCGAGAGCATGTCCGCTGCCGTGTTCAGGATCCCCGGGATATGCGCTGCTCGTAGAGACGCAAGATGGGTGTGAGCCCATAGCAAGAGTTCCCGAGTCATCTCGTGGAGGCGGCGGGACCTCAAGCCCCCCTGGTGATTGACATATGCTACGACTGTAGTGTTGTCTGATCGGACCAGGACATGCTGTCCTTTCAGATAGGGCAGAAACTGCTGGAGGGCTAGGCAGACCGCCCTGAGCTCCAATACATTGATGTGCAGACCAGTCCATGGGGGGCTCCAGTGGCCGCTGGCCGCCATGCCCCTGAACACTGCACCCCAGCCCGTCAGCGAGGCATCGGTGCACACTAGTTCTCTGTGTACCACTCTGCCCAACCTCGTACCATCCATCAGGAAGGAACGGGAGCGCCATCGGGACAATGCTAACAAACATTCCCTTGTCACCACCAGGCGACGGTGTTTGTGTAGCTTTGGATGCAGTCTGTGGGAGTTGAACCACCGTTGCAGTGGTCTGAGACGGAGAAGGCCCAACGGGACCAACAGCGAAGCCGCCGTCAGTAGGCCGAGCAGTCGCTGGCACTCCAAAACGGATACAGTTCGTCCAAGCTGGAAACGGTCGAGGAAGGACAGGATTTTTGCGACCCTCTCTTGAGGGAGGCATGCTCTCATAAGAGACGAGTCCATTGAGATCCCGACAAAGGTCACCTCCTGAGAGGGGTTCAGGTGACTTTTCCGTCTGTTCAAGGTGAGACCCAGATCCTGGATGTGGCTCAACAGGATTCTGGTGTCCCTGGTAACTTGCTCTCTCGATGGGGCGCAAACCAACCAGTCGTCCAGGTAGTTCAGAACCTGAAGTCCCTGGGACGACAGAGGCGCCAGAACTGCGTCCATACACTTGGTGAAGGTACGCGGCGCCAGTGAGAGCCCAAAGGGGAGGACCTGGAACTCGTAGGCCACTCCCTCGAAGGCAAACCGGAGGTACTTCCTGTGAATTGGGTGAACGGGAACATGGAAGTATGCATCCTTCAAGTCGAGCGTGGTGAACCATAGACCCTTGGAGATGGCCTGTAACACGCGTGCTGGCGAGAGCATTTTGAACTTCAGCTCTTTCAAGCAACAATTGAGGGCGCGCAGGTCCAGGATAGGACGGCAGCCGCCATCCTTCTTTGGCACAATGAAATACGTGGAGTAGAATCCACTGAGCCGTTCTGATGGCTCTAACCTCTTTACAGCACCCTTGCTGAGAAGTGAGGCTATCTCCAACCGGAGGACCTCCTTCTTTGAACGGTTGGATACTGTAGTGATCCGAATGCCCCGGTAGGGCGGTGGCCGGCGACGGAATTGGAGTTTGTAACCCCTCAGGATTGTATTCAGCACCCAAGGGGACTCCACTCGCTCCACCCAGTTTGCCCTTTGGGCCTGGGAGAAGCGGCCGAAGCCGGTGGCCAACATGTCAGGAAGACTGCTGGGGGCCACCCTTCTTAGCCGCAGGTCGTCCGCGTCCTGGAGGGGGGCCACCGCGCCGCTGGCGGCGCTGCTGGCGGCGCTGCTGGTTTACATTCCCCTGGTTACCATTCCGCTGCCTCGGAGGCTGGCTTGGCGGCGGGGGAGGAGGCCAGAGGCGCTGCTGGGACCCAGGCGGGAGTGTGTACCTCGGTTGCCAGGTCGTCTGAGGAGCAGGTCTGGGGCGCGACGTGGTCATGAACTGCTGCAAAGTCTCCCTGTCTTTGCGTAGCTTCGCCGTTTGCTGCAGTATAGCATCAACCCCCGGCCCAAAGGTAGTACCTGGTGTGAGGGGGAGCCCCATGAAGGTCTTCTGGACCGGCAGCGGCAGCTTGGACTGAGACAGCCAAAGGTGGCGGCGCGAGGACACAACTGAAGCTATGGCTTGGCCATTAGCTCGCGCCAAGTCTGTCTGCAGCAGACCGAGCAACCTGGACACTTCCATTGCCTCGTCGACAAGGCCCTGGCTTCCTCCTGGGAGAGTAGGGATTAGGCGGGCCAGGTAGGAGCTGAGCAGCATGGCCGCGTTCGTAAGGCGGGCCATGGAGGAGAGGACGCTGAAAGTAGAACTCAGGAGCTGGTCACTGAGTCTCTCGGGTCCTGGCTTAAGCTGCGCACCTTGCCGATGATTTCCTTATCAGGGAGGATCATAGCCGCCACCATGTCATCCATTGTGGGATATCTGTTGATCCCCAAGGGCTCTTGGTCCGCAATGAGGGTCCATGGCCTGGTATCCCTGGAGGGGCGGAAGCGCCCCTGCATCCTGGTCCAGTATTCACGGAATGCCACCGCGAACTGGGGACAGGTGGGGATGAGCAGCTTGTCAGAGGCTGGCTCCTCCCACTTGAGGCCAAGGGAGACAGCCACCTTCGCCAGGAGAGCACACGTCGCTTCTGTAACCACCGGTGGTCCTTCTGAAGCAGCGCTGCCAGCGTTTGAGGGCGCTACAGATCCAGCGGTTGATGGTGCTGCGAACCTAGCGCGTTTGTAGCGCTGTAGCAGCACCGAGGCACTGTCGCCAACATCCAGGTCGTCTGGAGCGTGAAGAGAAAGAGAGTCGTCGTCTTCCTCTTCCAAAGCGCTCACTGCCTCGCGCAAGTCAGTTTCCCTACGTTCGAGGCGGTCCAATTCCTCCTCCGTGTGCCGCTTGGCAGGGGGGGCGCCCAAAGCAGCTGGAGTGGAACTCTGCCGACGACGCACCGTACCACAGGGGGGGAGGCGGTCATCCGCAGGTCTCTGGGAGGTTAAGGCCTTCATTCTCTCTAGGCGAGCCACACACAGCCGTTCTCCTAGCACTTCGCAGGACATGCAGCTGAGGGGGTCTTCCACTGCCCAGCGTGCGTGGTCCAGCCCAAGACAGCACATACAGGTAATGTGTGCGTCCTCAGCGTGCATGCGCGCATTGCACTCCACACAGTGAAAAACCATACTTGGGTTACTGTGGAGGGGAGAAGACACTGTGTATGATAACAGTGCACCAGGCAAGATAGCTCTCAACCTTAGTGTATCCTCAGCTTTATACGTGGTGGTTAATAGGGCTAGTGAATTGCTTAAGCAATGACTAGACCTATATTGCAGGGAAATTGACACCACGTTTATCAGCTCCCAGCTTTATACGTGGTGGTCAACAGGACTATGTGTGTAACTGGAGGTCCCGTATGTGGTCACCGCTCGTTGAGCTAGAGGGATCTCATAGCTCGTTCACCATGGAACGCACGAGGGTAAAAACAAGATGGCACTGCCCTGTGAGAAGAAGCGCGCAAAGTACTTCGCGTCACCCTGCTTCAACTCGGGGGAAAAATCTGCAGTTAGTGGTATGATTCTCGCTTTGGGTGTGAGAGGTCCCGGGTTCAAATCCCGGACGAGCCCTTTGACGAAACCTTTCACAAGCTGGGTCCACCAAGTGAAAGTCCTTTGGCTCAATGGTTCAACAGATGTTTCCCCAGGTAGCAGCAAAATTCCACTGTTTAAAAGCCTTTCTTCACGTCCTGGCTGTACGTATCCGGTGGAAAGGGCTACCGGGCCAACACGAGAGTAGGACAAGGTGGCCGAGTGGTTAAGGCGATGGACTGCTAATCCATTGTGCTCTGCACGAGTCGGTTCCGATCTCATTCTTGCCGCACAGCCATGCTTCTTTGCCAGCCTGGACGACCGTAGGCGTGGAAACAGAGGAGGTGGAGAAACAATGTAAAGCGTGCGGCACATGCTTCGGAGACCACATTCAGACGGACGTCGTCCAACAACTTCTTTGAGCACAGAGACAGCTTCAACCGATGCGGGGTTCGAACCGACGCTTTCAACGAGACTGAAGTGTCATTCTTGCGCCTTTGGATACGCAGGCATGGGCCCCTCGGGAAAAGGACGCTTAACTTGCATTGGCCGGGAATCGAACCCGGGTCAACTGTTTGGAAGGCAGCTATGCTCACCACTATACCACCAATGCACTCATGAGACCAGGCAGGACCGCAACAATGATATGACCATTCACGACCACCACATTCATATGCCCTCCAGGACTCACCATTTCAACATTTTGCAGGGTCTTTGTTGTCACTTTTATTTCATGGCCTGGATTACTCAGTAAAAAAGGGAGGGGGGTGGTGGGGGGCGAGACATTTTTTACAACAATGCAAACACAGTGGAAGTAAACTCCCTGCTTTTTGCCGACAGGGTGGACACATCCCCCAACCTGAGGCTCCATTGCGGGGGAGGGGCATCCATTAGTAGGTGGCTCGTTGGTCTAGGGGTATGATTCTCGCTTAGGGTGCGAGAGGTCCCGGGTTCAAATCCCGGACGAGCCCTCTGGTTCAGCCTTTCACCAGCTCGGACGACTCCATCAAAGTGTCTTGGGTCGCCGCTTCAGCAGATGGGTCACCTTGCCAACGTTGCGTACGCGAATGAAATAGTCCTTTTTTTATGCAGACAGTGCGGACACTTCCCACAACCTGAGGCTCCGTTGCGGTGGAGGGGCAAGGTGTTGTCAGACGGTTCGTTGGTCTAGTGGTATGATTCTCGCTTTGGGTGTGAGAGGTCCTGGGTTCAAATCCTGGACGAGCCCTTTGACGAAACCTTTCACAAGCTGGGTCCACCAAATGAAAGTCCTTTGGCTCAAAGTTTCAACAAATGTTTCCCCAGGTAGCAGCCAAATTCCACTGTTGAAAAGGCTTTCCTCACGTCCTGGCTTTAAGTATCCGGTGGAAAGGGCTACCGGGCCAACAGGAGCGTAGGACGAGGTGGCCGAGTGGTTAAGGCGATGGACTGCTAATCCATTGTACTCTGCACGCGTGGGTTCAAATCCCATCCTAGTCGCACAGCCATGCTTCTTTGTCAGCTTGGTTCGAGTCCCACCAGAGTCGCTTGATTCTGTTTGCTTCTTAATACAGGTGACCTCTGGCAGGGTTTATTTTGAAACAGCCTTCTTCTAAACAGGAGATCCTGGGTTCGAATCCCAGCGGTGCCTCAGATTTCTGCTTGCACTCACAGCAAAATCCATCTTCACGCACTGCTTTATTATTATTTTTAACAGTTTTTGACTTTTTGGTTACAGGGGAGAGATTACTTTCCTACTTTCACTCAGGCTCTGTGGCGCAATGGATAGCGCATTGGACTTCTAGGCTTCTCAGTGATAAGGATTCAAAGGTTGTGGGTTCGAGTCCCACCAGAGTCGCTTGATTCTGTTTGCTTCTTAATACAGTGGAACCTCGAGATACGAATGCCCCAATATACGAATGTTTTGAGTTACGAATTGAAATTTCGTAAAATTTGTGCTCTGAGATACGAATGAAAATTTGAGATACGAATCCTTTTTTTTCGCGAGAAGTGGCAGCCGCGCGCGAGAACTGGCAGCCACCTGCACACGAACCCTTTTTTTTTTAAAATTGAGATACGAATGTTTTGACTTACGAAGGAAGTCTCGGAACGGATTAAATTCGTATCTCGAGGTTCCACTGTACAGATGACCTCTGGCAGGGTTTATTTTGAAACAGCCTCATCGTCTTCTTTCCTTTTGCTGCCGTTGTTCTAAAAAAATGTTTTGCCATTGAGAGGCAACTTCTGCAGGTCTCTGTGGCGCAATTGGTTAGCGCGTTCGGCTGTTAACCGGAAGGCTGGTGGTTCGAGCCCACCCAGGGACGTCCTGATTTTGATAGACTCTCCCCACTGTCATATCGTCTCTGGTTTGCCAGGATGGGCTTCCGCCATCGAATCTGATTTGGATTTGCAAGTTTACTGACAAATGGGTTGTGAAGACTCTGTGCAGGCGCTGTGGCTTAGTTGGTCAAAGTGCCTGTCTAGTAAACAGGAGATCCTGGGTTCGAATCCCAGCGGTGACTTGCACTTCTGCTTGCACTCACAGCAAAAGCCATCTTCAAGCTCTGCTTTATTATTATTTTTAACAGTTTTAGCGCATATAGCACATTGGACTTCTAGGCTTCTCAGTGGTAGGGAAGCAAAGGTTGTGGGTTCAAGTCCCACCAGAGTGGAGTTGTTCTTGTAGCAATGGATACCTTGTCATGGTTATGAGAAACCCTCCAATCAGGCAAAACACTCTCGGACCTGCACAGATACTGTTCTTTTAAAGAAACATGATATGTCCACAGGTTCCACTGAGATTTGAACTCAGATCACAGGATTCAGAGTTCTGAGTGCTAACCATTAGACCATGCGAGAGGTCCTGGGTTCAAATCCCGGACGAGCCCTCTGATTTAGCCTTTCACCAGCTCGGACGACTCAATCAAAGTGTCTTGCGTCGCCGCTTCAGCAGATGGGTCACCTTGCCAGCGTTGAGTACGCGAATGAAATCGTCCTTTTTTTATGCAGACAGTGCGGACACTTCCCACAACCTGAGGCTCCGTTGCGGTGGACGGGCAAGGTGTTGTCATGTGGTTCGTTAGTCTAGTGGTATGATTCTCGCTTTGGGTGTGAGAGGTCCTGGGTTCAAATCCCCGACAAGCACATTGATGAAACCTTTCACAAGCTGGGTCCACCAAATGGAAGTCCTTTGGTTCAACAAATGTTTCCCCAGGTTGCAGCAAAATTCTGCTGTGAAAAAGCCTTTCCTCACGTCCTGGCTTTTAGTATCCGGTGGAAAGGGCTGCCGGGCCAACAGGAGCGTAGGACGAGGTGGCCAAGTGGTTAAGGCGATCGACTGCTAATCCCATCCTCGTTGCACAGCCATGCTTCTTTGTCAGCTTGGACGACCGTGGGCGTGGAAACAGAGGAGGTGGAGAAACATCCTTCAGAGACCACATTTAGACAGACGTCGTAGAACAGCTTCTTTGAGTACGGAGACAGCTTCAACCTAGGCGGGGTTCGAACAGACGCTTTCAACGAGACTGAAGTGTCATACTTGCCCCTTTGGATAGGAAGGCATGGGCCCATTGGGAAAAAGACACCAAACGCCAGGAATCGAACCCAGGTCAACTGCTTGGAAGGCAGCTATGCTCACCACTATACCACCAATGCGCTCATGAGTCCAGGCAGGACCACAACAATGATATGACCATTCACATTCATATGCCCTCCAGGACTGACCATTTCAACATTTAGCAGGGTCTTCGTTATCACTTTTATTTCATGGGCTGGATTACTCAGTAAAAAAGGGAGGGGGGGGGGAGAGAAAAATCTTACAACAATGCAAACACAGTGGAAGTAAACTACCTGCTTTTTGCAGACAGGGCGGACACATCCCCCAACCTGAGGCTCCATTGCGGGGGAGGGTCACCCATTAGAAGGTGGCTCATTGGTCTAGGGGTATGATTCTCGCTTAGGGTGCGAGAAGTCCTGGGTTCAAATCCCGGACGAGCCCTCTGATTTAGCCTTTCACCAGCTCGGACGATACCATCAAAGTGTCTTGGGGCGACTGTGGGCGTGGAAACAGAGGAGATGGAGCTTAATGCTTAAGGTTGGTGCTTAATCCCTGAGGTGACACAATGTGTCTCTAAACGATAGTCGACAGAACGTCACTATGTATCAATGCATTAGTCATGAGATATGAAACATTGATAGTGGTAAGAAAAGCATGTTTATTAGATTGTGACATAATAGGCATTTGCACAACATTTGGGCAACTGTAACAACTGAGGTATTCTTACTATCTTTGTATCTTAATGGAACATTGAATTAATTCAACCAGTATGTGTTATCTGTCTAGTGCTTCTATGGAGATTGGCTGTACTGTTCCAAATAGAACAAGAAACTAGAGGGGGGAGTTAGAGTACAGCAGAGATGCTGGACACATTTCTTTTTTCTTTTAAAATGTTATTATTCAGGTAATTGACACTGTCTGTTATGTGTAGGACTTTTCCAATTTGTTCCATGCAGTTGTCATGGTGACAATGGACAATGTATCTGTCACAGAATGTGTGATTATGTCATGAACCAACATGATGACATCACATGCAAAATGAAGACAAAGTAAAGAGAGATTCACCAGAACCTTCAGTATTGACTCCACCTTCAGAGACAACTGGATTTAATTTGCATAAACATGGTCAAAATCCCGATAACAGAAGATGGGGGTACTCACTCTGGTGAGTTTTGAGAACTTTTATGATACTAAGAATTTGTGTTAAATAGTTTTATTCTTGGTGAAAAAACATTTCATTACATTTGTTGTGTCCTGAAGGATTGGACTCTAACATTCATGTTAAGTAAGTGATTTTCAATGTTTAATTCTGTCCTGTCAGATGTGTCCTTGGAACCCGTTCCGGACGGGTCAAACATTGGGTTGGATATTGCGGCCTATGAGCTTTTCTGCGATTGGCTCCAACATTCACGTGACCTCCTGCCTAACGGGCAGATTATCCACTATCATGGACCAGACTGCCAATGCCCGGAGCAGCGTCACCTGGGTGGCCGTCTCCCAGCGTTAAATTACCAGGCGCACTATACCCAGATGCAAAGTCCCCATGTGGGCCATGACCAGGTGGAGGGCCACCAGGTGATCCGTCAACAGGTGCAGATTGAGTGGATGCAGGGACCTCATATACCCTCCCCACCTTCTAGACTGATGTGGTTCCAGGATGGGTCCTTTGGATCGCGGACCCCGAGGAGTTTATCGACCCAGAGCTGGGCCTCATAGTGATCCCAGAGCGGCGGGTACACCAGGGCGAGCTGCCCTACCTCTACCCACAGATGCTGTGGTACCAGCAGGGATGCTTGTACCCGGTCGATCCTATGGTCGTTGTGAACCCTCCCAGGGAAATGGAACCCATGGCAGAAGAATCAGAGGAGTCAGAGGACTCTGATAATGATAATGATAATAATGATGATGATGATGATGATGACGATGATGATGATGACAATGAGGAGGATGGTGCTGAAGAGGTCATCGAGGCCCCCCTTCGTCCGCAGGCCATTGGAGAGGGCCTGTAAAAGAAATAGGGACTTCATCTATATTAGTGAGAGTGAGAGTGAGAGTGAGAGTGAGAGCGAGAGCGACGATGGCGGTGCTTCTAAGCGCCAGAGACGGTCAGATGAGACTGACTCTGAGGAGGAGTGGTCCCCCAGCTCAAGGCCTGGCACCTCAGGAGTGTCAAGGAAGAGGAGCAGGGACGACGATGATGACGGTGACAACAAACGCACTAAGAGGCAGCGTCCTCTGTGAGAAACAGACTGTTGTAACTCTGAACGGTGTTCCATTCAAGTGTCTGTTTCTCACAAACTTGTCCAAAAAGGATTTTTTCCCACAAGAAATTGACCAAAAAGCATCAGCGGGATTACAATTATAAATTATCAAGTCTTTCACACAAATAAAGGTTTTATTAAACCCAAATTCTATGATTCTTGTGTCCTTCATACAACCATCAACCACAACAATCAATCAATCAATGCAATGAATAGCTAGGTGTATTCTTTTAACTGAGATCACTAGGTTGAAATAGAGAGACTCATTGTTTAGAACAGACAGATCAACGTCTGCTCTTGAATGTCTTGGGTCATCCTCTGGGTATTGTCGACAGAGTCTAAACTGTGACCATCACTGACCTGTCTGAACAGGATGCTGGGCCATACTGGTGTGGAGTGAATGTTAAGAGAACCGAAGCGGGCTTCATCGCACTGATTAGTCAGGTGCAACTGCATGTTGTAGGTGAGTGACTGAAAGGTCGACCAGGACCGAAAGAACGAATAAAAGAAGGAACATTGTAAATAAACGGGGTTTTCCCTTATCACCACCACCGAATCCGCCTCTGTGTTTAGGACCTTTGTTACAGTGGCTCCCAACGAGGGGCAAGGAGGCGGATTCGGTGGTGATAAGGGAAAACCCTGTTTATTTACAAAATGTCTTCTTTTATTCGTTCTTTTGGTCCTGGTCGACTTTTCAGTCATAGCTTTTCAGCCCCTTTCTCCCCCAAAGCAGAGGCACACACATCTTAAACCATTTCGTTAACGAGGCTTCATTCTCAACAGGTGCGCAACGAAGCCTCGCTTCCGTAACCCTTGCCACGGTCCTGTAGCTCCCTCTACAGGCCGAACGCTGCATGTCCCCCCACAATTGATTTGATTCATAACCATTTTTATTGACAATGAAGTGTATGGCGATAAAATCTTATGATTGATGACAGGTAGAAAGATTTGATTGATTATAAAATATTGCTCCTAGTCCCATGACAGAATTTCACAGTTAGATGTATTGCTCCTAGTCCCATGACAGACTTTGACAGTTAGATTGACATTCTTCCTCTTGTTGGCCTCAGATGGTGACCAAGAAGCACAGGGCCATGGGGGACAGGACAGTGAGTGGCTGTCTCGCCTCAAGACCTCTGCCACCACTGGGGTTTGGCCCTCT
Source organism: Argentina silus (assembly GCF_951799395.1). Classification (NCBI taxonomy): domain Eukaryota; kingdom Metazoa; phylum Chordata; class Actinopteri; order Argentiniformes; family Argentinidae; genus Argentina; species Argentina silus. The sequence continues at coordinate 49,111,657 of NC_139654.1, forward strand.
GATGTAGGGGACAGGCCAGCCCCCAGTCAGAATAGGTGGTATGCTCTCTACCAGAAGGTACATTTTGTCTGTGAAATACACCAACAGATTAAACAGATATAGGCTAGGTTGTATATGCCATGACATTGAGCATACCATTTGGTTACAGATTGAGAAATGTCCAGTGCAGACCCGCGGCCAGACATCGTTGTTTGGTGGGCCAGAGTTGTGTCTGTGGATTTCACTCCCAGAAGGTAATGAAGGGACATCAGATGTAACTATTTATCATGCTGAAAAAGGATTCCATTGTCAGTAGTCTTGATACTTGTTGTATCTGTATGTCTTCAGCAGCCAGCCAGTGTTCCACCGGCACCCACATCTACCTCCGTGCCTGCTGCTGCCACGGTCCAGGGTCCAGCTCCACCTCGTGCCACGGCCCCTGCAGAGACCACAGACTCAGTCTCTGTCCTCTGTGGCCTACATTGACTGTGTCAATGGTAAATATTTCCATAACATTTTGCCAAACGTTATCCATCTATTTTATCAAAGCACTGTTTTGCCATTCATTATTATCCTGACCAATTTCACTTGCCATTCTTCTCTTCAGTTTTATAAACCTCGGTTTGGAGGGGCATCTGGTGCTGCAGCCAAACCAAACCTTGTGGCTAGGAAGCCTGTTGAGGTATTACATGAATTTGTTCGTCTTAATATCTCTGTGTTATTAGTGTAACTCGTGTGTGACTAATGTGGCTTATGCCTACAATCACATAGATACATGCACAATCACAATATACTCTCCTGGTGTACTCTACCTTTCCTCTCCCTCACAGTCTCTGTCCAGCCCTGTTACTACCTCTGCTGGTACTGCCAGCAGTGCTACGGTCTCCATGAGGACCCCCTCCTCTGTACCCAAGTCCCCCTCCAGCCCTGCTACAGCCTCCATGAGTCCCCTTCCCCTGTATCCTAGTCCCTGTCCGTCCCTGCTACGGCCTCTATGAGGACCCCTTCCCTTGTACGACCCATGTCCCCCTCCAGCCCTGCCTCCACCTATATTAGGACCATCTCCCCTTTCTCTCTGCCTCCATCGTTTAGAATACATACTGACAAATAAACTAGTAGATAATGGAAGAGAAGCCTCAATTTCTCTCTCTCTCTTTCTTTTCCCTCTTTTCTCATTTTTTTTCTCCTTTTTCTTCTTCCCCTTTTTCACACCCTCTTCCCCCCCTAAACAGACTATTGTTCCACAGCTTTGGTGCAGTCGGTAGAGCATCAGACTTCTAATCTGAGGGTCCAGGGTTCAAGTCCCTGTTCGGAAGAAGCTGCGTTTCACTGCAGGATCAACTCCAACAATGGTAAGAGAGGTTCAAGTCCCTGTTCGGAAGAAGCTGCGTTCCACTGCAGGATCTACTCCAACAATGGTATGAGATTGGGCACCCTACATTTCTATATCTTAACAATGCACTTTCGCTTCCCGTTTGGGGACAGAGGCTTACATGCTCACAACTAAAACTCCCTGACCCTGACGTGATTTGAACACGCAGCCTTCTGATCTGGAGTCAGACGCGCTACCGTTGCGCCACAAGGTCCTTGCAGTGTTGCTATCATTTCAGGCAATGTGAATCCCAAAACCAAGTTTGGGAAGTTGATGAGATGAATGCAACAGTTGGAAACAGAACACCATGTGATCACTTTTACTGCAAGTGTCTGCATAGCTCAGTTGGTAAAGCATCAGGCTTTTAATCTGAGGGACTAGGATTCAAGTCCTTTTTTTCCTCCTGCTGGACAAAGGCTTCCATGCTCACAATCAAAACATCCTGACCAAGCATGATACGAACATGCAGCCTTCTGATCGGGAGTGAGACGTGCTACCGTTGGGCCACAAGGTCCTCTGAATTACACAGTGAATAAAATTTCACACAATGTTCCTCCCCAACCCTTGCTTGGGAAGTTGATGAGATGAATGGAAAAGTAGGAAGAGTGTTGGAAACGCAAAACCAGGCCCCTGATTCATTCTGGCTGCCGGCAGAGATGAAGAAGACCATTCCACAGCAAGACCAGCGATGGATTGCATCCACTCTGTGGGAGAACCAGAGGCTGCGGCCTAACTTGAAGCTCTGGTACGAGCCACCGGTACCAGTGCTCATTTATAACCAGGCCCCAACACTAGAGCACTTTTTCACCCACAAGCTCCTGGCGTGGATGCCCTACCATCTGTGGAAAGTCAGGGTGTGCTGCCCAGTGTGTAGGAGGCAGCTCACAGGTTTTTTGTGTTTATTTCAATAAAAACAAAATCTATTTTCAAATATAAATCTTTTATCTGAGTTTTATTCAATCAATTTGACACATTGCTAATAGCGAGTGATGCAGTCCATAAGAGAAAGAAACAAAGGTCTGATCATTATAGTACAGTGTACAGTCTCCCATTCCAGTTTTAACACTGAATACATGCAGTAATGAAAACTACAAACATCCTCATTGTGAAATAACCCTTCACTCCTCTCTCCCAAACATATTCACCTTTCATTACACTGTCAAACACGATGTTGACTTGCATTACAACCCACTGTGCTCTTTTACAGTTTGAAATCACGTTGTTCAACAACAATATTCACATTTCTTTGAGAAAATTGACTGCCATTGCCATACTGTAGTTATAGTTTTCTCAAAACCTTTGTTAAAATCACACTAAAATAAACATCATACTGAAGTATTGTAAAGTATTCTGAATTTGTTCTGCTCAGCACTATTCTGCTGAATCAAATTGTTGCCCCAATATTACCAGAAACATAAAGACCTGTTTTCTCACACAGTTAATGAGGACAGAGTTTTTATATTGTTTTGAATTATAACTGTTTATTTCAATGTAGCATTTGTTATAGTCCACTGAATTTTCTGCAAATCTCTAAAAAGTGTATAGGAAAGGAAAAGACACTCGCAATAATACACATATTTTCCATCAATGTTTAAACACAACTCACTGCAACACAATTAGGTCATTAACAAATGCTACGAGACACAACCCTCGTTCGCTGGAGTCCTTGAACGACACCTTGTTAAAAAAAAAAAAAGAAAAAAAAAAAAGGCTCCTCCTTCGAGCCGGATTTGAACCAGCGACCTAAGGATTACTGCTATAGAACCTACAGTCCTCCGCTCTACCAACTGAGCTATCGAAGGTTGCCAACGGGACCGCCAGATCTGCACGTTTCCAAGTTAGAAGGTCTTTTTGTGCTACATATTTAGCTAACAACTATGTTTCACTACCTTTGGACTGCTTTGCTTGAATTAGAGCTGCAAGAAATAAGTAGCTCTCGAACCCCGGTTTCCCACGTGACGGGCAGGGATACTGACCACGAAACTAACGAGGAGGTGGTATGGGAGGCCTGGGCTCGATTACCAACATGGGCAGAGGAGGTGGTTTGGAAGGCCTGTGCACGATTCCCAGCCTGTGCACAAACACTTTTTGCCTAAATCCTTTGCTCACCTGGTGTTTCAAGCTGGTCCTGGAATGGTGAGAATAAATGTGTTTCCGCCCGGTTTCGAACTGGGGACCTTTCGCGTGTAAGGCGAACGTGATGACCACTACACTACGGAAACTACACACCCTTCGATGATCAACTTTTCTTTTGGTTCAAAGACATACAACCAAGTTTTAATTGATCAGTTGGGGAATTGAACCACGATCTCGCGCTAAAGTTAAGTCTTAAACTCACTCAAAATTCCCCATTCATTCTCTATCCTTGCTGACGTCTAAGCATTGGTGGTTCAGTGGTAGAATTCTCGCCTGCCATGCGGGAGGCCCGGGTTCGATTCCCGGCCAATGCATGAACACTTATTTACGGCCGTTGGAAACCACCGATATATGTCAATATCCATTCTTCAAGGCCAAATTCGGCTGACATGTAAGCAAGTTCAGTGATAGAATTCTCGCCTGCCATGCGGGAGGCCAGGGTTCAATTCATGAATTCATGAAAAGGACTATCACATTAACACTTCATGAGGACCTTTGATAATTGTAAACCACACTGGCCACTTTATTAGGTACACCTTGCTAGTACTGGGTTGGACCCCCTTTTGCTTTCAGAACTGCCTTAATTCTTTGTGCCATAGATTCATCAAGGTGCTGGAAACATCCCTCCGTTGACATGATAGCATCACGCAGTTGCTGCAGATTTGTCGGCTGCACATCCATGATGCGATTCTCCCGTTCCACCACATCCCAAAGGTGCTCTATTGGATTGAGATCTGGTGACTGTGGAGGACATTGGAGAACAGTGAACTCATTGTCATGTTCATTGATTGGGCCTGCCAGATCTGCACGTTTCCAACTTAGAGGGTCAGTGTTGAATGCAGAATGTGCCTCTGCCCAAAAGGGAGGCCGTATCTTGGAGATGCAGGGGATTGAACCCTGGACCTCATACATGCAAAGCATGCGCTCTACCACTGAGCTACATCCCCAACGGGCAACTGCAGGGATTTTTGGAACACCTAGCGACAGCATGGTAGAGGACGTCGTTGACCGTCATGGCTGTGCTGAGTCAGGACACTTGGAAGACTGTTTAGACAAGGGCACCTCATCACAGATGCAGGGCAACAGTCTCTCCCTGGTGGTCTAGTGGTTAGGATTCGGCGCTCTCACCGCAGTGGCCCGGGTTCGATTCCCGGTCAGGGAAAGAATTTTGTGGAGACACAACCCTCGTCCTTGAACGACACCTTGTTAAAACTCACAAAAAAAAAAAGAAAAAAGGCTCCTCCTTCGAGCCGGATTTGAACCAGCGACCTAAGGATTATTGCTATAGAACCTACAGTCCTCCGCTCTACCAACTGAGCTATCGAAGGGTGCCAACGAATGGTGCCTTCCTTGTACGGTAGGTGGGGGAGATGTCTCCAAAGAGCAGCATGGGCTCATCTATGGCCTGATTCCAATCCACTCCCTTGTCCCTTCCACTGACTCCTACACCTTCAGTGACTGAGTACAGTATGTGAAAGCACCTTAAAACCTGTATCCACAAAGTGTCTCAGAGTAAGAGTACAGGTCCTACTTGATCCTAGATCAGCACAACCTCTGCTAATTAATGTCTTGGTTCATCCTCAGAGTATTGTCGACAGGTGTAGGGTCCAGCATCCTCAGCTCTGACATCATGAACATGCAGAGAGCAGTCAGACCCAACACTCAATCTCTCTGCTCTGTCTGAGTTATCACCTCTGCTCATCCCTCTGGTGACTTCTTCAATAGGTACACAGGTACTAGTGTGGAATGAAGTTATCTCTCTTTAAAAGGACATTATGTTTTAACCACATATTCATTTTCTACAGCACCATAGCAGTTTCTTCATATGTGAAAATGATGTTTTTCTCCGTTCTGTTGTCTGGTTAGCGGTGTTGTTTAAGGCTTTGAGAGTTCCTGTTTAGATGGAGACTATAAGCACACACTGTGGTGGATCTACATTCTGGCACTCACTCATGTAATCTGAGTAAATAAATACACATTGACACATTCACAATATGTTTTCCCTTTTTTTGGACTACTCTTTTCTCATGAACCATGTTATATTTAGTTTTGTTTATTTGTCTCATTAATTCATAGATAATGTATGCATTTGTATGACGGTAAACCTGCGCACTTTTAGCTCAGCAGGACATGCAATTGGAAGGGTTACAGTGAACATGTATGTTTTTAGGTCAGCAGCACTTCAGTCAGAAACAGAGTCTTAGTTAACATTGTAGCAGTGTGACCATACTCGTGCCCTGCGTACATATTTAGACAGGGCAGCATTTAACCTCATATGAACAGTTTGATTTCAAATTCAAACATTTAAAATATCAAGCCAAAAGAAGAAAGAATGCTTCAATGTCCCAATACAAAAGCAGGTCAATGTATTCTCTGTAACAACGGCACATTTTCCCACTCATACCTTGAATTTGAAATGACTTGTGCTCCCGTTAGAGATGGTGAGTTGAGATAATCAGATTAGATGGGAACTTGTGGCGGAAGAAGGGAAGTGGTAAAAGAAGCACATCAATTTCTGAGAGTAGGATGAGTTCCAGTAATACTCAACTGAAGACTCAACTAAATGAGGCCTACAGTTGAATTAAAAACTCTCAAACATACATACACACACGTACAAACACGCATGCACGCCCGCACGCATGGACACAAACAAACACACACACACACACACACACACACACACACACACCTACATGCACACATGCACAAATGCATAAATGCATGCATGCACAGACACTCAAATTTACACACACGCGCGCACATACACACACACGCACACACATACCTACACACACACACACGAGACACTCACACACACACACACACACACACACAGACACACACACACACACACACACACACACACACTGAATTATAGGAAAGTTTGGCAATGAGATTCGTCCTCATTGTCAAACTTAATAAATTCCGCACACTCAACTTTTGAACTCCTTTGCTAGTCATTCAATCATGTAACTATGATATTCGCTGGAAAAAAAACCTACCAATCAGTTGTTAGAGCATGGCCCTAATAACACATAGAAACTGAAATGTATGCACTCACTGCAATGTAAGTGGCATTGGATAAAAGCGTTTGCTAAATGGCATATGTTCTTCTTATTATATTGTTTGAGGCTGAAAGGTTTTCCTGACCCATTGTAAGCATGGTAAGACAATGGCCTCTGGAGTGTCACAGTCAGACGCCCTGTGTGACACCCTGGTATCTGGAGTCTCCCTGCAGCTCAGCACCTTCCTCAACCACCCAGATCACACTGACTCTACTAAAGCACCCTCCACGTACAAAACTGTTGAACACTTGTGTGGTTATGTCACTGGTGTGGTTCTGTCATGCTCCAGATGGTTAGTTGGTCTAGTGGTATGATTCTCGCTTTGGGTGTGAGAGGTCCCGGGTTCAAATCCAGGACGAGGCCTTTGATGAAACCTTTCACAAGCTGGGTCCACCAAATGAAAGTACTTTGTCTCAAAGGTTCTACAAATGTTTCCCCAGGTAGCAGCAAAATTCCCCTGTTAAAAAGCCTTTCCTCACGTCCTGGCTTTAAATATCCGGTGGAAAGCCAACAGGAGCGTAGGACGAGCTGGCCGAGTGGTTAAGGCGATGGACTGCTAATCCATTGTACTCTGCACGCGTGAGATACGAATAAAAATTTGAGATACAAATCCTTTTTTTTCGCGAGAAGTGGCAGCCGCGCGCGAGAACTGGCAGCCGCCTGCACACAAACCCTTTTTTTTTTTTTATTTGAGATACGAATGTTTTGACTTACGAAGGAAGTCTCGGAACGGATTAAATTCGTATCTCGAGGTTCCACTGTACAGATGACCTCTGGCAGGGTTTATTTTGGAACAGCCTTAATGGTTCAACAGATGTTTCCCCAGGTAGCAGCAAAATTCCACTGTTAAAAAGCCTTTCTTCACGTCCTGGCTTTAAGTATCCAGTGGAAAGGGCTACCGGGCCAACATGCGCATAGGATGAGGTGGCAGACTGGTTAAGGCGATGGACTAAGCCATTGTGCTCTGCATGCGTGAGCTCGAATCCCGTTCTCGTCGCACAGCCATGCTTCTTTATCAGCTTGGACGACTGTGGGCATGGAAACAGAGGAGATGGAGAAACAATGTAAAGCGTGCGGCACATCCTACGGAGACCACATTCAGACGGACCTCGTACAACAGGTTCTTTGATTTAGCCTTTCACCAGCAGGTACATTTTGTCCGTGAAATACACCAACAGATTAAACAGATATAAGCTATGTTGTATATGCCATGACATTGAGCATACCATTTGGTTACAGATTGAGAAATGTCCAGTGCAGACACGCGGCCAGACATTGCTGTTTGGTGGGCCAGAGCTGTGTCTGTGGATTCCACTCCCAGAAGGTAATGAAGGGACATCAGATGTAACTATTGGTCATGCTGAAAAAGGATCCCATTATCAGTAGTATTGATAATTGATACAGTTGTATCTGTATGTCTTCAGCAGCCAGCCAGTGTTCCCCTGGCACCCATATCTGCCTCAGTGCCTGCTGCTGCCATGATCCAGGGTCCAGCTCCATCTCGTGCCATGGCCCCTGCAGAGACCACAGCCTCAGTCCCTGCCAAGCCTGTGCAGAGTCCTCTGTGGCCTACATTGACTGTGTCAATGGTAAATATTTCCATAACATTTTGCCAAACGTTATCCATCTATTTTATCGAAGCACTGTTTTGTCATCATTTTATTCTGACCAATTTCACTTGCCATTCTTCTCTTCAGTTTCATAAACCCCTGGGCTTCTGGTGCTGCAGCCAAACCAAACCTTGTGACTAGGAAGCCTGTTGAGGTATTACATGGATTTGTTCGTCTTAATATCTCTGTGTTATTAGTGTAACTCGTGTGTGACTAATGTGGCTTATGCCTACAATCACATAGATACATGCACAATCACAATATACTCTCCTGGTGTACTCTACCTTTCCTCTCCCTCACAGTCTCTGTCCAGCCCTGCTACTACCCCTGCTGGTACTGCCAGTAGATTAGATTAGATTAGATTAGACTCAACTTTATTGTCATTGTGCAGAGTACAAGTACAGAGACAACGAAATGCAGTTAGCGTCTAACCAGAAGTGCAAAAAAGCAGAAAAGTACAGTATATACAGGTAGTGCAGTATAATAGTGCAGTATAGTATAAGTAGTGCAGTGTAAGCAGTATATGAATTAGCAGTAGCATTATAGCAGAATAAATAGGATGCAGTATGAACAGTGTAAGCAGCATATGAGCTGTATAGGCAATGCAGTCTAGGTATACGTATTAACAGTAACATTAGAGTAAATAGCAGAATAAATATGGAATGCCGTATGAACAGTATAAATAGGTATGTACAGTATGTACAGATATGTGCAGTGTATTAATAGTAGTATTAAAGAAAAATATAAGGATATGTGCATTATGAACAGTATAGACAGTTTATGAACAGTATAGACAGATATGTACAGAAGAGCAGTGGTATGGAGTAAGAGCAGTTTGTAATTGCAATTGTCCGGGGGGGGGGGGGGGGGGGTGCAGGGGTTGGTAGGTTATCACCTTGGTGCAGAGTTCGAGTTCAGTAGGGTGACAGCCACAGGGAAGAAGCTACCTCTGAACCTGCTGGTTCGGGTGCGGAGAGACCTGTAGCGCCTCCCGGAGGGGAGTGGGGCGAACAGTCTATGATTGGGGTGAGAAATGTCCTTGACGATGCTGCGTGCCTTACGCAAGCATCGTTTGCCCTGGACAGCCTCAATGGAGGGGAGTGAGGAACCGGTGATGCGTTGGGCAGTTTTCACCACCCTCTGCAGTGCTTTCCGGTCAGATGCAGAGCAGTTGCCATACCATACTGTGACACAGTTGGTGAGGATGCTCTCGATGGTGCAGCGGTAGAAGTTCACCAGGATCTGAGGAGACAGATGGACCTTCTTTAGTCTCCTCAGGAAGAAGACACGCTGGTGAGCCTTATTGATCAGGGTAGAGGTGTTGAGGGTCCAGGAGAGATCCTCAGAGATGTGGACACCCAGAAATTTGAAGCTGGTGACTCGCTCCACCTCAGTCCCGTTGATGAGGATGGGGGTGTGTGTGCCAGCTTTTGACTTCCTGAAGTCCACAATGAGCTCTTTGGTCTTCCTGGTGTTGAGAGCCAGGTTGTTGTCGTTGCACCACACTGTTAGGTGCTGGACCTCCTCCCTGTAGGCAGGAGTGCTACGGCCTCCATGAGGACCCCTTCCCCTGTACCCAAGTCCCTGTCCAGCCCTGCTACGGCCTCCATGAGGACCCCTTCCCCTGTACCCAAGTCCTTGTCCAGCCCTGCTACGGCCGTCTATGAGGACCCCTTCCCCTGTTGAACAAGATTCAAAGTGTTTATTATCATATGCACAGTAGAAAACACGTTTCCCTGTACAATGAAATTCTTGCTTTATTGTCCGCAGAATGCCAACCAATGTAAAATGTACAATACTAAAAAATATACAATATATACTAAACAAAATGTACAAGATAACAAAATTTAAGGCAGCATGTGATAATAAAAAAGCAACAATAATAATAATAAAACAGTGCAAATGTAAACAGTGCAATTATGCATGTGCAAACTGAAGTCGGGTTCAGTTATGAGGTAGTACAGTTATATGAGGTAGTCAATGATTATAATCTCCTATGCGTTGTTTAGGAGTCTGATGGCAGTGGGAAAGAAGGAATTCTTTAGTCTGGTGGTCCTGCATTTAACACTTCTGTACCTCCGGCCTGAGGGTAGAAGTGTGAACAGTCCGTGTTGGGGGTGGGTGGGGTCCTTGAGGATGGATGGCTCTCCTGTGGACTCGTCGGTGGTAGATGCTCTGCAGAGAGGGCAGTGGAGTCCTGGTGATTTTCTCAGCGGTCTTCACCACTCTCTGCAGGCGTCTGCGGTCCATAGCAGTAGTGCTGCTGTACCACACAGTGATACAGCTGGTTAGGATGCTCTCAACAATGCAGCTGTAGAAGTTGCTGAGGATCTTGGGCGACATGCCAAACTTCCTCAGCCTCCTCAGAAAGTAAAGCCGCTTGTTGGGCCTTCTTAACCAGCTGTGTGGTGTTAAGTGTCCAGGTGAGGTCCTCGCTGATGTGGACGCCCAGGTATTTGAAGCTGCTCACCCTCTCTACTTCGAGTTCCCGGATGTACAGTGGCCGATGAGGTCCCCTCTTCTTCCTCATGTCCACTATCATCTCCTTGGTCTTGTCCGTATTGAGGGTGAGGTTGTTGTCCTCACACCATGCTACCAGACTGGCCACCTCCCTCCTGTAAGCCGATTCGTCCCCGCCAGTGATGCATCCTATCACTGCGGTGTCGTCCGCAAACTTTAGGATGATGTTGTCCTTGTGGGAGGCGACACAGTCAAGGGGTGAACAGGGTGTAGAGGATGGGGCTGAGGACGCATCCCTGTGGAGTGCCAACATTTGTAATAATGCTGGCTGAAGTCCTATTACCAATCTGACAGACTGGGGCCTGCCAGTCAAAAAGTCTAGGAGCCAGTCACAGAGGGTGGGGTGCAGGCCAAGTGTGGACATTTTGTGGATGAGTCTGTGGGGGATGACCGTATTAAAAGCAGAGCTGTAGTCTATAAAGACCATCCTGATGTAGGAGTCTTTGTTTTCCAGGTGGGAGAGGGAATACTGGAGGACAGCAGCGATAGCGTCTGAGGTGGACCTGTTGGGCCGGTAGGCATACTGCAGGGGGTCTAGGGTGTCCGGTATGCTGCTCTTAATGTGTGCCAGTACCACTCTCTCAAAACACTTCATGATGATTGGAGTGAGTGCTACTGGCCTGTAATCATTCAGGCAGGCAGGTTTTTACCTGTGTTTGTGTGTCTATTTGTGTCTGATCTGTGTGTGTGTGTGTGTGTGTGTGTGTGTGTGTGTGTGTGTGTGTGTGTGTGTGTGTGTGTGTGTGTTAAATAACTCTGATATGATGATGCATGTGTAATTCACTGAGTTTGGCTTCTTTTTTTATTTTTTAAAGATGAGTCCGATGTGGGTGTTTTCCCTACTACTGGTCCTGCTGCCCCTTCTGGTCCTCTCCTTGGTCCTGCTGCCCCTCCTGGTCCTCTCCTTGGTCCTGCTGCCATTCTGGCTGCCGGCAGAGATGAAGAAGACCATTCCACAGCAAGACCAGCGATGATTGCATCCACCCTGTGGGAGAACCAGAGGCTGCGGCCAGACTCGAAACTCTGGTACGAGCCACTCTAACCAGGCCCCAACACCAGAGCACTTTTTCACCCACAGGCTACTGGCGTGGATGCCCTACCATCTATGGTAGGTCAGGGTGTGCTGTCCAGTGTGTAGGAGGCAGCTCACAGGTTTTTTGTGTTTATTTCAATAAAAAAAAATCTATTTTCAAATATAAATCTTTTATCTGAGTTTTATTCAATCAATTTGACACATTGCTAATAGCAAGTGATGCAGTCCATAAGAGAAAGAAACAGAGGTCTGATCATTTCAGATGCATCAACAAAGATACACACGCAACTTGAATAGAGCAACAGACCTGTAGGCCCATAGCACAGTCATTAAACATCATTAAAACAACAGCAAGTGTGCTTAAACTTCTGTTTGTTATGTCACAAGAAGCAAGATATTGGCTCTTGAATTTACACAAAACAACACTTTGGGAGACTTTGCCTGTTTTTATTTCTGGCGCTGGTGGGATTCAAACCGGTGACCTTCCGATCCACTCTTCCCCCCCATTCAAAAACGGAAAAGGCAATATTTTTTATTTTTCTTTAATCGTTTAGAATACATACTGATAAATAAACTAGTAAATAATGGAAAAGAAGCTTCAATTTCTCTCTCTCTTTCTCTTCCCTTAGCATCAAGCTGGGGAACAATAGTCTGTTAAGGGGGGGGGAAGAAGGGGGAAGAAGAAAAAGGAGAAAAAAGAAGAAAACAAAAGAGAAATTGAGTCTTCTTTTGCAACTTTCATCACACAAATACATGTGTAACAACACACTTTAAGATGAGTAAGCAACATTGCTAGTCTTTACTTTGTTCTGTTCAAATACATAGACTCAATTTTGTAAACTGTGCGCTGTGAGAAGGGTTCGAACCTGCGCGGGGAGACCCCATTGGATTTCGAGTCCAACGCCTTAACCTCTCGGCCATCACAGCTATACTGGCTTCTGCACTGCCTGGTCTGTAGTAAAGACAAAATCTTTTCAAGATCTAGACACGGACCAGAGTTTGCTTATTAAGGAAGCCTCATATAGAGACTTTTGAATATCAATTCACAGAAGCCATGTTACGAGGATGCAACTTACATTACACAAATACATGCGCAACAACACTTTGAGAAAGCAAAGGAATCCCATTGGATTTCGGGTCCTTATCCTTAACCACTCCGTCACCACAGCTGCCCTTAGCCTTTCATTGTTGTTTAGATGTTTCTACGTTACTTCTTCAAATTTGAAAGGGCCATGGGCTACACAGGAAAGGAGGTCCCAAAGACATTGGGAACCACAATTGCATTTTACACCACCACTTCAACCATCACGCAATTGCGTCTCAACAACTCATTTTTCCAAAGGTGGACCAACATGTCGTCCTTTAAGAGGGATGTCGTTGTCCCAGCGCTGTGAGCAGGGTTCGAACCTGCGCGGGGAAACCCCATTGGATTTCAAGTCCAACACCTTAACCACTCGGCCATCACAGCTTCCCTTTGCATGTCATTGTTCCTTACACTTTTGTAAATTTTGAAACATGAAAATGACACAGCCTTGCAGGCAAAGGGTTTGAAAGGAAATGCCAAAGGCATTGGGAAATATGTTTGGTTTTAAAGCAAACGCCTTAACCATCCTGCAATTGCAGCTCGATTTGTTTTATATCAGGTTTCCAAAAGTGGGCCGACATCTTGTACATAAATAGGGACACAGCTGTGTTTACGCTGAGAGCAGGGTTCAAAGCTGCACAGGGAAACCCCATTGGATTAGTAATCCTACGCCTTAACCTCTTTGCCATCAAAGCTCCCTGGTGATTTTTATCGTTTTCTAAGTTACTTCTTCACGTGTGAAAGGGCCATGGTCGCACAAGAAGCAATCCTAAAGGCATTGGGAACCACATTTGTTTTTCTTCTGGAAGGTATTTTTCTATTTCGATCACAGCTACCCTTAGCATTTTATCGTTACTTACAGTAAGTTACTTCTTGACATGTGAAAGGGACTTACAGGAAGGGTTTGAAAGGAAATAACAAAGCATTTATGCATAAGGATTCATGAGTTTATTGACTATTAAAGTGATGTTACAGGAAAATTTGTATTATCTCAGTTTACAGTTCTAAACGTAGCGCTAATAAGCAGACACGGGTCCCTGTCACATGCCCTTCGTGTGGTGTGTATGCGTGTGGATTCCATGCAGCCCAATGCCATGGGCACACTATACAAAATGAAAGTGACACTTAACAGTAATGCTGCTTCTAAAGTTGACGCTGTTAAACTAGGGATTCCGTGGATGAATGAGATAAAACAGTGATTCGATTCATAGATTATATTTGTACGAACTACGCATTGATTCATTGATTCAATTCAGACACAAAACAAGAGGTTTCAAAAATACAGAAATAGTCACGATATTCTCTTTTAATGATTCATTCGTAGATAATGACAATTAAAGTAGTTTGAAAATATGTGGCTGCGCTGTTACTAATGCTTTATAAATGCAACACATGCTTATAATGTGCAAACTGAATTATGAACCCATTATAACGGAAACCCCTTTGTGTGAAGTGTCACCAAAAGAAAAGAAAACAGAGACAGTAAATACATTTGAGCTACTCTATTACTCATTTATTTGCAAATATATATTCTAAGTATCTGTAGGATGAAAGTAAAGTGGCAAAGACACAAATCAGTGTAAGGTTTAGGTATGTTAACGGACCCAGGTGCGGTGCAGAGAAAGAGAGGCGGACAAGTAGTTAGCGGTACTAAACAAAAGGATCTTTACTTTGGATGAGTAGTCAAAACAGGACACAAAAATAGGGACTCAATGCTCGAAATCAAAGAGGAGATCACAGTCTCAAAACAGTACTTGTATACTCGTATGACTTACGCTCACAAAGCGACCAACAAAGGTGAAGACGAAGCGGGAATGAAGGGAAGTGAGGGTACATATTGCATGAGTGACAATTACACACAGGTGCTGGTGATAAGTATGTGATTGAGGTGGCACAGTGGACGGACGGAGGGAGGCAAGAAGGGGGACGCATTGGGAAGCACAACCCCCATCCGTAACAAATCAGTGAGGCTCCTGTGGTCCTGCAGATCGGGGGGGTGGGGGGGGGAGACATAACAAGAAGACGTGAGGTTATTTTTTAAACTTTAACTGGAATACTTATTGGATTTCACTGAAGAACTTCCCATTCTTTGGGGTGACCGATGAGGTCTGACCCTATGGAATTCCTAAGAGAGAAAGAAAGAGAGAGAGAGAGAGGGGAGGGGGAAGTGAAAAAATAATGGTCAGAATACAATGACTTACAATCATTTAAACTACTTTTTCCTATTACTTAAAAGCCTGTGTGTGTGTGTGTGTGTGTGTGTGTGTGTCCAGGAGGACTCGATGAGGAGCTGGAGGTGGTGCTCCAGGAGGCTGGAAACTCCAATGACCAGAGACTCTGGTTTGAAGTACCAGGGAACCTCCAGAAGCATCATCAGCCCGCCCTGAGTTAAGGCTCTGAGTTACTGCTAATTCACAGTATCCATTTAAACTGAACTATAGATTGGATGCTAAATGCTAGAGAGAAGGAACAGTAACAACATCAGAACTTGTCTGTACTTTCAGCTGCACCAGCCATCTCTCAGCCTCTGATTCCATGTTGCTGGCAGGCAGGCAGGCAGGAGTGCAGAAGAGAGTACAGACGCTCCACAAACCCACCAGGTTGCTAACAGGAAACACAAGAGAGAGAGCAGAGAGTCATATGGACTTGTCAACAAAGTCACAGTGAAAGAACTGTACTAACCACCACCAGGGGCCTCCCCACCATCACCCCAAACTGAACCAGCTCATAGATGATGTCTAACAAAAGACAAACACATTTAGAACAAAATAGCAATGATATTAAAAAGAAGGTATTAATACAGGTACAGGTATTCGATGCGAGACTATTGAATTGCCTCTACAGCTCATCCAGAATGCTGCCGCCAGTCTGGTGTTCAAACTCCCCAAATTCTCCCATGTCACTCCCCTCCTCCGCACCCTTCACTGGCTCCCGGTAGCAGCTCTCATCAGATTCAAGACCCACGACTGGCCGCCTGGCACCGCCGCCCCTTCGGTCATGGCTTTTCACTGTCCTGGCGACCCGCTGGTAGAATGAGCTTCCTACTGCTGTCATGACTGCAGAGTCACTACCAATCTTCCGCTGTAGATTGAAGACCTACATCTTAACGGTCCCTCCTACAAGTTTCTCTCCTGATAATAATAAAAATGTCCTTCTTCTAGCATTGTGACTGCCTATGGCCACTGGTCCGAGCATTGATTACTTTATCTTATGATGACTGATGGATAGATGATTCACTTACTTAGACAAATGTATTTGTTGTCAGTCACTTTGGATAAAGGCATCTGCTAAATGCCATAAATGTAATGTAAATGTCCTCATGGATCAGTCCTCTCTACGGACAATAATGACATTGCACCACTGAATATGTGTTGCTAGAATACAAAATAACATAGCGCAAGGCCAAAATGTACATTCCTTGGCAAAATGCATGGAGCTGGCTAGCAAGCTTGCTAGTTCAAGCTAAAGGCTTAAAGCGGGCGAGCTAACTCTTAGAAACTGTCAACGGGTTACTTAGCCATCTAGCAGCTAACAATGCTACCATTGCTTCTCGCAAAATAGTCATTGCACAAACAATGTGTTCGATATGTGTCTACTGTAAAATGTAATTAAATGCCACATACCGTTTTCGAAGTCGCTGTCGCTTCCCTCTTCACGATCTCGAACCCTGCAAAAAAAGAAGACACGAACAACAACCTGTCATAGAGACGGCAGGCCGCAGTCCACGCACTCTCGCAGTCAAACCTGAAAAACACCTAGGCATTTTTCAGTGCCTTTCGTTGCTTATGCTAAATCCCAACTGTTTGTTGTTATCTGGAGCGGATTGAACATTCCATAGAATGTTGCTGATGTTCTACATTGAAAGGTTGCATAGCAACACACAGTTTTGAAAATAATGAGTAATAATCATACATGACACGTATCATGAACACTTTTCAAAAATGCATTACCATGTGACCTCTAGAAATAGAACACGAGCAACCTTCTATGTTTGATCCTGCGCTACGCAGCAACACACCTCTGATGATGTTGACATTGACTAGATCCAGCTGGTCTTCTGAGCGCTAGCATTACTACGCCATTAGCATTAGCAACGAAAGGTACTGAGAAACGCCTCGGTGTTTTTCAGGTTTGCTGCGGGACTGCGTGGACTGCGGACTGCCATTTCTACGACAGGTTGTTGTTCCTGTTTCCTTTTTGAGAGGACAGCGACCTCGAACCAGGTATGTCACGTTCAATTACATTTTACAGTAGACACATAGTCAATAAATGCATCTGTGTAATGGCATGACTGTGCAACGGTGGTAGCATAGTTAGCTTTAGCTTGAACGAGCTCGCTTGCTCGTCACCTACGTGCATGTTCGACTTGTGCTGTGTTGTTTTAGCAACACATATCGAGTGGTTGTCTAACTATCGTTCAGATATTGTCTAACTATCTTTCAGATATGGTCCAACTATCGTCACACACCCTCTCCGAAGTCGCTGCCGTCGCTTCCCTCTGCACGATCGCGAACCCAACAAAAAAGAAAACACGGACGTAAAAACGGCAGGCAGCAGTCCAAACCTGAAAAACACTGAGGCATTTTTCAGCCCGTTTTGCTCTGAAAATCAGCTGGTTTGTGTCGATGTAAACATCAACTGAAGTTTGTTGTTATCTGGAGCGGATTGAACATTCCATAGAATGTTGCTAATGTTCTATATCGAAAGGTTGCATAGCAACACACCGTTTTGAAAATAATTAATAATAATCATAGATGTATCATAAAGACTTTTCAGAAATGCGTTACCATGTGACCTCTAGAAATAGAACATGAGCAGCATTCTATGGAATGGTTGATCCGGCGCTACACAGCAACACACTTCTGTTGATGTTTACATTGACGAGACCCCGCTGGTTTTCTGAGAGCTAGCATAACTAAGCCATGAGCATTAGCATTACTAAACCATGAGCATTAGCAACGAAAGATACTGAAAAATGTCTCGGGTGTTTTTCACTATTGGATGCGGAATGCGTTGTTAGAAATTATATTTTATAAAAACAGTTTATTATTGCTATAATAAAAATACATTACTGCAGTGTGCTAAATTTACTAATGTGATGGTCTGTTGATGAATGGGATGAATCAAGCATTAGTCCCATAGTACGTTGGATTAATACATGGAAAGGTTAAGCCAGGTCATCAAGAAAGATGTCGCAACACACGCTTACACAAAGAGCAAAAGTGGAAAAGTCCCAGGCTAGGGGGGACATGCCAGAGTAGGTATCTTATCTCTAACAGGGTGCTGACTCCGCAGATGGGACGAATGGTGTGACCAGCCCGTGAACAACAAGGGATGCCAAGTCTAAACCACGGTTCCTCCCCAACCAAATAGCGAATCACAATCACTTTGTTTACTGTAAATGCTTTGTTTGACTGTTTGAATGCATCCATTTTTGGAGGGTTGGTTACAGATTAACAGCTTGCTGACTGTGATTTTCTTCTCCAAAAGTGGTCCTTGTACAAGCCATTGCCCGGAGGAAGGGACTCAGCAGCCAGAGGAATGCGAGGAGGCAGGTTAATCTCCTGGTGCAGCAAGGACCCTGTGCGTATATTAGAAATATTTCTGTTACATATGATGGTAAACAGACACTAGGGAGATTCTCATTGTCTGACAACAAGAATGAGGGAGTCTAAACTGTGACCATCACTGACCTGTCTGAACAGGATGCTGGGCCATACTGGTGTGGAGTGAATGTTAAGAGAACCGAAGCGGGCTTCATCGCACTGATTAGTCAGGTGCAACTGCATGTTGAAGGTGAGTGTAAGCTGGTCTTCTTGTTCATCATTAATGCACTGATGTTGTGTAGCAGAGGCAGACCTATTCCTCAATAATGATGATGCATGCACTATGATAATGATCCATAGCCATAGAAAATATCTACATCCTCATTATTATTACATTTATTACCAATAAATACTTCTAACAGGTATGAACATGATGAATCGAACTCAAAACAAGTGGTCGCATGACCAACTAACATAAGTTAACATTACATTATATCTGACTCCAAAATATATTTCATGGGTTAACAATGATAGACAATACTTTGCTCATCCCTGTGTGACAGACAATCCATCATATCGGATCCTAGATTCATTAAGAATACCCAAAATGCTATTTTACATGCCCTCAAGTTAAGATAAATTGTCTTGTGAGGAGTTTACGCTCATGCCAATAGCAGTAGCTAACTATCTCTACGTCTCGATGATGATGCATGTGAACATTCAACATTCAATGAGAGAACCTCGTCATGATTATGTTGTGCTGTATTAACAGAAGCTTTATCTAGCGCACAACCTCACATTAATGCACATAGGAAGAATGAGAATAGAGTATCAACAAAATAACCAATTTAACAGTTTCAAAGCAACATATGACCCAAAACTCAAAGTACAGCACAACTTCCTGTCCTTCTCCTTAAGTATCATTCCCAACAAAGGACAAGGTGTGAGACACATTACAATTGCAAAGGAATTGACAAATGGCGAGGGTGCGATTTCTTCAGGATGTCCGCCAGGCACGCTCATTCAACTGTAAATAGGTATACACATTTAAATCAAGGCTGGCGCCATCAAAATCCATCTGCAGAAAAATCAGTCTTGTGAACTAGATTCAAGTCACAGTGGCTGTGAAAAAAACTTCAACATATGAATTATTGTTTATCAGCTCCAGATCTAGTTATTCTGAGAAACCTAACTCTAATGATATCAGCACTTCCTTTTTGTGTTTTTTTTACTGTGCTGTGTCTCTGTAGTGAGCTGTGAGATCTGAACATGCTCAGTGTTGACATAGCAGTCTACGATGTGGTGAGAATGAGTTGTGGATTTTGCTCGTTTATTTTTGACTGAAGTGAAAAAACATTATTCAACTATTATTTTGCACCTGCATGTTGAAGGTGAGTCTAATCTGGTCTTCTAGTCCATCATTAATAAATGTACTGTTGTGTAGCAGAGGTATTCTGCAGACTTAGTCCTCAATAATGTGAATGCACTATGATAATGATTGAAATGTAATATTTTGACCAATGAATTTCACAGATTGGAGCTAATTCAAATCAGACAATGTGACCGAAACACGTTGAGAGGATTGCCATGGTGTGGTGTGTTTATCCTTGTGTCCATGTGAAAAGGGTATTACCCCAGACTGACACACTTCACCATCAGAAATCTGAAAGTAGAGGATATGCTGGGACGAACTGGTGTGGATCTGACCGAACCATGAAGCCTGCCGACGACACCAGGATTCACCTCTCTGTGGGTAAGTGCTTGAAAACACAATTCTGCTTCCTCCTACAGTTAGTCACATTCACTGATCTGTCAAATCAACCCGGGCCGACTGCTTGGAAAGCAGCTATGTTCACCACAGGGTCTTTCTTGTCACCTTTTTTTCATGGGCTGGATTACTCAGTAAACAAGAGAGGGTGGGGGGGTGAGAAAAATCTTACAACAATGCACACACAGTGGAAGTAAACTCCCTGCTTTTTGCCGAATGGGCGGAAACGTCCCCCAACCTGAGGCTCCATTGCGGGGAAGGGGCATCCGTTAGTAGGTGGCTCGTTGGTCTAGGGGTATGATTCTCGTTTACGGTGCGAGAGGTCCTGGGTTCAATCCCAGACGAGCCCTCTGATTTAGCCTTTCACCAGCTCGGACGACTCCATCAAAGTGTCTTGGGTCGCCGCTTCAGCAGATGGGTCACCTTGCCAGCGTTGCGAATGATATATATATATTTTTTTTATGCAGACAGTGCAGACACTTCCCACAACCTGAGGCTCCGTTGCGGTGTACGCGCAAGGTGGTGTCAGACGGTTCGTTGGTCTAGTGGTATGATTCTCGCTTCGGGTGTGAGAGGTCCCGGGTTCAAATCCTGGACGAGCCCTTTGACGAAAACTTTCACAAGCTGGGTCCACCAAATCAAAGTCCTTTGGCTCAATGGTTCAACAAATGTTTCCCCAAGTAGCAGCAAAATTCCACTGTTAAAAAGCCTTTCTTCACGTCCTGGCTTTAAGTATCTGGTGGAATAGACTACCAGGCCAATACAAGCGTAGGTCGAGGTGGCCGTGTGGTGAAGGCGATGGACTGCTAATCCATTGTGCTCTGCACGCGTGGGTTCGAATGCCATCCTCGTTGCACAGCCATGCTTCTTTGTCAGCTTGGACAACCGTGGGCGTGGAAACAGAGGAGGTGGAGAAACAATGTAAAGCGTGAGGCACATCCTTCGGAGACCACATTCAGACGGACGTCGTCCAACAGCTTCTTTGAGCACGGAGACAGCTTCAAACTAGGCGGGGTTCGAACCGACGCTTTCAACGAGACTGAAGTGTCATTCTTGCGCCTTTGGATACGCAGGCATTGGCCCCTCGGGAAAAGGATACCTAACCTGCATTGGCCGGGAATCGAACTCGGGTCAACTGCTTGGAAGACAGCTATGCTCACCACTATACCACCAATGCGCTCATATGACCAGGCAGGACCGCCACATTCATATGCCCTCCAGGACTCACCATTTCAACATTTTGCAGGGTCATTGTTGTCACTTTTATTTCATGGGCTGGATTACTCAGTAAACAAGGGAGGGGGGGGGGGGGGGCGAGAAAAATGTTACAACAATGCAAACACAGTGGAAGTAAACTCCCTGCTTTTTGCCGACAGGGCGGACACATCCCCCAACCTGAGGCACCATTGCGGGGTAGGGTCACCCATTAGAAGGTGTCTCATTGGTCTAGGGGTATGATTCTCGCTTATGGTGCGAGAGGTCCTTGGTTCAAATCCCGGACGAGCCCTTTGATTTAGCCTTTCACCAGCTCGGACGACTCCATCAAAGTGTCTTGGCTAGCCGCTTCAGCAGATGGGTCACCTTGCCAGCGTTGCGTTCACGATTGAGATAGTCCTTTTTTTATGCAGACAGTGCGGACACTTCCCACAACCTGAGGCTCCGTTGCGGTGGAGGGGCAAGGTGTTGTCAGATGGTTCGTTGGTCTAGTGGTATGATTCTCGCTTCGGGTGTGAGAGGTCCCGGGTTCAAATCCCGGACGAGCCCTTTGACGAAAACTTTCACAAGCTGGGTCCACCAAATTAAAGTCCTTTGGCTCAATGGTTCAACAGATGTTTCCCCAGGTAGCAGCAAAATTCCACTGTTAAAAAGCCTTTCTTCACATCCTGGCTTTAAGTATCCGGTGGAAAGGGCTACCGGGCAATCACGAGAGTAGGACGAGGTGGTTGAGGTGATGGACTGCTAATCCAATCTGCTCTGCATGCGTGGGTTCGAATCCCATCCTTGTCACACAGCCATGCTTCTTTGTCAGCTTGGATGACCGTGGGCGTGGAAACAGTGGAGAAACAATGTAAAGCGTGCGGCACATCCTTCGGAGACCACATTCAGACAGACGTTATCCAACGGCTTCTTTGAGCACGGAGACAGCTTCAACCTTGGCGGGGTTCGAACCGATGCTTTCAACGAGATTGAAGTGTCATTCTTGCGTCTTTGGATTGACACCTAACTTGCGTTGTTGTGTGCCAAAGTGTGAATGTGTATTTCAGAGAATAGCTAAACAAGGAGAACCCATACTTTTCAACAAGATCTGCACAGAGCTCTTCATCACAGAGGGAGATGCAGAGGTCAAACCTGAACATTTGGTGAGGAAGATTAAGGCAGCATCCAAAAGACCATACTGTATAGTGAGGGGTTAGTATACTGTATAGAGTAATTTAAGGTACCTCTGGAGAAAAGAATAAAGGAAATATGTCACAGGACTATTATACCCTAATCAGAGTACAGTGCTGAAACAAGGCAACAAAATCAAACTCTGACATGTAGCCACTGTAGAGACCCTGCTGTGCTCCTCTGAGGGTTAAATGGATTGCTAAATTCTGCCCCAGGATCAGTTTCATTTGTTTCCCAGTTCAGTTAGGCTTGACGCTCAGAGAATTGACGAGCTGATCCTTGATCTGTACGGTAGGTGGGGGAGATGTCTCCAAAGAGCAGCATGGGCTCATCTATGGCCTGATTCCAATCCACTCCCTTGCCCCTTCCACTGACTCCTACACCTTCAATGACTGAGTACAGTATGTGCACCTTAAAACCTGTATCCACAAAGTGTCTCAGAGTAAGAGTGCAGGTCCTACCTGATCCTAGATCAGCACAACCTCTGCTAATTAATGTATTGGTTCTAACCCTAACCCTAAATACACATTGACACATTCACAATATGTTTTTTCACTTTTTTTGGACCACTCTTTTCTCATGAACCATGTTATATTTTGTTATGTTCATTTGTCTCATTACTTCATAGATAATGTATTCATTTGCGTGACGGTAAACCTGCACACTTTTAGCTCAGCAGGACATGGAATTAGAAGGGTTACAGTAAACGTGTATGTTTTTAGGTCAGCAGCACTTCAGTCAGAAACAGAGTCTTAGTTAACATTGTATCAGTGTGACCATACTCGTGCATTTAACCTCATATGAACAGTTTGATTTCAAATTCAAACTTTTAAAATATCGAGCCAAAAGAAGAAAGAATGCTTCAATGTCCCAATACAAACGCAGGTCAATGTATTCTCTGTAACAACGGCACATTTTCACACAAGTCCCACTCATACCTTGAATTTGAAATGACTTGTGCTCCCGTTAGAGATGGTGAGTTGAGATAATCAGATTAGATGGGAACTTGTGGCGGAAGAAGGGAAGTGGTATAAGAAGCACATCAATTTCTGAGAGTAGGATGAGTTCCAGTAATACTCAACTGAAGACTCAACTAAATGAGCCCTAGAGTTGAATTAAAAACTATCAAACATACATACACACACGGACAAACACGCATGCACGCCCGCACACATGGACACAAACAAACACACACACACACACACACACACACACATACACACGCACACACACGCACACACAAACACACTGAATTATGGGAAAGTTTGGCAATGAGATTCGTCCTCATTGTCAAACTTAATAAATTCCGCACACTCAACTTTTGAACTCCTTTGCTAGTCATTCTATCATGTAATTGTGATATTCGCTGGGAAAAAAAACTACCAATCAGTTGGTAGAGCATGGCCCTAACCCTAACCCTAACACATATATACTGAAATGTATGCACTAACTGCAATGTAAGTGGCTTTGGATAAAAGCGTTAGCTAAATGGCATATGTTCTTCTTATTATATTGTTTGAGGCTGAAAGGTTTTCCTGACCCATTGTAAGCATGGTAAGACAATGGCCTCTGGAGTGTCACAGTCAGACGCCCTGTATGACACCCTGGTATCTGGAGTCTCCCTGCAGCTCAGCACCTCTCTCATCCACCCAGATCACACTGACTCTACTAAAGCACCCTCCACGTACAAAACCGGTGAACACTTGTGTGGTTCTGTCACTGGTGATACTTGTCAAGTATCGAAATAAAAATGACCCCGCCAAGCCACAGTTTGTAATAAAGTCGTAAGTTTACTCACTCTGATTGTTCCTCTGGTGGCTGTCTTCTTGGGTCTAAAGCTTGTGATATGTGCCTTCCAAAAAACCTAATAAATGCACTTTTCAACTACTCGGGTTATATACTACGGAAGCGATCAAAGGGAGTTAGCGAGCTAACCAACAAAGCCCATATCCACAAAGTGTCTCAGAGTAAGAGTGCTGATCTAGGATCAGGTCCCCCACCTTTCCATGTAATCTTATTCAATCTGATCTAAAAGGCTAAACTGATCCTAGATCAGCTTTCCTACTTTAAGATGCTTTGTGAATATGAGCCCTGGTGAACACTGAAGACATAGGAGCTAGGTGAAGGGACCGAAATAGAACTGGCCCAATACATGACAATCACCTGGTTTGGGGCAGTTCATCCTTGTTGTGTAAACAGCTACAATGACAACCAGAAAGGTAATTGTCGCAAAGAACACGACTGATTGACAACCACTCACTACGTTTCACTACCTTTTGACTGCTTTGCTTGAAGTAGAGCTGCAAGAAATAAGTAGCTCTCCCCGTCGGGGAGATGAACCCCAGTTTCCCACGTGACAGGCAGGGATACTGACCACTATACTAACGAGGAGGTGGTACGGGAGGCCTGGGTTCGATTACCAACATGGGCAGAGGAGGTGGTTTGGAAGGCCTGGGTTCAATTCCCAGCCTGTGCACAAACACTTTTTGCCTAAATCCTTTGTTCACCTGGTGTTTCAAGCCGAACTAGCTATGTTTTGTGAACTGGTTATTGACAGTTTTCATTTTACACAATTATCTCACTACAATAATGTTACGGCTACAGAGAGAAAGCGCCATGGTCCTGGAATGGTGAGAATAAACGTGTTTCCGCCCGGTTTCGAACCAGGGACCTTTCGCGTGTAAGGCGAACGTGATTACCACTACACTACGGAAATTCATGAATTCATGAAAAGGACAATTACATTAACACTTCATGAGGACCTTTGATAATTGTAAACCACAGTTATACACTCACTGGCCACTTTATTAGGTACACCTTGCTAGTACTGGGTTGGACCCCCTTTTGCTTTCAGAACTGCCTTAATTCTTTGTGCCATAGATTCATCAAGGTGCTGGAAACATCCCTCCGTTGACATGATAGCATCACGCAGTTGCTGCAGATTTGTCGGCTGCACATCCATGATGCGATTCTCCCGTTCCACCACATCCCGAAGGTGCCCTATTGGATTGAGATCTGGTGACTGTGGAGGACATTGGAGTACAGTGAACTCATTGTCATGTTCATTGATTGGGCCTGCCAGATCTGCACGTTTCCAACTAAGAGGGTCAGTGTTGAATGCAGAATGTGCCTCTGCCCAAAAGGGAGGCCGTATCTTGGAGATGCAGGGGATTGAACCCTGGACCTCATACATGCAAAGCATGCGCTCTACCACTGAGCTACATCCCCAACAGGCAACTGCAGGGATTTTTGGAACACATAGCGACAGCATGGTAGAGGACGTTGTTGACCGTCATTGCTGTGCTGAGTCAGGACACTTGGAAGACTGTTTAGACAAGGACACCTCATCACAGATGAAAGGCAACAGTCTCTCCCTGGTGGTCTAGTGCTTAGGATTCGGCGCTCTCACCGCCGCGGCCCGGGTTCGATTCCCGGTCAGGGAACGAATTTTGTGGAGACACAACCCTCGTTCGCTGGAGTCCTTGAACGACACCTTGTTAAAACTCACAAAAAAGAAAAAAAAAAAAGGCTCCTCCTTCGAGCCGGATTTGAACCAGCGACCTAAGGATTACTGCTATAGAACCTACAGTACTCCGCTCGACCAACTGAGCTATCGAAGGGTGCCAACGGGACCGCCAGATCTGCACGTTTCCAAGTTAGAAGGTCTTTTTGTGCTACATATTTAGCTAACAACTACGTTTCACTACCTTTGGACTGCTTTGCTTGAATTAGAGCTGCAAGAAATAAGTAGCTCTCCCCGTCGGGGAAATGAACCCCGGTTTCCCACATGACAGACAGGGATACTGACCACTATACTAACGAGGAGGTGGTATGGGAGGCCTGGGTTCGATTACCAACATGGGCAGAGGAGGTGGTTTGGAAGGCCTGGGCTCGATTCCCAGCCTGTGCACAAACACTTTTTGCCTAAATCCTTTGCTCACCTGGTGTTTCAAGCCAAACTAGCTATGTTTTGTGAACTGGTTATTGACAGTTTTCATTTTACACAATTATCTCACTACAATAATGTTACGGCTACAGAGAGAAAGCGCCATGGTCCTGGAATGGTGAGAATAAATGTGTTTCCGCCCGGTTTCGAACCGGGGACCTTTCGCGTGTAAGGCGAACGTGATGACCACTACACTACGGAAACTACACACCCTTCGATGATCAACTTTTCTTTTGGTTCAAAGACATACAACCAAGTTTTAATTGATCAGTTGGGGAATTGAACCACGGTCTCGCGCTAAAGTTAAGTCTTAAACTCACTCAACATTCCCCATTCATTCTCTATCCTTGCTGACATCTAAGCATTGGTGGTTCAGTGGTAGAATTCTCGCCTGCCACGCGGGAGGCCCGGGTTCGATTCCCGGCCAATGCATGAACACTTCTTTACGGCCGTTGGAAACCACCGATATATGTAAATATCCATTCTTCAAGGCCAAATTCGGCTGACATGAAAGCATTGGTGGTTCAGTGATAGAATTCTCGCCTGCCATGCGGGAGGCCAGGGTTCGATTCATGAATTCATGAAAAGGACAATTACATTAACACTTCATGAGGACCTTTGATAATTGTAAACCACAGTTATACACTCACTGGCCACTTTATTAGGTACACCTTGCTAGTACTGGGTTGGACCCCCTTTTGCTTTCAGAACTGCCTTAATTCTTTGTGCCATAGATTCATCAAGGTGCTGGAAACATCCCTCCGTTGACATGATAGCATCACGCAGTTGCTGCAGATTTGTCGGCTGCACATCCATGATGCGATTCTCCCGTTCCACCACATCCCGAAGGTGCCCTATTGGATTGAGATCTGGTGACTGTGGAGGACATTGGAGTACAGTGAACTCATTGTCATGTTCATTGATTGGGCCTGCCAGATCTGCACGTTTCCAACTTAGAGGGTCAGTGTTGAATGCAGAATGTGCCTCTGCCCAAAAGGGAGGCCGTATCTTGGAGATGCAGGGGATTGAACCCTGGACCTCATACATGCAAAGCATGCGCTCTACCACTGAGCTACATACCCAACGGGCAACTGCAGGGATTTTTGGAACACATAGCGACAGCATGGTAGAGGACGTTGTTGACCGTCATGGCTGTGCTGAGTCAGGACACTTGGAAGACTGTTTAGACAAGGACACCTCATCACAGATGCAGGGCAACAGTCTCTCCCTGGTGGTCTAGTGGTTAGGATTTGGCGCTCTCACCGCCGCGGCCCGGGTTCGATTCCCGGTCAGGGAACGAATTTTGTGGAGACACAACCCTCGTTCGCTGGAGTCCTTGAACGACACCTTGTTAAAACTCACAAAAAAGAAAAAAAAAAAGGCTCCTCCTTCGAGCCGGATTTGAACCAGCGACCTAAGGATTACTGCTATAGAACCTACAGTCCTCCGCTCTACCAACTGAGCTATCGAAGGGTGCCAACGGGACCGCCAGATCTGCACGTTTCCAAGTTAGAAGGTCTTTTTGTGCTACATATTTAGCTAACAACTACGTTTCACTACCTTTGGACTGCTTTGCTTGAATTAGAGCTGCAAGAAATAAGTTGGAAGGCCTGGGCTCGATTCCCAGCCTGTGCACAAACACTTTTTGCCTAAATCCTTTGCTCACCTGGTGTTTCAAGCCAAACTAGCTGTGTTTTGTGAACTGGTTATTGACAGTTTTCATTTTACACAATTATCTCACTACAATAATGTTACGGCTACAGAGAGAAAGCGCCATGGTCCTGGAATGGTGAGAATAAATGTGTTTCCGCCCGGTTTCGAACCGGGGACCTTTCGCGTGTGAGGCGAACGTGATGACCACTACACTACGGAAACTACACACCCTTCGATGATCAACTTTTCTTTTGGTTCAAAGACATACAACCAAGTTTTAATTGATCAGTTGGGGAATTGAACCACGGTCTCGCGCTAAAGTTAAGTGTTAAACTCACTCAAAATTCCCCATTCATTCTCTATCCTTGCTGACATCTAAGCATTGGTGGTTCAGTGGTAGAATTCTCGCCTGCTGGGGATATTCGAACAGACCAGACCGCACTTTTTCTGGACAGCTGAAGATGATGATATGATGTCCCCCCTTTGCAACTTGACACTTTAACGTTGTTGTTGTGACTAGCTGAAATGTGATCCAATCTCCCTCGATTAAAGCACACACAGCCAGAAAACATTTAGAAAAGTTACATTGCGCCGAATGACCGCCAAAAAGTATTTATTTTGATACGAGTGGATTGACACGCTATCCCCACCTACTTATAGGACTACTTATTCAGTCTTGACATGGCCTCAGTTTAGAAATGGAAGGACAATTTGAGAGAATAACGGGAGAACCTTTCCATGTCTAATGCCTTGTTTTTTATCCAAAGAAAAACTGATGACTGGCTTACAAAATTGTGTTCCGGGTCCACCACAACTTGGCCTAGCTGTAGATTGTGGTGGAAATCTTTCAGTGAGCAACAATAAACAATGTTTGGTCTCAGTTGAGAGTTTTAATGCATATGCAAAGTTTAAACAACGTTGGTTACAGCTGGATCAGCATTCCTTCACCAAAAGTGTGGATTCAGAGACTGATGCCGTGGCTGAGGAGAGGACCGTCCTTTACTCTAATGCTCGTACGTCATAGGTCTAGTGGTAAACATGTTTTGCACCTGCTTGCTGATAACATAGAAAAGAAGCTGGGAAAGAAGCGTAGGCTTTGTGAGCCACTATCACAATGTCTCAGCCTACGGTTAGGAGTGTTCCAAGGTCACATTCCGTCTATTGTAAGATCACAGAAGCAGTCAGTTTTGGTTCTTTCCTCAGTCACGTAATGGAAAATAACAAAGTACATTGGGTCACAACAAGGTCAATACATTTCATACAGGACTCAAGCAAAATAATACAAATTAATACAAAATACCAATAACGTTGTACACGTGTGTGCCAACATGGTCAAAGCATATGTGGTCGCCAAGTGTGTGGAGGGTGGCGAGAGACAGAGAGAGAGAGAGAGAGAGAGAGAGAGAGAGAGAGAGAGAGAGAGAGAGAGAGAGAGAGAGAGAGAGAGAGAGAGAGATTAAGCCACAGACATTCACAACACACACTCTGGGTGGAGTTCAGAAATGGAAATAGAAGGCTGGTGGAGATAGAAATCGGAGGACGGGGCTCATTGCAATGCATGGAACGGAATCAGGAATGGTATCAAACACGTGTCCATAAAAAGTGTGATTTGAATCTTGAAAGCTACTTATTATTTACTTATTATTATGCCATTCAGTTATCTCCCCTGGGTCTTGGTGAGTGTGATTAAAGCGTACATTCAATATGTTTCCCTCAAGCAACAACAAGACAGTGATCACAGAGGACCATACATCTCAAGGTGTGAGGACGGAGATTTGGATAATTAGACGAGATGGCTCATGATAGAGTTCGTTCGGCCTTACTCAGTCCCACTCTCGTCCCACTCATAAGGCGGGCAATCAGCTTGACCTTGTCTTCACAAGATCCTACCATACCTCAAACCTCACTGTTACTTCTCTTCCGGTTTCGGACCATCATTTTGTATCCTTCTCCCTCCCTCTCAAATGCTCACCCTCCCAACCAGTCTCTACCCACACTGTGTCCTCTCGTTGCGGCCTGCGCACCCACTCACTCACCGCTCTTTCTTCCTCTGTCTTATCCACCCTACCCTCTGTTGAATCCTTCTCTCTTCTATCTACTGATGCAGCTTCCTCCACCCTCCTGTCCTCTTTTTCCTCATCCTTCGACTCTCTCTGTCCACAGATCTCAAGGCCGGCACCATCCACTCCACGCGCTCCCTGGCTGTCTGAAACCTTGCAAGGTTGTAGAATAGGGCTCTGGGCAGCTGAGAGGAAATGGAGAAAATCTGGCCTTCCTGATGACCTAGACCCTTATCTCTCTCTCCTACTCAACTACACCTCATCTGCATCAGCTGCTAAAGCCTTATTCTACCATTCCAAAATTCAATCCTCTGTCTCTGACCCAAGGAAACTGTTCTCCACATTTTCCTCACTCCTCAACCCTCCTCCTCCCCCTCCTCCCTCCTCTCTGTCTGCCGATGACTTTGTCACCTATTTTGAAAAGAAGGTTGATAACATTAGCAGCTCCTTCCCTCTACCTCTCACCAACAATGCTACCTCTCCTCCCAAACCCACTGTGCAACACCCAGTCTCTGGTTTATCAAATTTCTCCCCCCTCTCCTCTGATGATGTTCTAAAGCTGGTCACATCCAAGCGGGCAACCACCTGCCCCCTCAATCCTATCCCCTCCCCCTTTCTCCAATCCATCTCCAAAGACCTCCTTCCGTTCCTTACACCTTAAGCAATTCCTCTCTATCCACAGGATCTGTCCCAGCTGCCTTCAAGACAGCCAGAGTCAAGCCTCTTCTCAAGAAACCAACTCTTGACCCGTCTGCTGTCCATAACTACAAACCGGTATCCCTTCTCTCCTTCTTATCTAAAACCCTTGAACGTGCTGTCTCTAACCAACTGTCTAACTACCTCCTTCAAAACAACTTCCTTGACCCTCACCAATCCAGCTTTAAAGCTGGGCACTCTACTGAAACTGCTCTCCTCGCTGTCACGGAGGCTCTCCACTCCGCTCAAGCTTCCTCCCTCTCCTCTGTTCTCATTCCTGTCTGCTGCATTTGACACAGTAAACCACCCAATCCTTCTCTCCACCCTCTCAGAATTGGGCATCTCTGGCTCTGCACTCTCCTGGTTTGCATCCTACCTTGCCGGTCGCTCCTACCAGGTGACCCCTCACCACTGGTGTCCCTCAGGGCTCTGTCTTTGGGCCTTTACTGTTCTCTCTCTATACCAAATCTCTCGGCTCGGTAATTTCTTCACATGGTTTCTCCTACCACACCTACGCAGATGACACTCAGCTTTTTCTCTCTTTCCCCCCTTCTGACTCACAGGTGGCAACACGTGTCTCGGCATGTCTTGGTGGCTGTCAGCCCACCACCTCAAGCTCAACCTTGACAAGACTGAGCTGCTCTTCCTCCCAGGGAAAGCCTGCCCTCTCCAAGACTTCTCCATCACAGTATAAAACTCTACTGTGACCTCCTCTCATACAGCCAAGAACCTTGGGGTGATCCTTGACAACCACTTCTCCATCCTGTGTGGCCTACATCACAGCGACAGCACGCTCCTGTAGATTCTTTGTCTACAACAAACCTGGAACCGTCGCTTCTACGTGGATGCAGTGGCCGCACTACTCGGTCACAGCTTTTCACTGTCCTGGTGCCCCGCTGGTGGAATGAGCTTCTCACAACGGTCAGGACTGAAGAGTCACTTCCGATCTTCTGCCGTAGATTGAAAACCCATCTCTTCAGGCTCCATCTTAACAGTCCCTCCTAAAGACCGCTTCACCCTCACTACCCCCCCTATACTAACCCTAACCCTAACCCCAACCCCGAGACCTCTTCTCCCCGCTTCCCCCCTGTGCAAGTTCTCTCCTGCTAATAAAATATATTTAAAAAAAATATATATATTAGCCTACTGGCATTACGACTGCCGATGGCCCTTGGTGTGAGCATTGATTACTTTGTCTTATGATGACTGTTGGATAGATGATTCACTTACTTAAACAAATGTATTGTTGTAAGTCGCTTTAGATAAAGGCGTCTGCTAAATGCCATGAATGTAAAATGTTTTAAAAGAAAGGGTTTTTGACCTTGGAATTTTACTGAGACCTGGGGCAACATCTGTTGAAGCATTGAGCCAAAGCACTTTGTAACCCGCTTTTCGGTATGAATACATCCCTTGACGCAAACTGCCCATGAAAAGCATATTAATACAATGTTGCATGTAAAGTTATACAGTACAAATTTTTCTGATATGGGAGTACTGGTTCTAGTTTTCACCTGAGTGTATCTATTAGACAGGATGGATTCTTCAGTGCTGCAGCGAGCTGGTTGACTCCTGAGTCTGTTAGGTGATTCCTGCTCAGATCTAGCTCTCTCAGGCATTCCGAGATAGAGAGGTTTGCATTCAGTGAAGAAGCCAGAGCAGCACAGCCTTCCTCAGTGATTCCACAGTTTGCAAGACTAGAATAAAAGGGGAGACATTATTATGTTTACACATTACAAAGCAGAAACCAAATCCATGCAACATGAATATATTATAAATGCACACTTGAATGATCTTGCTACTGGAATAAGAGATAGATAAGCTAAACTCTGAGGTAGACATACTTCAGTTCCTGCAGATAACACCACTGTGACCTCAGGCCTTCGCAGAACAGCATCACGCCTGAATTCAGCAATTTGCTGCTACTCATGTTCAGCCGAGTCAGGCAGGTTTCGGCTCCTAGAAATGCAGCCAGCTGTTTGCAGCATCCCCCCGTAAGGCTACAGTAGTACAAGCTCAGGTTACATTGGTAATTCCTGGTGAAGAAAATGGCACTCTTAAATATTTCACTTAAAAAGCATGTAGTTTTGTGCTTTGTTGCCCTTTTTGGTCATACTGACAATTTGAAAATGTACATAGATAGCGGCATAATGTGCATGTACTTGTAAACAAACAAAACGCAAAATAGATACGTAAATGCCAGTACTCAACCTTCACACCAGATTTTATAAAGCTCTTTGTTTGAACTAAAACAGTGCTCTTCACTAAATGTTTTTTATCACGTGATATCATTCCTTAACCCTCCTATTATGTTCAAATAAACTTACAACTTTGATGTTTCGGGTCAATTTGACCCGAGCAATGTAAACATGCAGAAAATGATTTTAACGGAAAGTCTTAACCAAGTTTCTTTCTCAGCTACTTTAGGCCTTTCTACTGACCATCTTTATAGCCCAGTAAATAATACATGACTGCCCCCAACCTCCCCTTATACATCAAGTATTGTATATATGCGAAATATGCAAATCACTGTACTATCTCATTCATTGACCTAAAATGAAAAACTAATTATGTTTTGGTGTTTGCAGGGCTTTATGTTGATATTAAGTGCTCATTAAAGAGTTTAAATGCAGATTGTATGTCTTTTATATGACTGCTAGCATATCTGGTGGGGCCTGGAACCATTTTGATGACATTAGCTGCAGTCAGTCTACCCTGTCTTGTAACTGGGGATCCAGACCATAGCAGCTTTCCATTTTTGGATGTCATGTTTCTTGGTGGTTGAGATATGACAAGGGGGTTTATTTGTGTTTGAGAAACCACAGGAGGGTCAGAATGTCCTATCTCACTGGCTTCATTCTCGTCAGAGGAGGATGCCGCATAATCAGAGTCCTCCTCAACATTATCCTCTGTCTCAGACACATCCTCATATATATCACTTCCATCCTGAAAGATCTGTGACAGAACCTCAGTGGCAGCAAATCTTTTCCTCTGTCTGGTGGTCATTTTCAAAATGTTTAGTTGAGGCACAAATGCAAAGAGAATGGTTTAGAGGGCTGTGTGTGCAGCCCTTATTATAAGGTTGTCCCCGCCCCCATGTTGCATGAATTATCAAAGTTCTCGCAGGAACTATGTTTGCCCCATCCCATATACTGCGAGAATTATCAGTGTTGTTGTGGGAACTATGTTTGCCCCACCCCACATACTGCGAGAATTATTCCCGCGGTTATATGTTTGCCCCACCCCCCATGCTGTGAGAATTATCATAGTTGTTATGAGAACTGTCATAGTTGTTATGAGTCCTGTCAGAGTTCTCGCGGGAAATATGTCCTCCCTCTCTCATTGCTTCTTGAATGATCAGAGATCTCGTGGGAACTATGTTTTCTCCTCACAGACACACACACACACACACGGATGGACACACACACAGACACACACACACACACAAGGAAGGACACACACACAGACACACACACACACACACACACAGACGAACGTGTAGGTGCCCTCAGTATCATCCAACACAACAAAAACGAGATAGAAATCAGGGTTTTATAGAACAATAGTGCTAGGGGTCAAAATGACCCCAACACGACCGATGCGTACAAAATGTGTACAGGACATGTTTTTAAATTTTTTTGGTTCATTTCATGTTTACCATGTTTACCCCATAAAGTTAGGAAAAGTCATAAAAAATCTGGCTGAAAAAAGTATGTTAACCATGTTTTTAGAGACAGTAAACATTGAATCGGGTCAAATTGACCCCTAACATAATAGGAGGGTTAAGGTGACAGTGCATGTGTGAGTGACTTGAGGGGGGCACTGGTGGGGTCATTGTTGACGATTCTGATGGCGTGGGGGAAGAAACTCAGCCTTAGCCTCTCTGTTCTTGCTGCATGACAGCGGAGGCGTTTTCCTTGACTGACTGAAGGGATTGTTTCGGATTACCTTGACTTCATAGGTGAGCTCAGTGGATCACATTCTTCCAGCCAAGGGTTCCATGGTGTTAGCACTCAGGATTCTGAATCCTGCGATCTGAGTTCAAATCTCAGTGGAACCTGTGGACATGTCATGTTTCCTTAAAAAGACAGTATCTGTGCAGGTCCATAAGTGTTTTGCCCGATTGGAGGGTTTCTCATAACCTTGACAAGGTATCCATCGCCACAGGACCAACTCCATCCAGTGAAGGGTTCCATTCTGTAACGGTTGAGCAAGGTTCCATGGTGTAATGGTTAGCACTCTGGCAACAGCCTGTTTCTTAAAAACACTGCCAAAAAACATAGAGGTTCAACCCGACAAAGACACGTTTGTTGTTTTTGTGCTCTGAAGTGAAAGGAATGCAAGAGACATTGTGCAGGTGAGAGAAATCCTTCTTCAGGCCATGAGATGCTAGGAATAAGAAGCCATTCTCCCCGTCGGGGAATCGAACCCCGGTCTCCCGCGTGACAGGCGGGGATACTCACCACTATACTAACGAGGAGCTGTTTACCATGAAATTCCACACATTTCAAAAAGATATTGTTTTGAGAAAAAAAAATACCTTGACTGACCGAAGGGATTCTTTCGGATTACCTTGACTTCATAGGTGAGCTCAGTGGATCACATTCTTCCAGCCAAGGGTTCCATGGTCTAATGGTTAGCACTCAGAACTCTGAATCCTGTGATCTGAGTTCGAATCTCAGTGGAACCTGTGGACATATCATGTTTCTTTAAAAGAACAGTATCTGTGCAGGTCCGAGAGTGTTTTGCCTGATTGGAGGGTTTCTCATAACCATGACAAGGTATCCATTGCCACAAGAACAACTCCACTCTGGTGGGACTTGAACCCACAACCTTTGCTTCTCTACCACTGAGAAGCCTAGAAGTCCAATGTGCTATATGCGCTAAAACTGTTAAAAATAATAATAAAGCAGAGCTTGAAGATGGCTTTTGCTGTGAGTGCAAGCAGAAGTCTAAGGCACGGCTGGGATTCGAACCCAGGATCTCCTGTTTACTAGACAGGCACTTTGACCAACTAAGCCACAGCGCCTGCACAGAGTCTACACAACCCATTTGTCAGTAAACTTGCAAATCCAAATCAGATTCGATGGGGGAAGCCCATCCTGGCAAACCAGAGACGATTTGACAGTGGGGAGAGTCTATCAAAATCAGGACGTCCCTGGGTGGGCTCGAACCACCAGCCTTCCGGTTAACAGCCGAACGCGCTAACCAATTGCGCCACAGAGACCTGCAGAAGTTGCCTCTCAATGGCAAAACATTTTTTTAGAACAACGGCAGCAAAAGGAAAGAAGACGATGAGGCTGTTTCAAAATAAACCCTGCCAGAGGTCATCTGTACAGTGGAACCTCGAGATACGAATTTAATCCGTTCCGAGACTTCCTTCGTAAGTCAAAACATTCGTATCTCAAGTTTAAAAAAAAAAAGGGTTCGTGTGCAGGTGGCTGCCAGTTCTCGCGCGCGGCTGCCACTTCTCGCGAAAAAAAAGGATTCGTATCTCAAATTTTCAACCGTATCTCAGAGCACAAATTTTACGAAATTTCAATTCGTAACTCAAAACATTCGTATCTCGAGGTTCCACTGTATTAAGAAGCAAACAGAATCAAGCGACTCTGGTGGGACTCAAACCCACAACCTTTGAATCCCTATCACTGAGAAGCCTAGAAGTCCAATGCTCTATCCATTGCGCCACAGAGCCTGAGTGAAAGTAGGAATGTAATCTCTCCCCTGTAACCAAAAAGTCAAAAACTGTTAAAAATAATAAGAAAGCAGTGCGTGAAGATGGATTTTGCGGTGCCTCAGAAATCTGAGGCACCGCTGGGATTCGAACCCAGGATCTCCTGTTTAGAAGAAGGCTGTTTCAAAATAAACCCTGCCAGAGGTCACCTGTATTAAGAAGCAAACAGAATCAAGCGACTCTGGTGGGACTCGAACCAAGCTGACAAAGAAGCATGGCTGTGCGACGAGGATGGGATTCGAACCCACGCGTGCAGAGCACAATGGATTAGCAGTCCATCGCCTTAACCACTCGGCCACCTCGTCCTACACTCCTGTTGGCCCGGTAGCCCTTTCAACCGGATACTTAAAGCCAGGACGTGAGGAAAGCCTTTTCAACAGTGGAATTTGGCTGCTACCTGGGGAAACATTTGTTGAAACTTTGAGCCAAAGGACTTTCATTTGGTGGACCCAGCTTGTGAAAGGTTTCGTCAAAGGGCTCGTCCGGGATTTGAACCCAGGACCTCTCACACCCAAAGCGAGAATCATACCACTAGACCAACGAACCGTCTGACAACACCTTGCCCCTCCACCGCAACGGAGCCTCAGGTTGTGGGAAGTGTCCGCACTGTCTGCATAAAAAAAGGACTATTTCATTCGCATACGCAACGTTGGCAAGGTGACCCATCTGCTGAAGCGGCGACCCAAGACACTTTGATGGAGTCGTCCGAGCTGGTGAAAGGCTGAACCAGAGGGCTCGTCCGGGATTTGAACCCGGGACCTCTCGCACCCTAAGCGAGAATCATACCCCTAGACCAACGAGCCACCTACTAATGGATGCCCCTCCCCCGCAATGGAGCCTCAGGTTGGGGGATGTGTCCGCCCTGTCGGCAAAAAGCAGGGAGTTTACTTCCACTGTGTTTGCATTGTTGTAACATTTTTCTCTCCCCCCCCCCACCCCCCTCCCTTTTTTACTGAGTAATCCAGGCCATGAAATAAAAGTGACAACAAAGACCCTGCAAAATGTTGAAATGGTGAGTCCTGGAGGGCATATGAATGTGGTGGTCGTGAATGGTCATATCATTGTTGCGGTCCTGCCTGGTCTCATGAGCGCATTGGTGGTATAGTGGTGAGCATAGCTGCCTTCCAAGCAGTTGACCCGGGTTCGATTCCCGGCCAATGCAAGTTAAGCGTCCTTTTCCCGAGGGGCCCATGCCTGCGTATCCAAAGGCGCAAGAATGACACTTCAGTCTCGTTGAAAGCGTCGGTTCGAACCCCGCCTCGGTTGAAGCTGTCTCTGTGCTCAAAGAAGCTGTTGGACGACGTCCGTCTGAATGTGGTCTCCGAAGCATGTGCCGCACGCTTTACATTGTTTCTCCACCTCCTCTGTTTCCATGCCTACGGTCGTCCAGGCTGGCAAAGAAGCATGGCTGTGCGGCAAGAATGAGATCAGAACCGACTCGTGCAGAGCACAATGGATTAGCAGTCCATCGCCTTAACCACTCGGCCACCTTGTCCTACTCTCGTGTGGGCCCGGTAGCCCTTTCCACCGGATACGTACAGCCAGGACGTGAAGAAAGGCTTTTTAACAGTGGAATTTTGCTGCTACCTGGGGAAACATCTGTTGAACCATTGAGCCATAGGACTTTCACTTGGTGGACCCAGCTTGTGAAAGGTTTCGTCAAAGGGCTCGTCCGGGATTTGAACCCGGGACCTCTCACACCCAAAGCGAGAATCATACCACTAGACCAACGAACCGTCTGACAACACCTTGCCCGTCCACCGCAACGGAGCCTCAGGTTGTGGGAAGTGTCCGCACTGTCTGCATAAAAAGAGGACTATTTCCTTCGCGTACGCAACGCTGGCAAGGTGACGCAAGACACTTTGATGGAGTCGTCCGAGCTGGTGAAAGGCTAAATCAGAGGGCTCATCCGGGATTTGAACCCGGGACCTCTCGCACCCTAAGCGAGAATCATACCCCTAGACCAACGAGCCACATACTAATGGATGCCCCTCCCCCGCAATGGAGCCTCAGGCTGGGGGATGTGTCCGCGTGACAGGCGGGATACTCACCACTATACTAACGAGGAGCTGTTTACCCTGAAATTCCACACATTTCAAAAAGATATTGTTTTGAGAATTAAAAAGAGGAAAAAAAATACCTTGATTCAAAATTCAAGATTCAAGATTCTTTATTTGTCACGTGCATACAAGTATACAGTGAAATGCAAAAGTGACAGTGCCACAGAGTAGTGCAACAATACAATAAGTTTTAAAATACAATAAAATAAAAATAGAAGTACTAAAAAATATACAGTATGGACAGTATAAACAGTATAAACAATATGAACAGTATAAGCAGTAAGCATATAAGTAAGCAATATAAATAGCAGATGGATGATTATGTGTGTGCATATGTGTTAAGGTGACAGTGCATGTGTGAGTGACTTGAGGGGGGCACTGGTGGGGTCATTGTTGACGATTCTGATGGCGTGGGGGAAGAAACTCAGCCTTAGCCTCTCTGTTCTTGCTGCATGACAGCGGAGGCGTTTTCCTTGACTGACTGAAGGGATTGTTTCGGATTACCTTGACTTCATAGGTGAGCTCAGTGGATCACATTCTTCCAGCCAAGGGTTCCATGGTGTTAGCACTCAGGATTCTGAATCCTGCGATCTGAGTTCAAATCTCAGTGGAACCTGTGGACATGTCATGTTTCCTTAAAAAGACAGTATCTGTGCAGGTCCATAAGTGTTTTGCCCGATTGGAGGGTTTCTCATAACCTTGACAAGGTATCCATCGCCACAGGACCAACTCCATCCAGTGAAGGGTTCCATTCTGTAACGGTTGAGCAAGGTTCCATGGTGTAATGGTTAGCACTCTGGCAACAGCCTGTTTCTTAAAAACACTGCCAAAAAACATAGAGGTTCAACCCGACAAAGACACGTTTGTTGTTTTTGTGCTCTGAAGTGAAAGGAATGCAAGAGACATTGTGCAGGTGAGAGAAATCCTTCTTCAGGCCATGAGATGCTAGGAATAAGAAGCCATTCTCCCCGTCGGGGAATCGAACCCCGGTCTCCCGCGTGACAGGCGGGGATACTCACCACTATACTAACGAGGAGCTGTTTACCATGAAATTCCACACATTTCAAAAAGATATTGTTTTGAGAAAAAAAAATACCTTGACTGACCGAAGGGATTCTTTCGGATTACCTTGACTTCATAGGTGAGCTCAGTGGATCACATTCTTCCAGCCAAGGGTTCCATGGTCTAATGGTTAGCACTCAGAACTCTGAATCCTGTGATCTGAGTTCGAATCTCAGTGGAACCTGTGGACATATCATGTTTCTTTAAAAGAACAGTATCTGTGCAGGTCCGAGAGTGTTTTGCCTGATTGGAGGGTTTCTCATAACCATGACAAGGTATCCATTGCCACAAGAACAACTCCACTCTGGTGGGACTTGAACCCACAACCTTTGCTTCCCTACCACTGAGAAGCCTAGAAGACCAATGTGCTATATGCGCTAAAAGTGTTAAAAATAATAATAAAGCAGAGCTTGAAGATGGCTTTTGCTGTGAGTGCAAGCAGAAGTGTAAGGCACCGCTGGGATTCGAACCCAGGATCTCCTGTTTACTAGACAGGCACTTTGACCAACTAAGCCACAGCGCCTGCACAGAGTCTACACAACCCATTTGTCAGTAAACTTGCAAATCCAAATCAGATTCGATGGGGGAAGCCCATCCTGGCAAACCAGAGACGATTTGACAGTGGGGAGAGTCTATCAAAATCAGGACGTCCCTGGGTGGGCTCGAACCACCAGCCTTCCGGTTAACAGCCGAACGCGCTAACCAATTGCGCCACAGAGACCTGCAGTAGTTGCCTCTCAATGGCAAAACATTTTTTTAGAACAACGGCAGCAAAAGGAAAGAAGACGATGAGGCTGTTTCAAAATAAACCCTGCCAGAGGTCATCTGTACAGTGGAACCTCGAGATACGAATTTAATCCGTTCCGAGACTTCCTTCGTAAGTCAAAACATTCGTATCTCAAATGTAAAAAAAAAAGGGTTCGTGTGCAGGTGGCTGCCAGTTCTCGCGCGCGGCTGCCACTTCTCGCGAAAAAAAAGGATTCGTATCTCAAATTTTCAACCGTATCTCAGAGCACAAATTTTACGAAATTTCAATTCGTAACTCAAAACATTCGTATCTCGAGGTTCCACTGTATTAAGAAGCAAACAGAATCAAGCGACTCTGGTGGGACTCGAACCCACAACCTTTGAATCCCTATCACTGACAAGCCTAGAAGTCCAATGCTCTATCCATTGCGCCACAGAGCCTGAGTGAAAGTAGGAATGTAATCTCTCCCCTGTAACCAAAAAGTCAAAAACTGTTAAAAATAATAAGAAAGCAGTGCGTGAAGATGGATTTTGCTGTGAGTGCAAGCAGAAATCTGAGGCACCGCTGGGATTCGAACCCAGGATCTCCTGTTTAGAAGAAGGCTGTTTCAAAATAAACCCTGCCAGAGGTCACCTGTATTAAGAAGCAAACAGAATCAAGCGACTCTGGTGGGACTCGAACCAAGCTGCTGTGCGACGAGGATGGGATTCGAACCCACGCGTGCAGAGCACAATGGATTAGCAGTCCATCGCCTTAACCACTCGGCCACCTCGTCCTACACTCCTGTTGGCCCGGTAGCCCTTTCCACCGGATACTTAAAGCCAGGACGTGAGGAAAGCCTTTTCAACAGTGGAATTTGGCTGCTACCTGGGGAAACATTTGTTGAAACTTTGAGCCAAAGGACTTTCATTTGGTGGACCCAGCTTGTGAAAGGTTTCGTCAAAGGGCTCGTCCGGGATTTGAACCCAGGACCTCTCACACCCAAAGCGAGAATCATACCACTAGACCAACGAACCGTCTGACAACACCTTGCCCCTCCACCGCAACGGAGCCTCAGGTTG
>NC_139654.1:49163174-49260674 GCF_951799395.1 Argentina silus
AATGAGAGAGGGAGGACAAATTTCCCGCGAGAACTCTGACAGGACTCATAACAACTATGACAGTTGTCATAACAACTCTGATCATTCTCGCAGCATGGGGGGTGGGGCAAACATATAACTGCGGGAACTCTGATAATTCTCGCAGTATTTGGGGTGGGGCAAACATTGTTCCCACAACAACACTGATAATTCTCGCAGTATATGGGATGGGGCAAACATAGTTCCCGCGAGAAGTTTGATAATTCATGCAACATGGGGGCGGGGACAACCTTATAATAAGGGCTGCACACACAGCCCTCTAAACCATTTCTCTTTGCATTTGTGCCTCAACTAAACATATTGAAAATGACCACCAGACAGAAGAAAAGATTAGCTGCCACTGAGGTTCTGTCACAGATCTTTCAGGATGGAAGTGATATAGATGAGGATGTGTCTGAGACAGAGGATAATGTTGAGGAGGACCCTGATTATGCGGCATCCTCCTCTGATGAGAATGAAGCCAGTGAGATAGGACATTCTGACCCTCCTGTGGTTTCTCAAACACAAATAAACCCCCTTGTCATATCTCAACCACCAAGAAACATGACATCCAAAAATGGAAAGCTGCTATGGTCCGGATCCCCAGTTACAAGACAGGGTAGACTGACTGCAGCTAATGTCATCAAAATGGTTCCAGGCCCCACCAGATATGCTAGCAGTCATATACAAGACATACAATCTGCATTTGAACTCTTTATAACACCATCAATCCAAAACGATATTCTTGAGATGACAAACTTAGAGGGGAGGCGTGTGTATGGTGACAAGTGGAAAGAGCTGGATGTGACCCACTTGCAATCGTATATTGGGTTGCTTATTTTGGCAGGAGTGTACAAATCAAAAGGTGAAGCAACAGAAAGCCTTTGGAATGCTGACACCGGTAGGGCAATTTTTCCAGCCACAATGTCTCTGGAGACGTTCCATGTTTTCTCCCGCATCATACGCTTTGATGACAGGGAAACAAGGCCGCTTCGACGAGAGCATGACAAACTTGCACCTATTAGAGATCTATGGGACAAATGGGTCAAGCGATTGCCCTTCCTTTACAATCCTGGCCCCCAAGTGACTGTGGATGAATGTCTGGTTGCATTTCGTGGACGCTGTCCCTTCAGACAATACATTCCAAGCAAACCGGCAAAATATGGTATAAAAATATGGGCAGCATGTGATGCACAATCCAGCTATGCATGGAATATGCAGGTCTACACAGGAAAATCAGCTGGGCAAGCACCTGAAAGAAATCAGGGCATGAGGGTGGTCCTAGACATGACTGAAGGACTGA
Source organism: Argentina silus (assembly GCF_951799395.1). Classification (NCBI taxonomy): domain Eukaryota; kingdom Metazoa; phylum Chordata; class Actinopteri; order Argentiniformes; family Argentinidae; genus Argentina; species Argentina silus. Next base: position 49,164,496 of record NC_139654.1, read on the forward strand.
GTGGTCATAACATTACATGTGACAACTTTTTTACATCGTACACCCTGGGTGAGGAACTGCTGAAAAGGAAGCTTACTATGTTGGGGACAGTAAGAAAAAACAAGCCAGAGCTTCCCTGTGAGCTTCTTGCAATGAAGGACAGGAGAGTTACATCTTCCATGTTTGCCTTCACTGACAAAGCTGCTGTTGTCTCCTACTGCCCAAAGAAAAACAAAAATGTCCTGTTGATGAGTACCATGCACAAAGATGCTGCCTTGAGCAGCAGAGAAGACAGAAAGCCACAAATGGTGCTAGACTACAATGGGACAAAGGGAGGAGTTGACAACTTGGACAAGGTCACAGCCACATACAGCTGCCGACGTATGACTGCCCGTTGGCCCCTAGTCATTTTTTTCAACATCATTGATGTGAGTGCATACAATGCTTTCGTCATATGGAGTGAAACAAACAATGGGTGGAACGATGGAAAACTGAGTCGACGGAGGATTTTCTTGGAGAAGCTTGGTTACGCGCTGGTGACACCTCACATCGAGAGAAGAGAGCGCCTTCCCAGATCACCAGCAGCTGCCTCTGTTGTGAAGGAGATTCAAAAGGAGACACACACCCCAACTACTCCAGTGCGTCCAACAGCGGGCAGAAAACGTAGCAGGTGCCAGGTCTGTACCATCAAAAATGACAGTAAAACCAGCTCCACATGTGTGAAATGCAAGAAGTACATCTGCAAAAAACACACACATCATATGCACAGTAGTGCAGACTGTACAAGCCCAAAGGTCTGCCTGGGTGTGAAGCCTTCTGGCCTTTGAAATCATCTGAATGACTGCACCTGCCTTGGAATGACTCATCTGAATGAAGAATTGATGCCCATGGGCACCTAGTTGAGGTGTTATGTTATTTTATATCAAAACTCAATTCTGGTGACTAATTTACTTTTTATTGATGTTTCTTCATTATTGTTATTACTGTTGTGTTACTTGTTGATGTTTTGAATGGTTTGATGAACCTAAACATTTGAAATGTTTGCCATTTTTCATATTTATTCCTGGGGTCAAATAGACCCCCAACATAATAAATGTTACTATTCTCGATAATAAATGTGTGTTTCTTTCCAAATGTTATTTTTCGTTTTTAATGAGCACTTAATATCAACATAAAGCCCTGCAAACACCAAAACATAATTAGTTTTTCATTTTAGGTCAATGAATGAGATAGTACAGTGATTTGCATATTTCGCAATAGTCATATACAATCAATACTTGATGTATAAGGGGAGGTTGGGGGCAGTCATGTATTATTTACTGGGCTATAAAGATGGTCAGTAGAAAGGCCTAAAGTAGCTGAGAGAGAAACTTGGTTAAGACTTTCAGTTAAAATAATTTTCTGCATGTTTACATTGCTCGGGTCAAATTGACCCGAAACATCAAAGTTGTAAGTTTATTTGAACATAATAGGAGGGTTAAGAAGCAAACAGAATCAAGCGACTCTGGTGGGACTCGAACCAAGCTGACAAAGAAGCATGGCTGTGCGACGAGGATGGGATTCGAACCCACGCGTGCAGAGCACAATGGATTAGCAGTCCATCGCCTTAACCACTCGGCCACCTCGTCCTACGCTCCTGTTGGCCCGGTAGCCCTTTCCACCGGATACTTAAAGCCAGGACGTGAGGAAAGCCTTTTCAACAGTGGAATTTGGCTGCTACCTGGGGAAACATTTGTTGAAACTTTGAGCCAAAGGACTTTCATTTGGTGGACCCAGCTTGTGAAAGGTTTCGTCAAAGGGCTCGTCCGGGATTTGAACCCAGGACCTCTCACACCCAAAGCGAGAATCATACCACTAGACCAACGAACCGTCTGACAACACCTTGCCCCTCCACCGCAACGGAGCCTCAGGTTGTGGGAAGTGTCCGCACTGTCTGCATAAAAAAAGGACTATTTCATTCGCGTACGCAACGTTGGCAAGGTGACCCATCTGCTGAAGCGGCGACCCAAGACACTTTGATGGAGTCGTCCGAGCTGGTGAAAGGCTGAACCAGAGGGCTCGTCCGGGATTTGAACCCGGGACCTCTCGCACCCTAAGCGAGAATCATACCCCTAGACCAACGAGCCACCTACTAATGGATGCCCCTCCCCCGCAATGGAGCCTCAGGTTGGGGGATGTGTCCGCCCTGTCGGCAAAAAGCAGGGAGTTTACTTCCACTGTGTTTGCATTGTTGTAACATTTTTCTCGCCCCCCCCCCACCCCCCTCCCTTTTTTACTGAGTAATCCAGGCCATGAAATAAAAGTGACAACAAAGACCCTGCAAAATGTTGAAATGGTGAGTCCTGGAGGGCATATGAATGTGGTGGTCGTGAATGGTCATATCATTGTTGCGGTCCTGCCTGGTCTCATGAGCGCATTGGTGGTATAGTGGTGAGCATAGCTGCCTTCCAAGCAGTTGACCCGGGTTCGATTCCCGGCCAATGCAAGTTAAGCGTCCTTTTCCCGAGGGGCCCATGCCTGCGTATCCAAAGGCGCAAGAATGACACTTCAGTCTCGTTGAAAGCGTCGGTTCGAACCCCGCCTCGGTTGAAGCTGTCTCTGTGCTCAAAGAAGCTGTTGGACGACGTCCGTCTGAATGTGGTCTCCGAAGCATGTGCCGCACGCTTTACATTGTTTCTCCACCTCCTCTGTTTCCACGCCTACGGTCGTCCAGGCTGGCAAAGAAGCATGGCTGTGCGGCAAGAATGAGATCGGAACCGACTCGTGCAGAGCACAATGGATTAGCAGTCCATCGCCTTAACCACTCGGCCACCTTGTCCTACTCTCGTGTTGGCCCGGTAGCCCTTTCCACCGGATACGTACAGCCAGGACGTGAAGAAAGGCTTTTTAACAGCGGAATTTTGCTGCTACCTGGGGAAACATCTGTTGAACCATTGAGCCATAGGACTTTCACTTGGTGGACCCAGCTTGTGAAAGGTTTCGTCAAAGGGCTCGTCCGGGATTTGAACCCGGGACCTCTCACACCCAAAGCGAGAATCATACCACTAGACCAACGAACCGTCTGACAACACCTTGCCCGTCCACCGCAACGGAGCCTCAGGTTGTGGGAAGTGTCCGCACTGTCTGCATAAAAAGAGGACTATTTCCTTCGCGTACGCAACGCTGGCAAGGTGACGCAAGACACTTTGATGGAGTCGTCCGAGCTGGTGAAAGGCTAAATCAGAGGGCTCGTCCGGGATTTGAACCCGGGACCTCTCGCACCCTAAGCGAGAATCATACCCCTAGACCAACGAGCCACATACTAATGGATGCCCCTCCCCCGCAATGGAGCCTCAGGCTGGGGGATGTGTCCGCGTGACAGGCGGGATACTCACCACTATACTAACGAGGAGCTGTTTACCCTGAAATTCCACACATTTCAAAAAGATATTGTTTTGAGAATTAAAAAGAGGAAAAAAAATACCTTGATTCAAAATTCAAGATTCAAGATTCTTTATTTGTCACGTGCATACAAGTATACAGTGAAATGCAAAAGTGACAGTGCCACAGAGTAGTGCAACAATACAATAAGTTTTAAAATACAATAAAATAAAAATAGAAGTACTAAAAAATATACAGTATGGACAGTATAAACAGTATAAACAATATGAACAGTATAAGCAGTAAGCATATAAGTAAGCAATATAAATAGCAGATGGATGATTATGTGTGTGCATATGTGTTAAGGTGACAGTGCATGTGTGAGTGACTTGAGGGGGGCACTGGTGGGGTCATTGTTGACGATTCTGATGGCGTGGGGGAAGAAACTCAGCCTTAGCCTCTCTGTTCTTGCTGCATGACAGCGGAGGCGTTTTCCTTGACTGACTGAAGGGATTGTTTCGGATTACCTTGACTTCATAGGTGAGCTCAGTGGATCACATTCTTCCAGCCAAGGGTTCCATGGTGTTAGCACTCAGGATTCTGAATCCTGCGATCTGAGTTCAAATCTCAGTGGAACCTGTGGACATGTCATGTTTCCTTAAAAAGACAGTATCTGTGCAGGTCCATAAGTGTTTTGCCCGATTGGAGGGTTTCTCATAACCTTGACAAGGTATCCATCGCCACAGGACCAACTCCATCCAGTGAAGGGTTCCATTCTGTAACGGTTGAGCAAGGTTCCATGGTGTAATGGTTAGCACTCTGGCAACAGCCTGTTTCTTAAAAACACTGCCAAAAAACATAGAGGTTCAACCCGACAAAGACAGGTTTGTTGTTTTTGTGCTCTGAAGTGAAAGGAATGCAAGAGACATTGTGCAGGTGAGAGAAATCCTTCTTCAGGCCATGAGATGCTAGGAATAAGAAGCCATTCTCCCCGTCGAGGAATCGAACCCCGGTCTCCCGCGTGACAGGCGGGGATACTCACCACTATACTAACGAGGAGCTGTTTACCATGAAATTCCACACATTTCAAAAAGATATTGTTTTGAGAAAAAAAAATACCTTGACTGACCGAAGGGATTCTTTCGGATTACCTTGACTTCATAGGTGAGCTCAGTGGATCACATTCTTCCAGCCAAGGGTTCCATGGTCTAATGGTTAGCACTCAGAACTCTGAATCCTGTGATCTGAGTTCGAATCTCAGTGGAACCTGTGGACATACCATGTTTCTTTAAAAGAACAGTATCTGTGCAGGTCCAAAAGTGTTTTGCCTGATTGGAGGGTTTCTCATAACCATGACAAGGTATCCATTGCCACAAGAACAACTCCACTCTGGTGGGACTTGAACCCACAACCTTTGCTTCCCTACCACTGAGAAGCCAAGAAGTCCAATGTGCTATATGCGCTAAAACTGTTAAAAATAATAATAAAGCAGAGCTTGAAGATGGATTTTGCTGTGAGTGCAAGCAGAAATCTGAGGCACCGCTGGGATTCGAACCCAGGATCTCCTGTTTACTAGACAGGCACTTTGACCAACTAAGCCACAGCGCCTGCAAAGACTCTTCACAACCCATTTGTCAGTAAACTTGCGAAGCCAAATGAGATTCGATGGAGGAAGCCCATCCTGGCACACTAGAGACGATTTGACAGTGGGAAGAGTCTATCAAAATCAGGACGTCCCTGGGTGGGCTCAAACCACCAGCCTTCCGGTTAACAGCCGAACGCGCTAACCAATTGCGCCACAGAGACCTGCAGAAGTTGCCTCTCAATGGCAAAACATTTTTTTAGAACAACGGCAGCAAAAGGAAAGAAGACGAGAAGGCTGTTTCAAAATAAACCCTGCTCGAGGTCACCTGTATTAAGAAGCAAACAGAATCAAGCGACTCTGGTGGGACTCAACCCAAGGTCGTCCAAGCTGACAAAGAACCATGGCTGTGCGACGAGGATGGGATTCGAACCCACGCGTGCAGAGCACAATGGATTAGCAGTCCATCGCCTTAACCACTCGGCCACCTCGTCCTACGCTCCTGTTGGCCCGCTAGCCCTTTCCACCGGATAATTAAAGTCAGGACGTGAGGAAAGGCTTTTTAACAGTGGAATTTTGCTGCTACCTGGGGAAACATTTGTTGAACCTTTGAGCCAAAGGACTTTCATTTGGCGGACCCAGCTTGTGAAAGGTTTCGTCAAAGGGTGTGTCCGGGATTTCAAACCAGGACCTCTCACACTCAAAGCGAGAATCATACCACTAGACCAACGAACCGTCTGATAACACCTTGCCCCTCCACCGCAACGGAGCCTCAGGTTGTGGGATGTGTCCGCGTGACAGGCGGGATACTCACCACTATACTAACGAGGAGCTGTTTACCCTGTAATTCCACACATTTCAAAAAGATATTGTTTTGAGAATTAAAAAGAGAAAAAAAAATACCTTGTCTGACCGAAGGGATTCTTTCGGATCACCTTGACTTCATAGGTGAGCTCAGTTGATCACATTCTTCCAGCCAAGGGTTCCATGGTGTAATGGTTAGCACTCAGGACTCTGAATCCTGCGATCTGAGTTCAAATCTCAGTGGAACCTGTGGACATGTCATGTTTCCTTAAAAAGACAGTATCTGTGCAGGTCCATAAGTGTTTTACCCGATTGGAGGGTTTCTCATAACCTTGACAAGATAACCATCGCCACAGGACCAACTCCATCCAGTGAAGGATTCCATTCTGTAATGGTTGAGCAAGGTTCCATGGTGTAATGGTTAGCACTTTGGACTTTGAATCCAGTGATCCGAGTTCAAATCTCGGTGGAACCTCTGGCAACAGCCTGTTTCTTAAAAACACTGCCAAAAAACATAGAGATTCAACCTGACAAAGACACGTTTGTTGTTTTTGTTCTCTGAAGTGAAAGGAATGCAAGAGACATTGTGCAGGTAAGAGAAATACTTCTTCAGGCCATGAGATGCTAGGAATAAAAGCCATTCTCCCCGTCGGGGAATCGAACCCTGGTCTCCCGCATGACAGGCGGGGATACTCACCACTATACTAACGAAGAGCTGTTTACCCTGAAATTCCACACATTTCAAAAAGATATTGTTTTGAGAATTAAAAAGAGAAAAAAAAATGCCTTGACTGACCGAAGGGATTCTTTCGGATTACCTTGACTTCAAAGGTGAGCTCAGTGGATCACATTCTTCAAACCAAGAGTTCCATGGTCTAATGGTTAGCCCTCAGAACTCTGAATCCTGTGATCTGAGTTCAAATCTCAGTGGAACCTGTGGACATATCATGTTTCTTTAAAATTGTTTCCTTGTTTCCTTAAAAAGACAGTATCTGTGCAGGTCCATAAGTGTTTTACCCGATTGGAGGGTTTCTCAAAACCTTGACAAGACATCCATCGCCACAGGACCAACTCCATCCAGTGAAAGATTCCATTCTGTAATGGTTGAGCAAGGTTCCATGGTGTAATGGTTAGCACTTTGGACTTTGAATCCAGTGATCTGAGTTCAAATCTAGGTGGAACCTCTGGCAACAGCATGTTTCTTAAAAACACTGCCAAAAAACATAGAGATTCAACCCGACAAAGACACGTTTGTTGTTTTTGTTCTCTGAAGTGAAAGGAATGCAAGAGACATTGTGCAGGTAAGAGAAATACTTCTTCAGGCCATGAGATGCTAGGAATAAAAGCCATTCTCCCCGTCGGGGAATCGAACCCCGGTCTCCCGCGAGACAGGCGGGGAAACTCACCACTATACTAACGAGGAGCTGTTTCCCCTGAAATTCCACACATTTCAAAAAGATATTGTTTTGAGAATTAAAAAGAGAAAAAAAAATACCTTGACTGACCGAAGGGTTTCTTTCGGATTACCTTGACTTCATGGGTGAGCTCAGTGGATCACATTATTCAAGCCAAGGGTTCCATGGTCTAATGGTTAGCCCTCAGAACTCTGAATCCTGTGATCTGAGTTCAAATCTCAGTGGAACCTGTGGACACATCATGTTTCTTTAAAAGAACAGTATCTGTGCAGGTCCAAAAGTGTTTTGCCTGATTGGAGGGTTTCTCATAACCATGACAAGGTATCCATTGCCACAAGAACAACTCCACTCTGGTGGAACTTGAACCCACAACCTTTGCTTCCCTACCACTGATAAGCCTAGAAGTCCAATGTGCTATATGCGCTAAAAATGTTAAAAATAATAATAAAGCAGAGCTTGAAGATGGATTTTGCTGTGAGTGCAAGCAGAAAAGGAAGGCACCGCTGGGATTCGAACGCAGGATCTCTTGTTTACTAGACAGGCACTTTGACCAACTAAGCCACAGCGCCTGCACAGAGTCTTCACAACCCATTTGTCAGTAAACTTGCAAATCCAAATCAGATTCGATGGGGAAGCCCATCCTGGCAAACCAGAGACGATTTGACAGTGGGGAGAGTCTATCAAAACCAGGACGTCCCTGGGTGGGCTCGAACCACCAGCCTTCCGGTTAACAGCCGAACGCGCTAACCAATTGCGACACAGAGACCTGCAGAAGTTGCCTCTCAATGGCAAAACATTTTTTTAGAAGAACGGCAGCAAAAGGAAAGAAGACGATAAGGCTGTTTCAAAATAAACCCTGCCAGAGGTCATCTGTACAGTGGAACCTCGAGATACGAATTTAATCCGTTCCGAGACTTCCTTCGTAAGTCAAAACATTCGCTATAGCTTGAAGATGGATTTTGCTGTGAGTGCAAGCAGAAATGTAAGGCACCGCTGGGATTCGAACACAGGATCTCTTGTTTACTAGTAGTAGTGTGTGTATGCACGTCTGCGTGCCTATGTGCGTGCGTGCGTATCCACAGTAGAACCACAGTAGTGTGTGTGTGTGTGTGTGTGTGTGTGTGTGTGTGTGTGTGTGTGTGTGTGTGTGTGTGTGTGTGTGTGTGTGTGTGTGTGTGTGTGTGTGTGTGTGTGTGTGTGTGTGTGTGTGTGTGTGTGTGTGTGTGTGTGTGTGTGTGTGTGTGTGTGTGTGTGTGTGTGTGTGTGCGTGTTTCTGGATGTACGTATTAGGCCTACCATGCGACGTAATAATGAGCGCGTCATACAGAATTTGAGAGACAGAACTTTGGATCAGTCAGTCAGTATTCGACACCAAAGCGATAACTAAACACACCTCTTGCATTAGCGCTCTCTGTAGTGTGTACCTACTTGTTGTCTAGATGCGGCAATCAAAACCCAACATTACCTGCCTGGTCTTGTACGCGGTAAGGTAGGCATCTAAATACCAACAAGTATTTTAAGTTGACTGTTTTTTAGTTTTGTTGAAAAGTATTTTTTAGAACTGTTGCCTACAACTGATTGCCCATAGCTGTGCTGCTCGATTACCCCCCAAAAAAGTGTGTGTGTGTGTGTGTGTGTGTGTGTGTGTGTGCGTGTGTGTATGTGTGTGTGTGTGTGCGAGCGTGCTTACTTGCATGCGTGCATACTATTGCCCTCAACTGATACCTGCCTATAGTTGTTATTTGGTACTGCTGGATTACTCACAGTATAGTAGAAGTGTGTGTCTGTGTGGGTGCGCGTGCGTGTGTGTGTGTGTGTGTGTGTGTGCGAGCGAGCGAGCGTGTTTGTGTTTGTGTGCGTGCTTACGTGCGTGCGTGCTTACGTGCTTGCATGTGTATCCACACTACAAGTCGGCCTAGTAGTGTGTGTATGCGCGTCTGCGTGCCCATGTGCGTGCGTGCGTACCCACCATAGAAGTGTGTGTGTGCGTGTGTTTGTCACTCGACACTACAGCTGGCCTGGGTACCAGTCTATAGTCTGAGATATTAATGTCACACAAATTCTATGCAACTGGCTAAATGCCTTTAGATTTAGATTAGGCTTTAGGGCTGTTCATGGACGCATGGCAATTCAGAACCATCGGCTATCCACGCAACGTTGCCTGTGCCACTAAGTTATGGTGCATAAAATTAGATTCAAAATGCCTGTTGGCACTGCTCGGTGGAGATTGTTTCAGTGATACAATCGTCTGTTTTCTATCGATTGGATTTGATTAGACTGAATCCAGGCTACAACGGTAATGGCCAATCAGAATCATTATTTTATCCATTAATATATTGTAGCCTGTATCGTGCGCCTTGCTCCCAACATTTCTCAAATAGGCTGGGGGCTTTTGGAATAGGGATCGGTGTTTCGCCTTTTAACTAGACATATGGCAACATTTACGCACCATACTCGGTCTAGCGTACTTGGTGCACAATATCGCCACTCAATTACGGTGCATCATGTTGCCAAGTGTAAAACCTGATTGTAAATCCTGTTAGCACTTAGCTAGCACTGCTGGGTGGAAATAGTTTACAATGATAACTTACAATGGTATTTTGAATCAATTCATATTACATCATTTTGCCCTGAATACAGAACATTAGACCTACATAGCCCGTACCGCGCACTGTGCAATAATGAGCGCGTCACAGTGCTCAAGATTCCACGCATAAAACATTCTAGAAAGACAGGTTTGCATCAATCAGAATTTATTGGACACCAAGTGACCTACCGCCTAAACGTCTTTTAATAGGACTTTCTGCGTTTAATTATAATATTTACATTACTTGTTCTTAGTCAGGTGTGTATCTTCTTACATTACTCTAAGCTTTTTTTTGTGTGTGAAATTGATGACAACTATTAAGCAGTGTTGTTGACAGAGTTTAAGCTAAATTACTTATTGTCTTATTCTCTAGCAATGGACTCTGATCTATCCAATGAGGCCTTGTCCTCGATGGATAAGGCACAGTTTCTGGCCGACGTAAGTTATACTTATTTTCCAAAGAAAATATGTTTTGCCTCATATTTGCTGCTTTAGGTACTAATGGAGAACTCTATCTTGCAGAAAAAGCTCATGAGACTGTTCCTGGCCATGAAGGACCAAAGGAAAGTGCCCTCCAACATCACCCTCGGCCACATGAAGGATTGGCTGATGGCTGGGAGTCTCTTCCTGGAAGAGTAAGTTAAGCTTTGGTGCTCATAAATAGATAATTATCAACTGCTTGCTAGGTTGTACTCTTCAGTTTTAGATTTACTTTAAAATTAGAAACTAGATGTGTTAGAAGTATATATGCACAATTTGTTGAGAGAGAGAGAGAACTGACAAATGTTTTCCTTTTTTCATAGGAGGTGTCATGACTTCAGTCAGGGCACAGAGCTAAGGGAGCTTTATCTGGCTGAAGTGGTAAGGATTATAGCATCGTAGGCCAACATACTGTTTATATTCACTGAGAATCACAAACATGGTGGTGAGTTTATTCTTGACCAGTAAGCACTGTTGAAACTGACATCATATGTTTTACAGGCCTGGACTGCACGGAGGCTCCTCCGTCTAGACAAGATGGAGAAGGAGCTCCAGAAAGAACAGCGCCTCTCAAGGCAGTTCTACACAACAGTATGTATGACAACATCCTGTTGTGTTCTATATGAACACCAGAAAGGCCTTGGTTGAGTTGATTTAACTCTCTCTCACTCCCCCCCCCCCCCCTCTCTCTCTCTCCCTCTCCTATGAAGATAACCACTGAGGGACTGCAGCTTTTTTTAGAAAAGTTCCGCCCGGCAGCAGAGACAACTGCTCACAAAATCCTCCTCCCCGTCTTCTCTGGATTCCCAGCCTCCATCACAGCTGGGCCCAAGAGGGGCAACAGGTGCGGGAGGAGAGGCCCTGTTCACTCTGCGAAGAGGGAGGAGTTGTCCATCCCTCTGCAGGCGTTCCTCGGCTCTGCCAGAGATGACCTCATCCCAGAGGTGGTGAGGATATCACTGAAGCACCTACTAGAGGACGGACCAGGGCCAATGCCAAACAGGCAGTCAGATAGGGCCAAGGCGGAGGCCAGAAAACGTGCTGCCGTCGAGGACATCTATGGCCTGGTAGCCCAAGCTGCGTCAAAGTACTTGAGGCAATTTGGTGATGTCCCCGTGGCACGTCTCACTGCATTAAGTAAGGATGTGTCACAGGACATGGTGCGGGCCATATTTATGAAGTTTGAGGAGGCATCAAACAACTTCAGCCTCCTCGGCTTTGATGGCGCCCCCTTCGATGCCAGGGCGGTGGTCCGGGACGCAATCAGTGAGATGGCATTTAAAAAGAAGATGGCCTCCTCCCACCTCGTCCCTGACCACCTTGAGGGTCTGTACAGGGTGGTAGTACAGATTGTCAAGGAGACCATTGTCCGCCGAGGTCCAAGGGTCGAGGTAACCAACATTCTCTGCTCCTTCCCCTGGATTGAGGCAGTAGAGGAGGTCAGTCATGGACTTATCGACCATTCTCAAGTCTGCATGCTCGTCCAGAACATCCTGACTGAGATGGAGCAGATTACAGGCTCTGGCCTCCGGGTAGCAATAGCTCATGGAGGTGTGGAGACCTACCTCAAGTGTCTGGTGGGGATTCAGCTAACTAAGACATGTGTGGGCCTTAACAATACTATTGGACCACTCCTGGCCACTGTGGTAAGATATAAAAGCCATCTGAAATGCTCTGCTTGATTTTGTTTCATTCTAGTCCAATATATTTTGTTATATGCTTTCAGACTGTATTGACTGCTATGTGGTTATCACTTAAACTTGAACTCACTGGTGGAACAGCTAATTGGCTGATGGCTAAGTGATTGTTGGAATTAATATTCTGACAGTTCTTGTAAGGAAAAGGGATCACGTCGATTTACATTATGAAGGTGAAATTCAATAGTTTTTCCAACTCTTATACTGTTTTATTATCTTTGTTTACAGCCTGCTGAGCCGATCACACTTGTGAGCAGCACTGAGGCAGCTGAATGCTGTGGTGAGGGAGCAGAATGCTGCATCGTGGCAGATGAATGCACTGGTGGTGAGTACTTGGGGACAATACATTTTGTAGACAGTCTAATATATCATGATGAGAAAATAGGCTTATTCAACAGACACACTTTCAACATGTTTGATCTCTGTGTCAAAATAGCTACTTTGATGGATGGAGAGGGAGAGAGACAGGCACAGGAATGCCGTGGAGAACCTGCGGAATGCAGGAGCGAGGCGGCGGAATGCCGCAGAGAACCTGCGGATTGCAGGAGCGAGGTGGCGGAATGCCGCGGAGAAGGCGGCGGAATGCCGGCGGCAGGATGTGAGGCAGCGGAATGCCGCGGAGAACCTGCGGATTGCAGGAGCGAGGCGACAGAATGCCGCGGAGAAGGCGATGGAATGCCAGCGGCGGAATGCGAGGCGGCAGAATGCTGCGGAGAACCTGCGGATTGCAGGAGCGAGGCGGCGGAATGCCGCGGAGAACCTGCGGATTGCAGGAGCGGGGCGGCGGAATGCCGCGGAGAACCTGTGGATTGCAGGAGCGGGGCGGCGGAATGCCGCGGAGAACCTGTGGATTGCAGGAGCGAGGCGGCGGAATGCCGCGGAGAAGGTGGCGGAATGCCGACGGCGGAATGCCGCGGAGAACCTGCGGATTGCAGCAGCAAGGCCGCGGAATGCCGCGGAGAACCTGCGGAAAGCAGGAGCGAGGCGGCGGAATGCCCCGGAGAACCTGCGGATTGCAGCAGCAAGGCCGCGGAATGCCGCGGAGAACCTGCGGAAAGCAGGAGCGAGGCGGCGGAATGCTGCAGAGAACCTGCGGATTGCAGCAGCGAGGCGACGGAATGCTGCATAGAACCTGCGGATTGCAGGAGCGAGGTGGCGGAATGCCGCGGAGAACCTGCGGAAAGCAGGAGCGAGGCGGCGGAATGCCGCGCAGAACCTGCGGAATGCAGGAGCGAGGCGGCGGAATGCCGCCGAGAACCTGCAGATTGCAGGAGCGAGGCGGCGGAATGCCGCGGAGAACCTGCGGAAAGCAGGAGCGAGGCGGCGGAATGCCGCGGAGATCCTGCGGAATGCAGGAGCGAGGCGGCGGAATGCCTCCGAGAACCTGCGGATTGCAGCAGCGAGGCAGTGGAATTCCGCGGAGAACCTGCGGAAAGCAGGAGCGAGGCGGCGGAATGCCGCGGAGATCCTGCGGAATGCAGGAGCGAGGCGGCGGAATGCCTCCGAGAACCTGCGGATTGCAGCAGCGAGGCGGTGGAATTCCGCGGAGAACCTGCGGAAAGCAGGAGCGAGGCGGCGGAATGCCGCGGAGAACCTGCGGAATGCAGGAGCGAGGCGGCGGAATGCCGCGGAGAACCTGCGGAATGCAGGAGAGAGTCACAGACATGCTGCGGAGAACCTGCAAAATGCAGCAGAGAGGCAGCTGAGAGCAGCAGTTGTACGTACTTGTGTGCTGATTAAATTAAGAAACGAGTAGACACACTTTGTCAAGACACACTTTTGACATGTTACATCTCTGTTTCAAAACAGTGACTTGATCGATGGATAAACTAAGATCAATAAACTAAATATGTTTTTTTCTATTCTTTCAGATCCTGGAGATGGAATTCTCCTAAAGAAGAAGAAGAAGAAGAAGAAGAAGAAGGGACAAGTTCGAGGGTTCTTCAGGCGTCTAGGGAGGATCCTGACCTGCTCCACTGGCCTTCCCAAAGAAGAGTAAAATGAGCCCTTACCCCCAGCACAGACAAAATTACCAAAAATAAACTAATATGCATTTTGATGATCAACATTGTGAATTTGTACATTTTTACAGAACATGCTAATTGCAATTCTGCAATTGATTACACTTGATAAGAGAGGATTTTCTATTATCAATGATACTAATCTGGTACAGATCCACTGCATCATCTTCATAACACACCAAGTTATTTCAGATATAGTATGTTGCATATTAATGTAGATCATTGGAGGCTGGTGGAGGTAGAAATCGGAGCACACGCTCATTGAAATGCATGGAATGGAGTAAGAAATGGTATCAAACACATGTGTTTGATGTATGTTTTATACCATTCTTTATTCCATGCATTACAATAAGCCCATCCTCTGATTTCCACCTCCACCTGATGAGGTTTTGATCAATGCTGTTCAGAGAATCCCTGTGGAATGGACCAAAAGACTGACCCTTACCCTGCCACTGGGGGGCGATAGTGGAGGCCTTACCCCATTACCCCCTCTGACTAAAACCCTTTTTTGAGTTTTTAATGAATGTTCTGAAAATAAGTTTACTATGAAACTGCTAGAAAATAAAATAGCCATGCAGAAACTGTGCAGAAAGTGCCACATGCAGAACTGTGAACACTCCATACTACCTGCAGTGTTAAATTATTGTGTGACAAACACATTTGAGAGATAAATATACTGTTTGAGTCTTGTCAGATTAAATGTGAAAGTTTTTGCATCACCTGCATCACACACACACACACACACACACACACACACACACACACACACACAGACACACACACACAGACACACACACACACACACACACACACACACACCCAGTGATGAGAGAGAAAATAGGATGTTTTTATTTGTGTTGTCTATTTATGAATTGTGAGCTGTAAACATCAGCTTGCAAATAAGCCTTCTGCCCTTTTCATTGTGTTCTGACTGAGAGACAGGATTATAGAGCTCTGCTTTATGGATGATACGCCCTTTACTGTGGAAAGTTATCCAAATGCTGCACGTTGGGTCTTGTAAAAGCAGAAGGAGCATTTAAAGAGTACCTATTGTAGCAGGTAGGACCTTAATTGGTCCACCATGTGACAAAATGTCATTGGCTGGGTAATTTCCTGTGTGCCCTATTTAAAGCTTTGTAATCAGGCATTTGGAGAGACGATTTACGTGGGGTCCTTACCATGTGTGTGACAATTGTTGTAGGTGGTTGGATGTGTCATGATGTTATGTTTGAGAACACTGCATTTTTTTTTGGAGGAAATGCTTAAATTCATTGTATGATGTAATGATTCTAAAAGTGTACCTATATATTCCCTAGGGAAAGCAAGTTGTGGGCTGGTGTTCTGTCAGCATGTGTCTGTCATATTTGAAGCAACTTCATTGAGCTTTAAATGCAGGCTGGTGGTAAATGAGAACTAACTCCAGGTTTCTGTCTCTTCAGATAATCGCTATGCCTGCCGCTGTTCTTTTCCTTGTTTGTTTAAGACAACGTTCATTTTGACATCTTTCGTTAAAGTCACTTCCCAGCTGGAGATTCAGTTTGATTAGATTAGATTAGATTCAACTTTATTGTCATTGTGCAGAGTACAAGTACAGAGACAACAGTTAGTGTCTAACCAGAAGTGCAAAAAAGCTGAAAAGTGCAGTGTGAACAGTATATACAGATAGTGCAGTATATGAGCAGTATAGTAGTGTAGTGCAGTATAGTATAAGTAGTGCAGTGTAAGCAGTATCTGAATTAGTATTATTAGAATTGATAGTGACAACTTTAATTTTAATGAACATTTTAAACTTTATAACTCAACCTGCTTTATTGAGAATCCTAGAAGTGAGGTTGATATACCGGTGACGGTTATCCTACTGGTATTGCAGTGTGCAGTGAATTCCCAAAGTCTTCCATCCCTCACTTGTGCTTTTATGCTACTGGTGCAACTGTGGGAATGTTTGAAAACCGCGTCCATTGAAAAGGAAACACCATTGCTCTACATGCTATTCTATATTTCAAAATAGAGTAAAACCATCTTCTATCATTTATTTGGTAGGCCTGTGTTTGGGAAACCCAGAGCATTACGGAGCTCCTGCATTGACCAAAGGGTGGCGTTGCTGAGCATGAATGTTAATTGACGAGGCGGCGGAATGCCGCGGAGAACCTGCGGAAAGCAGGAGCGAGGCGGCGGAATGCCGCGGAGATCCTGCGGAATGCAGGAGCGAGGCGGCGGAATGCCTCCGAGAACCTGCGGATTGCAGCAGCGAGGCAGTGGAATTCCGCGGAGAACCTGCGGAAAGCAGGAGCGAGGCGGCGGAATGCCGCGGAGATCCTGCGGAATGCAGGAGCGAGGCGGCGGAATGCCTCCGAGAACCTGCGGATTGCAGCAGCGAGGCGGTGGAATTCCGCGGAGAACCTGCGGAAAGCAGGAGCGAGGCGGCGGAATGCCGCGGAGAACCTGCGGAATGCAGGAGCGAGGCGGCGGAATGCCGCGGAGAACCTGCGGAATGCAGGAGAGAGTCACAGACATGCTGCGGAGAACCTGCAAAATGCAGCAGAGAGGCAGCTGAGAGCAGCAGTTGTACGTACTTGTGTGCTGATTAAATTAAGAAACGAGTAGACACACTTTGTCAAGACACACTTTTGACATGTTACATCTCTGTTTCAAAACAGTGACTTGATCGATGGATAAACTAAGATCAATAAACTAAATATGTTTTTTTCTATTCTTTCAGATCCTGGAGATGGAATTCTCCTAAAGAAGAAGAAGAAGAAGAAGAAGAAGAAGGGACAAGTTCGAGGGTTCTTCAGGCGTCTAGGGAGGATCCTGACCTGCTCCACTGGCCTTCCCAAAGAAGAGTAAAATGAGCCCTTACCCCCAGCACAGACAAAATTACCAAAAATAAACTAATATGCATTTTGATGATCAACATTGTGAATTTGTACATTTTTACAGAACATGCTAATTGCAATTCTGCAATTGATTACACTTGATAAGAGAGGATTTTCTATTATCAATGATACTAATCTGGTACAGATCCACTGCATCATCTTCATAACACACCAAGTTATTTCAGATATAGTATGTTGCATATTAATGTAGATCATTGGAGGCTGGTGGAGGTAGAAATCGGAGCACACGCTCATTGAAATGCATGGAATGGAGTAAGAAATGGTATCAAACACATGTGTTTGATGTATGTTTTATACCATTCTTTATTCCATGCATTACAATAAGCCCATCCTCTGATTTCCACCTCCACCTGATGAGGTTTTGATCAATGCTGTTCAGAGAATCCCTGTGGAATGGACCAAAAGACTGACCCTTACCCTGCCACTGGGGGGCGATAGTGGAGGCCTTACCCCATTACCCCCTCTGACTAAAACCCTTTTTTGAGTTTTTAATGAATGTTCTGAAAATAAGTTTACTATGAAACTGCTAGAAAATAAAATAGCCATGCAGAAACTGTGCAGAAAGTGCCACATGCAGAACTGTGAACACTCCATACTACCTGCAGTGTTAAATTATTGTGTGACAAACACATTTGAGAGATAAATATACTGTTTGAGTCTTGTCAGATTAAATGTGAAAGTTTTTGCATCACCTGCATCACACACACACACACACACACACACACACACACACACACACACACAGACACACACACACAGACACACACACACACACACACACACACACACCCAGTGATGAGAGAGAAAATAGGATGTTTTTATTTGTGTTGTCTATTTATGAATTGTGAGCTGTAAACATCAGCTTGCAAATAAGCCTTCTGCCCTTTTCATTGTGTTCTGACTGAGAGACAGGATTATAGAGCTCTGCTTTATGGATGATACGCCCTTTACTGTGGAAAGTTATCCAAATGCTGCACGTTGGGTCTTGTAAAAGCAGAAGGAGCATTTAAAGAGTACCTATTGTAGCAGGTAGGACCTTAATTGGTCCACCATGTGACAAAATGTCATTGGCTGGGTAATTTCCTGTGTGCCCTATTTAAAGCTTTGTAATCAGGCATTTGGAGAGACGATTTACGTGGGGTCCTTACCATGTGTGTGACAATTGTTGTAGGTGGTTGGATGTGTCATGATGTTATGTTTGAGAACACTGCATTTTTTTTTGGAGGAAATGCTTAAATTCATTGTATGATGTAATGATTCTAAAAGTGTACCTATATATTCCCTAGGGAAAGCAAGTTGTGGGCTGGTGTTCTGTCAGCATGTGTCTGTCATATTTGAAGCAACTTCATTGAGCTTTAAATGCAGGCTGGTGGTAAATGAGAACTAACTCCAGGTTTCTGTCTCTTCAGATAATCGCTATGCCTGCCGCTGTTCTTTTCCTTGTTTGTTTAAGACAACGTTCATTTTGACATCTTTCGTTAAAGTCACTTCCCAGCTGGAGATTCAGTTTGATTAGATTAGATTAGATTCAACTTTATTGTCATTGTGCAGAGTACAAGTACAGAGACAACAGTTAGTGTCTAACCAGAAGTGCAAAAAAGCTGAAAAGTGCAGTGTGAACAGTATATACAGATAGTGCAGTATATGAGCAGTATAGTAGTGTAGTGCAGTATAGTATAAGTAGTGCAGTGTAAGCAGTATCTGAATTAGTATTATTAGAATTGATAGTGACAACTTTAATTTTAATGAACATTTTAAACTTTATAACTCAACCTGCTTTATTGAGAATCCTAGAAGTGAGGTTGATATACCGGTGACGGTTATCCTACTGGTATTGCAGTGTGCAGTGAATTCCCAAAGTCTTCCATCCCTCACTTGTGCTTTTATGCTACTGGTGCAACTGTGGGAATGTTTGAAAACCGCGTCCATTGAAAAGGAAACACCATTGCTCTACATGCTATTCTATATTTCAAAATAGAGTAAAACCATCTTCTATCATTTATTTGGTAGGCCTGTGTTTGGGAAACCCAGAGCATTACGGAGCTCCTGCATTGACCAAAGGGTGGCGTTGCTGAGCATGAATGTTAATTGACATTCTGTTTGATATGCCCTAATGATCACATCTCCAGTATTCCAAGAAAACAATGTTCTGAATGTATTATCAAGTACATATCACTTTGATCTCTTACCAGTCCATTTGACACCCCCAACTGAAACAGAACAAGTGGAAAAAATCACATTCAACATCTGACCCTGAAAGAGCCACACCATTTATTTAAAAAAAAAAAATATATATATATATATATCATATTAATTACTCGATTGGATTAATGTGAGCTCATGTTAAATTTTCCCCTCGGACACCGCGTTACGCCCCGGTTTCATTCTTTGTCGGCAGAATTAATCTAATAGGGAGAAAGTGGTTATTAGGTCACAATGCAGCCTGAGAGAGATTTTCAGTCAGGCACTGTTTAGGAGCAACCTGAAGAAGGCCCTGCTGTGCCATTCTGTCTTCTAAATCCTCTTGTGTAACTGTTTTTGAATAAAAACCCACTCTTGTTCCCCATCCAATTCCCCCCAATGTGAATGGAGTTGTAATATGTTCATACTATGATGGCCATTAAGAGTAATCTCACCTCTGTGTTGGAAATGTGGAAATTATCATGGGTGCCTTTACTATCAAGAGTGTGTGTGTGTGTGTGTGTGTGTGTGTGTTTATTGATGATAGTCCATAAGCATCTCTCAACTAGATTCCTTTGGAAAGACTCTGTAACCTCCTATAATAAGGGCAATTATTGCATTACCAGGTTTGTGGTGAGAAAGCCATTAAATGGTGAGGTGAACAGTTCAGGTGTACAAGACAGTGTCATAGAGTATACATGTACAACCTTGATCCATGGACATAATGTAGTCATTAGACACTGCAGGTCTTGAATATGAAATACAGAACTATTCAGAAATATGAATGTGGGGGGACATGCAGCGTTCGGCCTGTAGAGGGTGCTACAGGACCGTGGCCAAGGTGCGGAACCGAGGCTTTGTCGCACACCTGTTGCGAATGAAGCCTCGTTAACGAATGGTTTAAGATGTGTGTGCCTCTGCTTTGGGGAAAAGAAGGCTGAAAAGCTACGACTGAAAAGTCGCCCAGGACCGGAAAAAGGAACATTCTAAATAAACGGGTTTTATTTCTCTTATCACTACCACCGAGTCCGCCTCTGTGTTAAGGACCTTGTTACAATGAAACATTCATTTATCACTGAAAATACAGTCTTTCAGGGACGGTCGGCATTTCGTACAATAGACTGCATGAAAAATACATGAGTTTCTGATGCCCAAAGATCTCCAACCAAGGTTTCTGAGGCACAGAGTACAGAAGTCAGCAGAGGAGCGAGGTCAATAGCAGGGGAGAAAATTAGAGAGAAAAGAACAAGTGGGGGTGGGAGAGAGAGGCAGAGGGAGAGACACAGAGAGAGAGAGACTGGGGCAGAGGAGATAGACACACATACAGTGTACACAGATAGAGAGAGAGAGATAGAGGGAGAGAGACAAAGGGAGGGGAGAAAGATACAGGGGAGAGACACACACACAATGTACACAGACAGAGAGAGAGAATTCAATAAGACAATTTGAATTACCCAGTACTGTACCACAGCAGCAGGTAATATCACATTCCTTCGCCAACGCAGCGTTGCTTAGCTCATTTCGGGATGAAATTAGAATGAAATCTAACTTAATGCACCATCGCTGGCACTACACATGGTTGATTACATGCTGTGATCAGCTAATGAAATGAGGGTAGAGGTAAAAAGACCAGTTAGGGGAACTGACTCCTGAATTATACATGATATTAATTATATCTTGTGGCTTTGTTATATTAATTATATCTTGAGGAGGGTTTTTTGGTTGAGTTGACTTCATTCCCTTTGGATCCTGGATTTCGTCCTCATCCTGCTACGCTGCTGTTGGAGGAGCTGTGCGGAGCGTGGACTGGCGAGCCATTTCCAACGTCCCTTTTGTTGATTTTGATCTCCGTGAGAAAAGGAGAGACACTGTGCATTGTGCCATCTGGATTTCGGTAGGACAGATCCTTTGATGACCTGCTGACACACACTTGAACCACTGGACGGACCCTGGTCCATTGACTGAGACTAAGTAATCACAAATCTCCTCAACCTCCATCTGAAAGGGCTGGATCTAAGCTCGAATGAACTAGAAGATTCCTTAAATGGAGTGTCCTTAATTGCTCATGGACTGGGATATGTCCAGGAAAGACTAAATACACTAAAGTACGTTTTGAACCAGTCAACCTTTCATCAGAAAGTAATCACTTATGCTAACCACTGAGATTAAGTAATGCTCCCCCCTCCCCCCTCCAGTATTGTATGCTGTGATTCTGTGTTAAAAGAGTAATACTTTCCTCTCCATCTATTTGTAGGCTCTCGCAATGCAAGGTCCTCTGCTACTCTGGCTAGATCTCTGATAAAGTTTAGCAGTTGTGACTTGTGCACCGAACTGGATTTAAGCATTAATAACCTAGGTGATCAATCAACTCATTGGTACACTGATGCAAGTTGACCAAGCAAGTGTGGCGTGAGTATTAAATTCACCCTGTAACTGAGTATTTCACATATTAAATTAAGTTTAAGCTTCCAGTATGTATATTTGAGCTTTAAAATAGTGCCCAGTGGCCATGATATATCGGTAGCGATTAAGGAATGATATCACGTGATAAAAAACATTTAGTGAAGAGCACTGTTTTAGTTCAAACAAAGAGCTTTATAAAATCTGGTGTGAAGGTTGAGTACTGGCATTTACGTACCTATTTTGCGTTTTGTTTGTTTACAAGTACATGCACATTATGCCGCTATCTATGTACATTTTCAAATTGTCAGTTTGACCAAAAAGGGCAACAAAGCACAAAACTACATGCTTTTTAAGTGAAATATTTAAGAGTGCCATTTTCTTCACCAGGACTTACCAATGTAACCTGAGCTTGTACTACTGTAGCCTTACGGGGGGATGCTGCAAACAGCTGGCTGCATTTCTAGGAGCCGAAACCTGCCTGACTCGGCTGAACATGAGTAGCAGCAAATTGCTGAATTCAGGCGTGATGCTGTTCTGCGAAGTGCCTGAGGTCACAGTGGTGTTATCTGCAGGAACTGAAGTATGTCTACCTCAGAGTTTAGCTTATCTATCTCTTATTCCAGTAGCAAGATCATTCAAGTGTGCATTTATAATATATTCATGTTGCATGGATTTGGTTTCTGCTTTGTAATGTGTAAACATAATAATGTCTCCCCTTTTATTCTAGTCTTGCAAACTGTGGAATCACTGAGGAAGGCTGTGCTGCTCTGGCTTCTTCACTGAATGCAAACCTCTCTATCTCGGAATGCCTGAGAGAGCTAGATCTGAGCAGGAATCACCTAACAGACTCAGGAGTCAACCAGCTCGCTGCAGCACTGAAGAATCCATCCTGTCTAATAGATACACTCAGGTGAAAACTAGAACCAGTACTCCCATATCAGAAAAAATTTGTACTGTATAACTTTACATGCAACATTGTATTAATATGCTTTTCATGGGCAGTTTGCGTCAAGGGATGTATTCATACCGAAAAGCGGGTTACAAAGTGCTTTGGCTCAATGCTTCAACAGATGTTGCCCCAGGTCTCAGTAAAATTCCAAGGTCAAAAACCCTTTCTTTTAAAAATTTTTACATTCATGGCATTTAGCAGACGCCTTTATCTAAAGCGACTTACAACAATACATTTGTTTAAGTAAGTGAATCATCTATCCAACAGTCATCATAAGACAAAGTAATCAATGCTCACACCAAGGGCCATCGGCAGTCGTAATGCCAGTAGGCTAATATATTTTTTTTTTTTAAATATATTT
Source organism: Argentina silus (assembly GCF_951799395.1). Lineage (NCBI taxonomy): Eukaryota > Metazoa > Chordata > Actinopteri > Argentiniformes > Argentinidae > Argentina > Argentina silus. Next base: position 49,187,212 of record NC_139654.1, read on the forward strand.
TATTAGCAGGAGAGAACTTGCACAGGGGGGAAGCGGGGAGAAGAGGTCTCGGGGTTGGGGTTAGGGTTAGGGTTAGTATAGGGGGGGTAGTGAGGGTGAAGCGGTCTTTAGGAGGGACTGTTAAGATGGAGCCTGAAGAGATGGGTTTTCAATCTACGGCAGAAGATCGGAAGTGACTCTTCAGTCCTGACCGTTGTGAGAAGCTCATTCCACCAGCGGGGCACCAGGACAGTGAAAAGCTGTGACCGAGTAGTGCGGCCACTGCATCCACGTAGAAGCGACGGTTCCAGGTTTGTTGTAGACAAAGAATCTACAGGAGCGTGCTGTCGCTGTGATGTACGCCACACAGGATAAGTGGTTGTCAAGGATCACCCCAAGGTTCTTGGCTGTATGAGAGGAGGTCACAGTAGAGTTTTATACTGTGATGGAGAAGTCTTGGAGAGGGCAGGCTTTCCCTGGGAGGAAGAGCAGCTCAGTCTTGTCAAGGTTGAGCTTGAGGTGGTGGGCTGACAGCCACCAAGACATGCCGAGACACGTGTTGCCACCTGTGAGTCAGAAGGGGGGAAAGAGAGAAAAAGCTGAGTGTCATCTGCGTAGGTGTGGTAGGAGAAACCATGTGAAGAAATTACCGAGCCGAGAGATTTGGTATAGAGAGAGAACAGTAAAGGCCCAAAGACAGAGCCCTGAGGGACACCAGTGGTGAGGGGTCACCTGGTAGGAGCGACCGGCAAAGTAGGATGCAAACCAGGAGAGTGCAGAGCCAGAGATGCCCAATTCTGAGAGGGTGGAGAGAAGGATTGGGTGGTTTACTGTGTCAAATGCAGCAGACAGGAATGAGAACAGAGGAGAGGGAGGAAGCTTGAGCGGAGTGGAGAGCCTCCGTGACAGCGAGGAGAGCAGTTTCAGTAGAGTGCCCAGCTTTAAAGCTGGATTGGTGAGGGTCAAGGAAGTTGTTTTGAAGGAGGTAGTTAGACAGTTGGTTAGAGACAGCACGTTCAAGGGTTTTAGATAAGAAGGAGAGAAGGGATACCGGTTTGTAGTTATGGACAGCAGACGGGTCAAGAGTTGGTTTCTTGAGAAGAGGCTTGACTCTGGCTGTCTTGAAGGCAGCTGGGACAGATCCTGTGGATAGAGAGGAATTGCTTAAGGTGTAAGGAACGGAAGGAGGTCTTTGGAGATGGATTGGAGAAAGGGGGAGGGGATAGGATTGAGGGGGCAGGTGGTTGCCCGCTTGGATGTGACCAGCTTTAGAACATCATCAGAGGAGAGGGGGGAGAAATTTGATAAACCAGAGACTGGGTGTTGCACAGTGGGTTTGGGAGGAGAGGTAGCATTGTTGGTGAGAGGTAGAGGGAAGGAGCTGCTAATGTTATCAACCTTCTTTTCAAAATAGGTGACAAAGTCATCGGCAGACCGAGAGGACACAGTGTGGGTAGAGACTGGTTGGGAGGGTGAGCATTTGAGAGGGAGGGAGAAGGATACAAAATGATGGTCCGAAACCGGAAGAGAAGTAACAGTGAGGTTTGAGGTATGGTAGGATCTTGTGAAGACAAGGTCAAGCTGATTGCCCGCCTTATGAGTGGGACGAGAGTGGGACTGAGTAAGGCCGAACGAACTCTATCATGAGCCATCTCGTCTAATTATCCAAATCTCCGTCATCACACCTTGAGATGTATGGTCCTCTGTGATCACTGTCTTGTTGTTGCTTGAGGGAAACATATTGAATGTACGCTTTAATCACACTCACCAAGACCCAGGGGAGATAACTTAATGGCATAATAATAAGTAAATAATAAGTAGCTTTCAAGATTCAAATCACACTTTTTATGGACACGTGTTTGATACCATTCCTGATTCCGTTCCATGCATTGCAATGAGCCCCGTCCTCCGATTTCTATCTCCACCAGCCTTCTATTTCCATTTCTGAACTCCACCCAGAGTGTGTGTTGTGAATGTCTGTGGCTTAATATCTCTCTCTCTCTCTCTCTCTCTCTCTCTCTCTCTCTCTCTCTCTCTCTCTCTCTCTCTCTCTCTCTCTCTCTCTCTCTCTCTCTCTCTCTCTCTCTCTCTCTCTCTCTCTCTCTCTCTCTCTCTCTCTCTCTCTCTCTCTCTCTCTCTCTCTCTCTCTCTCTGTCTCTCGCCACCCTCCACACACTTGGCGACCACATATGCTTTGACCATGTTGGCACACACGTGTACAACGTTATTGGTATTTTGTATTAATTTGTATTATTTTGCTTGAGTCCTGTATGAAATGTATTGACCTTGTTGTGACCCAATGTACTTTGTTATTTTCCATTACGTGACTGAGGAAAGAACCAAAACTGACTGCTTCTGTGATCTTACAATAGACGGAATGTGCTTGGAACACTCCTAACCGTAGGCTGAGACATTGTGATAGTGGCTCACAAAGCCTACGCTTCTTTCCCAGCTTCTTTTCTATGTTATCAGCAAGCAGGTGCAAAACATGTTTACCACTAGACCTATGACGTACGAGCATTAGAGTAAAGGACGGTCCTCTCCTCAGCCACGGCATCAGTCTCTGAATCCACACTTTTGGTGAAGGAATGCTGATCCAGCTGTAACCAACGTTGTTTAAACTTTGCATATGCATTAAAACTCTCAACTGAGACCAAACATTGTTTATTGTTGCTCACTGAAAGATTTCCACCACAATCTACAGCTAGGCCAAGTTGTGGTGGACCCGGAACACAATTTTGTAAGCCAGTCATCAGTTTTTCTTTGGATAAAAAACAAGGCATTAGACATGGAAAGGTTCTCCCGTTATTCTCTCAAATTGTCCTTCCATTTCTAAACTGAGGCCATGTCAAGACTGAATAAGTAGTCCTATAAGTAGGTGGGGATAGCGTGTCAATCCACTCGTATCAAAATAAATACTTTTTGGCGGTCATTCGGCGCAATGTAACTTTTCTAAATGTTTTCTGGCTGTGTGTGCTTTAATCGAGGGAGATTGGATCACATTTCAGCTAGTCACAACAACAACGTTAAAGTGTCAAGTTGCAAAGGGGGGACATCATATCATCATCTTCAGCTGTCCAGAAAAAATGCGGTCTGGTCTGTTCGAATATCACCAGCAGGCGAGAATTCTACCACTGAACCACCAATGCTTAGATGTCAGCAAGGATAGAGAATGAATGGGGAATTTTGAGTGAGTTTAAGACTTAACTTTAGCGCGAGACCGTGGTTCAATTCCCCAACTGATCAATTAAAACTTGGTTGTATGTCTTTGAACCAAAAGAAAAGTTGATCATCTAAGGGTGTGTAGTGTAGTGGTCATCACGTTCGCCTCACAAGCGAAAGGTCCCCGGTTCGAAACCGGGCGGAAACACATTTATTCTCACCATTCCAGGACCATGGCGCTTTCTCTCTGTAGCCGTAACATTATAGATAATTGTGTAAAATGAAAACTGTCAATAACCAGTTCACAAAACATAGCTGCCTTAATCTTCCTCACCAAATGTTCAGGTTTGACCTCTGCATCTCCCTCTGTGATGAAGAGCTCTGTGCAGATCTTGTTGAAAAGTATGGGTTCTCCTTGTTTAGCTATTCTCTGAAATACACATTCACACTTTGGCACACAACAACGCAAGTTAGGTGTCAATCCAAAGACGCAAGAATGACACTTCAATCTCGTTGAAAGCATCGGTTCGAACCCCGCCAAGGTTGAAGCTGTCTCCGTGCTCAAAGAAGCCGTTGGATAACGTCTGTCTGAATGTGGTCTCCGAAGGATGTGCCGCACGCTTTACATTGTTTCTCCACTGTTTCCACGCCCACGGTCATCCAAGCTGACAAAGAAGCATGGCTGTGTGACAAGGATGGGATTCGAACCCACGCATGCAGAGCAGATTGGATTAGCAGTCCATCACCTCAACCACTCTGCCACCTCGTCCTACTCTCGTGATTGCCCGGTAGCCCTTTCCACCGGATACTTAAAGCCAGGATGTGAAGAAAGGCTTTTTAACAGTGGAATTTTGCTGCTACCTGGGGAAACATCTGTTGAACCATTGAGCCAAAGGACTTTAATTTGGTGGACCCAGCTTGTGAAAGTTTTCGTCAAAGGGCTCGTCCGGGATTTGAACCCGGGACCTCTCACACCCGAAGCGAGAATCATACCACTAGACCAACGAACCATCTGACAACACCTTGCCCCTCCACCGCAACGGAGCCTCAGGTTGTGGGAAGTGTCCGCACTGTCTGCATAAAAAAAGGACAATCTCAATCGTGTTCGCAACGCTGGCAAGGTGACCCATCTGCTGAAGCAGCTAGCCAAGACACTTTGATGGAGTCGTCCGAGCTGGTGAAAGGCTAAATCAAAGGGCTCGTCCGGGATTTGAACCAAGGACCTCTCGCACCATAAGCGAGAATCATACCCCTAGACCAATGAGCCACCTTCTAATGGGTGACCCTCCCCCGCAATGGTGCCTCAGGTTGGGGGATGTGTCCGCCCTGTCGGCAAAAAGCAGGGAGTTTACTTCCACTGTGTTTGCATTGTTGTAACATTTTTCTCGCCCCCCCCCCCCCCTCCCTTTTTTACTGAGTAATCCAGCCCATGAAATAAAAGTGACAACAATGACCCTGCAAAATGTTGAAATGGTGAGTCCTGGAGGGCATATGAATGTGGCGGTCCTGCCTGGTCATATGAGCGCATTGGTGGTATAGTGGTGAGCATAGCTGTCTTCCAAGCAGTTGACCCGAGTTCGATTCCCGGCCAATGCAGGTTAGGTATCCTTTTCCCGAGGGGCCCATGCCTGCGTATCCAAAGGCGCAAGAATGACACTTCAGTCTCGTTGAAAGCGTCGGTTCGAACCCTGCCTTGTTTGAAGCTGTCTCCGTGCTCAAAGAAGCTGTTGGACGACGTCCGTCTGAATGTGGTCTCCGAAGGATGTGCCGCACGCTTTACATTGTTTCTCCACCTCCTCTGTTTCCACGCACACGGTTGTCCAAGCTGACAAAGAAGCATGGCTGTGCGACGAGGATGGCATTCGAACCCACGCGTGCAGAGCACAATGGATTAGCAGTCCATCGCCTTCACCACACGGCCACCTCGACCTACGCTTGTATTGGCCTGGTAGCCTATTCCACCAGATACTTAAAGCCAGGACGTGAAGAAAGGCTTTTTAACAGTGGAATTTTGCTGCTACTTGGGGAAACATTTGTTGAACCATTGAGCCAAAGGACTTTGATTTGGTGGACCCAGCTTGTGAAAGTTTTCGTCAAAGGGCTCGTCCAGGATTTGAACCCGGGACCTCTCACACCCGAAGCAAGAATCATACCACTAGACCAACGAACCGTCTGACACCACCTTGCGCGTACACCGCAACGGAGCCTCAGGTTGTGGGAAGTGTCTGCACTGTCTGCATAAAAAAAAAAAAATTGTATCATTCGCAACACTGGCAAGGTGACCCATCTGCTGAAGCGGCGACCCAAGACACTTTGATGGAGTCGTCCGAGCTGGTGAAAGGCTAAATCAGAGGGCTCGTCGGGGATTGAACCCAGGACCTCTCGCACCCTAAACGAGAATCATACCCCTAGACCAACGAGCCACCTACTAACGGATGCCCCTTCCCCGCAATGGAGCCTCAGGTTGGGGGACGTTTCCGCCCAGTCGGCAAAAAGCAGGGAGTTTACTTCCACTGTGTGTGCATTGTTGTAAGATTTTTCTCACCCCCCCACCCTCTCTTGTTTACTGAGTAATCCAGCCCATGAAAAAAAGGTGACAAGAAAGACCCTGTGGTGAACATACTGTAGGAGGAAGCAGAATTGTGTTTTCAAGCACTTACCCACAGAGAGGTGAATCCTGGTGTCGTCGGCAGGCTTCATGGTTCGGTCAGATCCACACCAGTTCGTCCCAGCATCCTCTACTTTCAGATTTCTGATGGTGAAGTGTGTCAGTCTGGGGTAATCCCCTTTTCACATGGACACAAGGATAAACACACCACACCATGGCAATCCTCTCAACGTGTTTCGGTCACATTGTCTGATTTGAATTAGCTCCAATCTGTGAAATTCATTGGTCAAAATATTACATTTCAATCATTATCATAGTGCATTCACATTATTGAGGACTAAGTCTGCAGAATACCTCTGCTACACAACAGTACATTTATTAATGATGGACTAGAAGACCAGATTAGACTCACCTTCAACATGCAGGTGCAAAATAATAGTTGAATAATGTTTTTTCACTTCAGTCAAAAATAAACGAGCAAAATCCACAACTCATTCTCACCACATCGTAGACTGCTATGTCAACACTGAGCATGTTCAGATCTCACAGCTCACTACAGAGACACAGCACAGTAAAAAAAACACAAAAAGGAAGTGCTGATATCATTAGAGTTAGGTTTCTCAGAATAACTAGATCTGGAGCTGATAAACAATAATTCATATGTTGAAGTTTTTTTCACAGCCACTGTGACTTGAATCTAGTTCACAAGACTGATTTTTCTGCAGATGGATTTTGATGGCGCCAGCCTTGATTTAAATGTGTATACCTATTTACAGTTGAATGAGCGACATCCTGAAGAAATCGCACCCTCGCCATTTGTCAATTCCTTTGCAATTGTAATGTGTCTCACACCTTGTCCTTTGTTGGGAATGATACTTAAGGAGAAGGACAGGAAGTTGTGCTGTACTTTGAGTTTTGGGTCATATGTTGCTTTGAAACTGTTAAATTGGTTATTTTGTTGATACTCTATTCTCATTCTTCCTATGTGCATTAATGTGAGGTTGTGCGCTAGATAAAGCTTCTGTTAATACAGCACAACATAATCATGACCAGGTTCTCTCATTGAATGTTGAATGTTCACATGCATCATCATCGAGACGTAGAGATAGTTAGCTACTGCTATTGGCATGAGCGTAAACTCCTCACAAGACAATTTATCTTAACTTGAGGGCATGTAAAATAGCATTTTGGGTATTCTTAATGAATCTAGGATCCGATATGATGGATTGTCTGTCACACAGGGATGAGCAAAGTATTGTCTATCATTGTTAACCCATGAAATATATTTTGGAGTCAGATATAATGTAATGTTAACTTATGTTAGTTGGTCATGCGACCACTTGTTTTGAGTTCGATTCATCATGTCCATACCTGTTAGAAGTATTTATTGGTAATAAATGTAATAATAATGAGGATGTAGACATTTTCTATGGCTATGGATCATTATCATAGTGCATGCATCATTATTATTGAGGAATAGGTCTGCCTCTGCTACACAACATCAGTGCATTAATGATGAACAAGAAGACCAGCTTACACTCACCTTCAACATGCAGTTGCACCTGACTAATCAGTGCGATGAAGCCCGCTTCGGTTCTCTTAACATTCACTCCACACCAGTATGGCCCAGCATCCTGTTCAGACAGGTCAGTGATGGTCACAGTTTAGACTCCCTCATTCTTGTTGTCAGACAATGAGAATCTCCCTAGTGTCTGTTTACCATCATATGTAACAGAAATATTCCTAATATACGCACAGGGTCCTTGCTGCACCAGGAGATTAACCTGCCTCCTCGCATTCCTCTGGCTGCTGAGTCCCTTCCTCCGGGCAATGGCTGTGATTTTCTTCTCCAAAAGTGGTCCTTGCCACTTTTGGAGAAGAAAATCACAGTCAGCAAGCTGTTAATCTGTAACCAACCCTCCAAAAATGGATGCATTCAAACAGTCAAACAAAGCATTTACAGTAAACAAAGTGATTGTGATTGGCTATTTGGTTGGGGAGGAACCGTGGTTTAGACTTAGCATCCCTTGTTGTTCACGGGCTGGTCACACCATTCGTCCCATTTGCGGAGTCAGCACCCTGTTAGAGATAAGATACCTACTCTGGTATGTCCCCCCTAGCCTGGTACTTTTCCACTTTTGCTCTTTGTGTAAGCGTGTGTTGCGACATCTTTCTTGATGACCTGGTTTAACCTCTCCATGTATTAATCCAACGTACTATGGGACTAATGCTTGATTCATCCCATTTATCAACAGACCATCACATTAGTAAATTTAGCACACTGCAGTAATGTATTTTTATTATAGCAATAATAAACTGTTTTTATCAAATATAATTTCTAACAACGCATTCCGCATCCAATAGTGAAAAACACCCGAGACATTTTTCAGTACCTTTCGTTGCTAATGCTCATGGCTTAGTAATGCTAATGCTCATGGCTTAGTTATGCTAGCTCTCAGAAAACCAGCGGGGTCTCGTCAATGTAAACATCAACAGAAGTGTGTTGCTGTGTAGCGCCGGATCAACCATTCCATAGAATGCTGCTCATGTTCTATTTCTAGAGGTCACATGGTAACGCATTTCTGAAAAGTCTTTATGATACATCTATGATTATTATTAATTATTTTCAAAACTGTGTGTTGCTATGCAACCTTTCAATATAGAACATTAGCAACATTCTATGGAATGTTCAATCCGCTCCAGATAACAACAAACTTCAGTTGATGTTTACATCGACACAAACCAGCTGATTTTCGGAGCAAAATGGGCTGAAAAATGCCTCAGTGTTTTTCAGGTTTGGACTGTGGCCTGCCGTTTTTACGTCCGTGTTTTCTTTTTTTGTTGGGTTCGCGATCGTGCAGAAGGAAGCGACGGCAGCGACTTCGGAGAGGGTATGTGACGATAGTTGGACCATATCTAAACGATAGTTAGACAATATCTGAACGATAGTTAGACAACCACTCGATATGTGTTGCTAAAACGACATAACACAAGTCGAACATGCACGTAGGTGATGTGCAAGCGAGCTAGTTCAAGCTAAAGCTAACAATGCTACCACCGTAGCTACTGACGGACTAACAGTCATGCCATTACACAGATGAATTTATTGACTATGTGTCTACTGTAAAATGTAATTGAACGTGACATACCTGCTTCGAAGTCGCTGTCCTCTCAAAAAGGAAACAGGAACAACAACCTGTCGTAGAAATGGCAGTCCGCAGTCCACGCACTCCCGCAGCCAAACCTGAAAAACACCGAGGCGTTTCTCAGTACCTTTCATTGCTAATGCTAATGGCGTAGTAATGCTAGCGCTCAGACCAGCTGGGTCTAGTCAATGTTAACATCATCAGAGGTGTGTTGCTGCGTAGTGCTGGATCAAACATAGAATGCTGCTCATGTTCTATTTCTAGAGGTCACATGGTAAAGTGTTCATGATACGTGTCATGTATGATTATTACTCATTATTTTCAAAACTGTGTGTTGCTATGCAACCTTTCAATGTAGAACATCAGCAACATTCTATGGAATGTTCAATCCGCTCCAGATAACAACAAACTTCAGTTGAGAGTTTGCATAAGCAACGAAAGGCACTGAAAAATGCCTGTGTTTTTCAGGTTTGACTGCGAGAGTGCGTGGACTGCGGCCTGCCGTCTCTATGACAGGTTGTTGTTCGTGTCTTCTTTTTTGCAGGGTTCGAGATCGTGAAGAGGGAAGCGACAGCGACTTCGAAAACGGTATGTGGCATTTAATTTTACAGTAGACACATATCGAACACATTGTTTGTGCAATGACTATTTTGCGAGAAGCAATGGTAGCATTGTTAGCTGCTAGATGGCTAAGTAACCCGTTGACAGTTTCTAAGAGTTAGCTCGCCCGCTTTAAGCCTTTAGCTTGAACTAGCAAGCTTGCTAGCCAGCTCCATGCATTTTGCCAAGGAATGTACATTTTGGCCTTGCGCTATGTTATTTCGTATTCTAGCAACACATATTCAGTGGTGCAATGTCATTATTGTCCTTAGAGAGGACTGATCCATGAGGACATTTACATTACATTTATGGCATTTAGCAGATGCCTTTATCCAAAGTGACTGACGACAAATACATTTGTCTAAGTAAGTGAATCATCTATCCATCAGTCATCATAAGATAAAGTAATCAATGCTCGGACCAGTGGCCATAGGCAGTCACAATGCTAGAAGAAGGACATTTTTATTATTATCAGGAGAGAAACTTGTAGGAGGGACCGTTAAGATGTAGGTCTTCAATCTACAGCGGAAGATTGGTAGTGACTCTGCAGTCATGACAGCAGTAGGAAGCTCATTCTACCAGCGGGTCGCCAGGACAGTGAAAAGCCATGACCGAAGGGGCGGCGGTGCCAGGCGGCCAGTCGTGGGTCTTGAATCTGATGAGAGCTGCTACCGGGAGCCAGTGAAGGGTGCGGAGGAGGGGAGTGACATGGGAGAATTTGGGGAGTTTGAACACCAGACTGGCGGCAGCATTCTGGATGAGCTGTAGAGGCAATTCAATAGTCTCGCATCGAATACCTGTACCTGTATTAATACCTTCTTTTTAATATCATTGCTATTTTGTTCTAAATGTGTTTGTCTTTTGTTAGACATCATCTATGAGCTGGTTCAGTTTGGGGTGATGGTGGGGAGGCCCCTGGTGGTGGTTAGTACAGTTCTTTCACTGTGACTTTGTTGACAAGTCCATATGACTCTCTGCTCTCTCTCTTGTGTTTCCTGTTAGCAACCTGGTGGGTTTGTGGAGCATCTGTACTCTCTTCTGCACTCCTGCCTGCCTGCCTGCCAGCAACATGGAATCAGAGGCTGAGAGATGACTGGTGCAGCTGAAAGTACAGACAAGTTCTGATGTTGTTACTGTTCCTTCTCTCTAGCATTTAGCATCCAATCTATAGTTCAGTATAAATGGATACTGTGAATTAGCAGTAACTCAGAGCCTTAACTCAGGGCGGGCTGATGATGCTTCTGGAGGTTCCCTGGTACTTCAAACCAGAGTCTCTGGTCATTGGAGTTTCCAGCCTCCTGGAGCACCACCTGCAGCTCCTCATGGAGTCCTCCTGGACACACACACACACACACACACACACACACACACACACACACACACACACACACACACACACACACACACACACACACAGGCTTTTAAGTAATAGGAAAAAGTAGTTTAAAAATTAAACATTATTTTTTCACTTCCCCCTCCCCTCTCTCTCTCTCTTTCTTTCTCTCTTAGGAATTCCATAGGGTCAGACCTCATCGGTCACCCCAAAGAATGGGAAGTTCTTCAGTGAAATCCAATAAGTATTCCAGTTAAAGTTTAAAAAATAACCTCACATCTTCTTGTTATGTCTCCCCCCCCACCCCCCCGATCTGCAGGACCACAGGAGCCTCACTGATTTGTTACGGATGGGGGTTGTGCTTCCCAGTGCGTCCCCCTACTTGCCTCCCTCCGTCCGTCCACTGTGCCACCTCAATCACATACTTATCACCAGCACCTGTGTGTAATTGTCACTCATGCAATATGTACCCTCACTTCCCTTCACTCCCGCTTCGTCTTCACCTTTGTTGGTCGCTTTGTGAGCGTAAGTCATACGAGTATACAAGTACTGTTTTGAGACTGTGATCTCCTCTTTGATTTCGAGCATTGAGTCCCTATTTTTGTGTCCTGTTTTGACTACTCATCCAAAGTAAAGATCCTTTTGTTTAGTACCGCTAACTACTTGTCCGCCTCTCTTTCTCTGCACCGCACCTGGGTCCGTTAACATACCTAAACCTTACACTGATTTGTGTCTTTGCCACTTTACTTTCATCCTACAGATACTTAGAATATATATTTGCAAATAAATGAGTAATAGAGTAGCTCAAATGTATTTACTGTCTCTGTTTTCTTTTCTTTTGGTGACACTTCACACAAAGGGGTTTCCGTTATAATGGGTTCATAATTCAGTTTGCACATTATAAGCATGTGTTGCATTTATAAAGCATTAGTAACAGCGCAGCCACATATTTTCAAACTACTTTAATTGTCATTATCTACGAATGAATCATTAAAAGAGAATATCGTGACTATTTCTGTATTTTTGAAACCTCTTGTTTTGTGTCTGAATTGAATCAATGAATCAATGCGTAGTTCGTACAAATATAATCTATTAAACGAATCACTGTTTTATCTCATTCAGCCACGGAATCCCTAGTTTAACAGCGTCAACTTTAGAAGCAGCATTACTGTTAAGTGTCACTTTCATTTTGTATAGTGTGCCCATGGCATTGGGCTGCATGGAATCCACACGCATACACACCACACTAAGGGCATGTGACAGGGACCCGTTTCTGCTTATTAGCGCTACGTTTAGAACTGTAAACTGAGATAATACAAATTTTCCTGTAACATCACTTTAATAGTCAATAAACTCATGAATCCTTATGCATGAATGCTTTGTTATTTCCTTTCAAACCCTTCCTGTAAGTCCCTTTCACATGTCAAGAAGTAACTTACTGTAAGTAACGATAAAATGCTAAGGGTAGCTGTGATCGAAATAGAAAAATACCTTCCAGAAGAAAAACAAATGTGGTTCCCAATGCCTTTAGGATTGCTTCTTGTGCGACCATGGCCCTTTCACACGTGAAGAAGTAACTTAGAAAACGATAAAGGTCACCAGGGAGCTTTGCTGGCGTAGAGGTTAAGGCGTAGGATTACTAATCCAATGGGGTTTCCCTGTGCAGCTTTGAACCCTGCTCTCAGCGTAAACACAGCTGTGTCCCTACTTATGTACAAGATGTCGGCCCACTTTTGGAAACCTGATATAAACCTATGGTTAAGGCGTTTGCTTTAAAACCAAACATATTTCCCAATGCCTTTGGCATTTCCTTTCAAACCCTTTGCCTGCAAGGCTGTGTCATTTTCATGTTTCAAAATTTACAAAAGTGTAAGGAACAATGACATGCAAAGGGAAGCTGTGATGGCCGAGTGGTTAAGGTGTTGGACTTGAAATCCAATGGGGTTTCCCCGGGCAGGTTCGAACCCTGCTCACAGCGCTGGGACAATGACATCCCTCTTAAAGGATGACATGTTGGTCCACCTTTGGAAAAATGAGTTGTTGAGACGCAATTGCGTGATGGTTGAAGTGGTGGTGTAAAATGCAATTGTGGTTCCCAATGTCTTTGGGACCTCCTTTCCTGTGTAGCCCATGGCCCTTTCAAATTTGAAGAAGTAACGTAGAAACATTTAAACAACAATGAAAGGCTAAGGGCAGCTGTGATGACGGAGTGGTTAAAGATAAGGACCCGAAATCCAATGGGATTCCTTTGCTTTCTCAAAGTGTTGTTGCGCATGTATTTGTGTAATGTAAGTTGCATCCTCGTAACATGGCTTCTGTGAATTGATATTCAAAAGTCTCTATATGAGGCTTCCTTAATAAGCAAACTCTGGTCCGTGTCTAGATCTTGAAAAGATTTTGTCTTTACTACAGACCAGGCAGTGCAGAAGCCAGCATAGCTGTGATGGCCGAGAGGTTAAGGCGTTGGACTCGAAATCCAATGGGGTCTCCCCGCGCAGGTTCGAACCCTGCTCACAGCGCACAGTTTACAAAATTGAGTCTATGTATTTGAACAGAACAAAGTAAAGACCAGCAATGTTGCTTACTCAACTTGAAGTGTGTTGTTACACATGTATTTGTGTGATGAAAGTTGCAAAAGAAGACTCAATTTCTCTTTCGTTTTCTTCTTTTTTCTCCTTTTTCTTCTTCCCCCTTCTTCCCCCCCCTTAACAGACTATTGTTCCCCAGCTTGATGCTAAGGGAAGAGAAAGAGAGAGAGAAATTGAAGCTTCTTTTCCATTATTTACTAGTTTATTTATCAGTATGTATTCTAAACGATTAAAGAAAAATAAAAAATATTGCCTTTTCCGTTTTTGAATGGGGGGGAAGAGTGGATCGGAAGGTCACCGGTTTGAATCCCACCAGCGCCAGAAATAAAAACAGGCAAAGTCTCCCAAAGTGTTGTTTTGTGTAAATTCAAGAGCCAATATCTTGCTTCTTGTGACATAACAAACAGAAGTTTAAGCACACTTGCTGTTGTTTTAATGATGTTTAATGACTGTGCTATGGGCCTACAGGTCTGTTGCTCTATTCAAGTTGCGTGTGTATCTTTGTTTATGCATCTGAAATGATCAGACCTCTGTTTCTTTCTCTTATGGACTGCATCACTCGCTATTAGCAATGTGTCAAATTGATTGAATAAAACTCAGATAAAAGATTTATATTTGAAAATAGATTTTTTTTTATTGAAATAAACACAAAAAACCTGTGAGCTGCCTCCTACACACTGGACAGCACACCCTGACCTACCATAGATGGTAGGGCATCCACGCCAGGAGCCTGTGGGTGAAAAAGTGCTCTGGTGTTGGGGCCTGGTTAGAGTGGCTCGTACCAGAGTTTCGAGTTTGGCCGCAGCCTCTGGTTCTCCCACAGGGTGGATGCAATCATCGCTGGTCTTGCTGTGGAATGGTCTTCTTCATCTCTGCCGGCAGCCAGAATGAATCGGGCGCCTGACCGAGAAAGGCAGGGGCAGCAGGACAATAGAGAGGACCAGGAGGGGCAGCAGGACCAAGGAGAGGACCAGGAGGGGCAGCAGGACCAAGGAGAGGACCAGAAGGGGCAGCAGGACCAGTAGTAGGGAAAACACCCACATCGGACTCATCTTTAAAAAATAAAAAAAGAAGCCAAACTCAGTGAATTACACATGCATCATCATATCAGAGTTATTTAACACACACACACACACACACACACACACACACACACACACACACACACACACACACACACACACACAGAAACAGACACAAATAGACACACAAACACAGGTAAAAACCTGCCTGCCTGAATGATTACAGGCCAGTAGCACTCACTCCAATCATCATGAAGTGTTTTGAGAGAGTGGTACTGGCACACATTAAGAGCAGCATACCGGACACCCTAGACCCCCTGCAGTATGCCTACCGGCCCAACAGGTCCACCTCAGACGCTATCGCTGCTCTCCTCCAGTATTCCCTCTCCCACCTGGAAAACAAAGACTCCTACATCAGGATGCTCTTTATAGACTACAGCTCCGCTTTTAATACGGTCATCCCCCACAGACTCATCCACAAAATGTCCACACTTGGCCTGCACCCCACCCTCTGTGACTGGCTCCTAGACTTTTTGACTGGCAGGCCCCAGTCTGTCAGATTGGTAATAGGACTTCAGCCAGCATTATTACAAATGTTGGCACTCCACAGGGATGCGTCCTCAGCCCCATCCTCTACACCCTGTTCACCCCTTGACTGTGTCGCCTCCCACAAGGACAACATCATCCTAAAGTTTGCGGACGACACCGCAGTGATAGGATGCATCACTGGCGGGGACGAATCGGCTTACAGGAGGGAGGTGGCCAGTCTGGTAGCATGGTGTGAGGACAACAACCTCACCCTCAATACGGACAAGACCAAGGAGATGATAGTGGACATGAGGAAGAAGAGGGGACCTCATCGGCCACTGTACATCCGGGAACTCGAAGTAGAGAGGGTGAGCAGCTTCAAATACCTGGGCGTCCACATCAGCGAGGACCTCACCTGGACACTTAACACCACACAGCTGGTTAAGAAGGCCCAACAGCGGCTGTACTTTCTGAGGAGGCTGAGGAAGTTTGGCATGTCGCCCAAGATCCTCAGTAACTTGTACAGCTGCATTGTTGAGAGCATCCTAACCAGCTGTATCACTGTGTGGTACAGCAGCACTACTGCTATGGACCGCAGACTCCTTCAGAGAGTGGTGAAGACCGCTGAGAAAATCACCAGGACTCCACTGCCCTCTCTGCAGAGCATCTACCACCGCAGAGTCCACAGGAGAGCCATCCATCCTCAAGGACCCCACCCACCCCCAACACGGACTGTTCACACTTCTACCCTCAGGCCGGAGGTACAGAAGTGTTAAATGCAGGACCACCAGACTAAAGAATTCCTTCTTTCCCACTGCCATCAGACTCCAAAACAACGCATAGGAGATTATAATCATTGACTACCTCATATAACTGTACTACCTCATAACTGAACCCGACTTCAGTTTGCACATGCATAATTGCACTGTTTACATTTGCACTGTTTTATTATTATTATTGTTGCTTTTTTATTATCACATGCTGCCTTAAATTTTGTTATCTTGTACATTTTGTTTAGTATATATTGTATATTTTTTAGTATTGTACATTTTACATTGGTTGGCATTCTGCGGACAATAAAGCAAGAATTTCATTGTACAGGGAAACGTGTTTTCTACTGTGCATATGATAATAAACACTTTGAATCTTGTTCAACAGGGGAAGGGGTCCTCATAGATGGCCGTAGCAGGGCTGGACAAGGACTTGGGTACAGGGGAAGGGGTCCTCATGGAGGCCGTAGCAGGGCTGGACAGGGACTTGGGTACAGGGGAAGGGGTCCTCATGGAGGCCGTAGCACTCCTGCCTACAGGGAGGAGGTCCAGCACCTAACAGTGTGGTGCAACGACAACAACCTGGCTCTCAACACCAGGAAGACCAAAGAGCTCATTGTGGACTTCAGGAAGTCAAAAGCTGGCACACACACCCCCATCCTCATCAACGGGACTGAGGTGGAGCGAGTCACCAGCTTCAAGTTTCTGGGTGTCCACATCTCTGAGGATCTCTCCTGGACCCTCAACACCTCTACCCTGATCAATAAGGCTCACCAGCGTCTCTTCTTCCTGAGGAGACTAAAGAAGGTCCATCTGTCTCCTCAGATCCTGGTGAACTTCTACCGCTGCACCATCGAGAGCATCCTCACCAACTGTGTCACAGTATGGTATGGCAACTGCTCTGCATCTGACCGGAAAGCACTGCAGAGGGTGGTGAAAACTGCCCAACGCATCACTGGTTCCTCACTCCCCTCCATTGAGGCTGTCCAGGGCAAACGATGCTTGCGTAAGGCACGCAGCATCGTCAAGGACATTTCTCACCCCAATCATAGACTGTTCACCCCACTCCCCTCCGGGAGGCGCTACAGGTCTCTCCGCACCCGAACCAACAGGTTCAGAGGTAGCTTCTTCCCTGTGGCTGTCACCCTACTGAACTCGAACTCTGCACCAAGGTGATAACCTACCAACCCCTGCACCCCCGCCCCGGACAATTGCAATTACAAACTGCTCTTACTCCATACCACTGCTCTTCTGTACATATCTGTCTATACTGTTCATAAACTGTCTATACTGTTCATAATGCACATATCCTTATATTTTTCTTTAATACTACTATTAATACACTGCACATATCTGTACATACTGTACATACCTGTTCATACGGCATTCCATATTTATTCTGCTATTTACTCTAATGTTACTGTTAATACGTATACCTAGACTGCATTGCCTATACAGCTCATATGCTGCTTACACTGTTCATACTGCATCCTATTTATTCTGCTATAATGCTACTGCTAATTCATATACTGCTTACACTGCACTACTTATACTATACTGCACTATTATACTGCACTACCTGTATATACTGTACTTTTCTGCTTTTTTGCACTTCTGGTTAGACGCTAACTGCATTTCGTTGTCTCTGTACTTGTACTCACACTCTGCACAATGACAATAAAGTTGAGTCTAATCTAATCTAATCTAATCTAATCTAATCTAATCTAATCTAATCTACTGGCAGTACCAGCAGGGGTAGTAGCAGGGCTGGACAGAGACTGTGAGGGAGAGGAAAGGTAGAGTACACCAGGAGAGTATATTGTGATTGTGCATGTATCTATGTGATTGTAGGCATAAGCCACATTAGTCACACACGAGTTACACTAATAACACAGAGATATTAAGACGAACAAATCCATGTAATACCTCAACAGGCTTCCTAGTCACAAGGTTTGGTTTGGCTGCAGCACCAGAAGCCCCTCCAAATCGGGGTTTATGAAACTGAAGAGAAGAATGGCAAGTGAAATTGGTCAGAATAAAATGATGACAAAACAGTGCTTCGATAAAATAGATGGATAACGTTTGGCAAAATGTTATGGAAATATTTACCATTGACACAGTCAATGTAGGCCACAGAGGACTCTGCACAGGCTTGGCAGGGACTGAGGCTGTGGTCTCTGCAGGGGCCATGGCACGAGATGGAGCTGGACCCTGGATCATGGCAGCAGCAGGCACTGAGGCAGATATGGGTGCCAGGGGAACACTGGCTGGCTGCTGAAGACATACAGATACAACTGTATCAATTATCAATACTACTGATAATGGGATCCTTTTTCAGCATGACCAATAGTTACATCTGATGTCCCTTCATTACCTTCTGGCAGTGAAATCCACAGACACAGCTCTGGCCCACCAAACAGCAATGTCTGGCCGCGTATCTGCACTGGACATTTCTCAATCTGTAACCAAATTGTATGCTCAATGTCATGGCATATACAACATAGCTTATATCTGTTTAATCTGTTGGTGTATTTCACGGACAAAATGTACCTGCTGGTGAAAGGCTAAATCAAAGAACCTGTTGTACGAGGTCCGTCTGAATGTGGTCTCCGTAGGATGTGCCGCACGCTTTACATTGTTTCTCCACCTCCTCTGTTTCCATGCCCACAGTCGTCCAAGCTGATAAAGAAGCATGGCTGTGCGACGAGAATGGGATTCGAACTCACGCGTGCAGAGCACAATGGCTTAGTCCATCGCCTTAACCAGTCTGCCACCTCATCCTATGCGCATGTTGGCCCGGTAGCCCTTTCCACTGGATACTTAAAGCCAGGACGTGAAGAAAGGCTTTTTAACAGTGGAATTTTGCTGCTACCTGGGGAAACATCCGTTGAACCATTGAGCCAAAGGACTATCATTTGGTGGACCCAGCTTGTGAAAGGTTTCGTCCAGGATTTGAACCCGGGACCTCTCACACCCGAAGCGAGAATCATACCACTAGACTAACGAACCCCCTGACAACACCTTGCCCCTCCACCGCAACGGAGCCTCAGGTTGTGGGAAGTGTCCGCACTGTCTGCATAAAAAAGGACGATCTCATTCGCAACGCTGGCAAGGTGACCCAGCGGCTGCCACTTCTCGCGAAAAAAAAGGATTTGTATCTCAAATTTTCATTCGTATCTCAGAGCACACATTTTACGAAATTTCAATTCGTAACTCTAAACATTCGTTTTTTGGGGCATTCGTATGTCAAGGTTCCACTGTATTAAGAAGCAAACAGAATCAAGAGACTCTGGTGGGACTCAAACCCACAACCTTTGAATCTCTACCACTGAGAAGCCTAGAAGTCCAATGCGCTATCCATTGCGCCACAGAGCCTGAGTGAAAGTAGAAATGTAATCTCTCCCCTGTAACCAAAAAGTCTAAAACTGTTAAAAATAATAATAAAGCAGTGCTTGAAGATGGATTTTGCTGTGAGTGCAAGCAGAAAACTGAGGCACCGCTGGGATTCGAACCCAGGATCTCCTGTTTACTAGACAGGCACTTTGACCAACTAAGCCACAGCGCCTACAAAGACTCTTCACAACCCATTTGTCAGTAAACTTGCGAAGCCAAATCAGATTCGATGGAGGAAGCCCATCCTGGCAAACTAGAGACGATTTGACAGTGGGGAGAGTCTATCAAAATCAGGACGTCCCTGGGTGGGCTCGAACCACCAGCCTTCCGGTTAACAGCCAAACACGCTAACCAATTGCGCCACAGAGACCTGCAGAAGTTGCCTCTCAATGGCAAAACATTTTTTTAGAACAACGGCAGCAAAAGGAAAGAAGACGAGAAGGCTGTTTCAAAATGAACCCTGCCAGAGGTCACCTGTATTAAGAAGCAAACAGAATCAAGCGACTCTGGTGGGACTCGAACCCACTGTCGTCCAAGCTGACAAAGAAGCATGGCTGTGCGACGAGGATGGGATTCGAACCCACGCGTGCAGAGCACAATGGATTAGCAGTCCATCGCCTTAACCACTCCGCCACCTCGTCCTACGCTCCTGTTGGCTTTCCACCGGATATTTAAAGCCAGGACGTGAGGAAAGGCTTTTTAACAGTGGAATTGTGCTGCTACCTGGGGAAACATTTGTAGAACCTTTGAGACAAAGTACATTCATTTGGTGGACCCAGCTTGTGAAAGGTTTCGTCAAAGGCCTCGTCCTGGATTTGAACCCCGGACCTCTCACACCCAAAGCGAGAATCATACCACTAGACCAACTAACCATCTGACAACACCTTGCCCCTGCACCGCAACGGAGCCTCAGGTTATGGGAAGTGTCCGCACTGTCTGCATAAAAAAAGGATTATCTCATTTGCGTACGCAACGCTGGCAAGGTGACCCATCTGCTGAAGCGGCGACCCAAGACACTTTGATGGAGTCATCCGAGCTGGTGAAAGGCTCAATCAGAGGGCTCGTCTGGGATTTGAACCCCGGACCTCTCACACCCTAAGCGAAAATCATACCCCTAGACCAACGAGCCACCTACTAATAGATGCCCCTCCCCCGCAATGGAGCCTCAGGTTGGGGGACGTGTCCGCCCTGTTGGCAAAAAGTAGGGAGTTTACTTCCACTGTGTTTGCATTGTTGTAACATTTTTCTCGCCCCCCCCGCCCCTCCATTTTTTACTGAGTAATCCAGCCCATGAAATAAAAGTGACAACAAAGACCCTGCAAAATGTTGAAATGGTGAGTCCTGGAGGGCATATGAATGTGGTGGTCGTGAATGGTCATATCATTGTTGCAGTCCTGCCTGGTCTCATGAGCGCATTGGTGGTATAGTGGAGAGCATAGCTGCCTTCCAAGCAGTTGACCCGGGTTTGATTCCCGGCCAATGCAAGTGAGGTGTCCTTTTTGCCGAGGGGCCCATGCCTGCGTATTCAAAGGCATCGAGACTTCAGTCTCGTTGAAAGCGTCGGTTCGAACCCCGCCAAGGTTGAAGCTGTCTCCGTGCTCAAAGAAGCTGTTGGACGACTTGACAAGTCTCTGTCTCTGGAGCATGACAGAACCACACCAGTGACAGAACCACACAAGTGTTCACCAGTTTTGTACGTGGAGGGTGCTTTAGTAGAGTCAGTGTGATCTGGGTGGTTGAGGAAGGTGCTGAGCTGCAGGGAGACTCCAGATACCAGGGTGTCACACAGGGCGTCTGACTGTGACACTCCAGAGGCCATTGTCTTACCATGCTTACAATGGGTCAGGAAAACCTTTCAGCCTCAAACAATATAATAAGAAGAACATATGCCATTAAAGCTTTTATCCAATGCCACTTACATTGCAGTGAGTGCATACATTTCAGTATATATGTGTTATTAGGGCCATGCTCTAACAACTGATTGGAAGGTTTTTTTTCCAGCGAATATCATAGTTACATGATTGAATGACTAGCAAAGGAGTTCAAAAGTTGAGTGTGCGGAATTTATTAAGTTTGACAATGAGGACGAATCTCATTGCCAAACTTTCCTATAATTCAGTGTGTGTGTGTGTGTGTGTGTGTGTGTGTGTATGTGTGTGTGTGTGTGTGTGTGTGTGTGTGTGTGTGTGTGTGAGTGTCTCGTGTGTGTGTGTGTAGGTATGTGTGTGCGTGTGTGTGTATGTGCGCGCGTGTGTGTAAATTTGAGTGTCTGTGCATGCATGCATTTATGCGTTTGTGCATGTGTGCATGTAGGTGTGTGTGTGTGTGTGTGTGTGTGTGTGTGTGTGTGTGTGTGTGTGTGTGTGTGTGTTTGTTTGTGTCCATGCGTGCGGGCGTGCATGCGTGTTTGTACGTGTGTGTATGTATGTTTGAGAGTTTTTAATTCAACTGTAGGCCTCATTTAGTTGAGTCTTTAGTTGAGTATTACTGGAACTCATCCTACTCTCAGAAATTGATGTGCTTCTTATACCACTTCCCTTCTTCCGCCACAAGTTCCCATCTAATCTGATTATCTCAACTCACCATCTCTAACGGGAGCACAAGTCATTTCAAATTCAAGGTATGAGTGGGAAAATGTGCCGTTGTTACAGAGAATACATTGACCTGCTTTTGTATTGGGACATTGAAGCATTCTTTCTTCTTTTGGCTTAATATTTTAAATGTTTGAATTTGAAATCAAACTGTTCATATGAGGTTAAATGCTGCCCTGTCTAAATATGTACGCAGGGCACAAGTATGGTCACACTGCTACAATGTTAACTAAGACTCTGTTTCTGACTGAAGTGCTGCTGACCTAAAAACATACACGTTTACTGTAACCCTTCCAATTGCATGTCCTGCTGAGCTAAAAGTGCGCAGGTTTACCGTCACGCAAATGCATACATTATCTATGAATTAATGAGACAAATAAACAAAACAAAATATAACATGGTTCATGAGAAAAGAGTAGTCCAAAAAAAGGGAAAACATATTGTGAATGTGTCAATGTGTATTTATTTACTCAGATTACATGAGTGAGTGCCAGAATGTAGATCCACCACAGTGTGTGCTTATAGGCTCCATCTAAACAGGAACTCTCAAAGCCTTAAACAACACCGCTAACCAGACAATAGAACGTAGAAAAACATCATTTTCACATATGAAGAAACTGCTATGGTGCTGTAGAAAATGAATATGTGGTTAAAACATGATGTCCTTTTAAAGAGAGATAACATCATTCCACACTAGTACCTGTGTACCTATTGAAGAAGTCACCAGAGGGATGAGCAGAGGTGATAACTCAGACAGAGCAGAGAGATTGAGTGTTGGGTCTGACTGCTCTCTGCATGTTCATGATGTCAGAGCTGAGGATGCTGGACCCTACACCTGTCGACAATACCCTGAGGATGAACCAAGACATTAATTAACAGAGGTTGTGCTGATCTAGGATCAGGTAGGACCTGTACTCTTACTCTGAGACACTTTGTGGATACAGGTTTTAAGGTGCTTTCACATACTGTACTCAGTCACTGAAGGTGTAGGAGTCAGTGGAAGGGGCAAGGGAGTGGATTGGAATCAGGCCATAGATGAGCCCATGCTGCTCTTTGGAGACATCTCCCCCTCCTACCGTACAAGGAAGGCACCCTTCGTTGGCACCCTTCGATAGCTCAGTTGGTAGAGCGGAGGACTGTAGGTTCTATAGCAATAATCCTTAGGTCGCTGGTTCAAATCCGGCTCGAAGGTGGAGCCTTTCTTTTTTTTTTTTTTTGAGTTTTAACAAGGTGTCGTTCAAGGACTACAGCGAACGAGGGTTGTGTCTCCACAAAATTCGTTCCCTGACGAGGAATCGAACCCGGGCCGCGGCGGTGAGAGCGCCGAATCCTAACCACTAGACCACCAGGGAGAGACTGTTGCCCTGCATCTGTGATGAGGTGCCCTTGTCTAAACAGTCTTCCAAGTGTCCTGACTCAGCACAGCCATGACGGTCAACGACGTCCTCTACCATGCTGTCGCTATGTGTTCCAAAAATCCCTGCAGTTGCCCGTTGGGGATGTAGCTCAGTGGTAGAGCGCATGCTTTGCATGTATGAGGTCCAGGGTTCAATCCCCTGCCTCTCCAAGATACGGCCTCCCTTTTGGGCAGAGGCACATTCTGCATTCAACACTGACCCTCTAAGTTGGAAACGTGCAGATCTGGCAGGCCCAATCAATGAACATGACAATGAGTTCACTGTTCTCCAATGGCCTCCACAGTCACCAGATCTCAATCCAATAGAGCACCTTTGGGATGTGGTGGAACAGGAGAATCGCATCATGGATGTGCAGCCGACAAATCTGCAGCAACTGCGTGATGCTATCATGTCAACGGAGGGATGTTTCCAGCACCTTGATGAATCTATGGCACAAAGAATTAAGGCAGTTCTGAAAGCAAAAGGGGGTCCAACCCAGTACTAGCAAGGTGTACCTAATAAAGTGGCCAGTGAGTGTATAACTGTGGTTTACAATTATCAAAGGTCCTCATGAAGTGTTAATGTAATAGTCCTTTTCATGAATTCATGAATTGAACCCTGGCCTCCCGCATGGCAGGCGAGAATTCTATCACTGAACTTGCTTACATGTCAGCCGAATTTGGCTGGATATTTGAATGAATAGTGTGAATGGATATTTACATATATCGGTGGTTTCCAACGGCCGTAAAGAAGTGTTCATGCATTGGCCGGGAATCGAACCCGGGCCTCTCGCGTGGCAGGCTAGAATTCTACCACTGAACCACCAACGCTTAGACGTCAGCAAGGATAGAGAATGAATGGGGAATTTTGAGTGAGTTTAAGACTTAACTTTAGCGCGAGATCGTGGTTCAATTCCCCAACTGATCAATTAAAACTTGGTTGTATGTCTTTGAACCAAAAGAAAAGTTGATCATCGACGGGTGTGTAGTTTCCGTAGTGTAGTGGTCATCACGTTCGCCTTACACGCGAAAGGTCCCCAGTTCGAAACCGGGCGGAAACACGTTTATTCTCACCATTCCAGGACCATGGCGCTTTCTCTCTGTAGCCGTAACATTATTGTAGTGAGATAATTGTGTAAAATGAAAACTGTCAATAACCAGTTCACAAAACATAGCTAGTTTGGCTTGAAACACCAGGTGAGCAAAGGATTTAGGCAAAAAGTGTTTGTGCACAGGCTGGGAATCGTGCACAGGCTGGGAATCGAGCCCAGGCCTTCCAAACCACCTCCTCTGCCCATGTTGGTAATCGAACCCAGGCCTCCCATACCACCTCCTCGTTAGTATAGTGGTCAGTATCCCTGCCCGTCACGTGGGAAACCGGGGTTCGAGAGCTACTTATTTCTTGCAGCTCTAATTCAAGCAAAGCAGTCCAAAGGTAGTGAAACGTAGTTGTTAGCTAAATATGTAGCACAAAAAGACCTTCTAACTTGGAAACGTGCAGATCTGGCAGTCCCATTGGCACCCTTCGATAGCTCAGTTGGTAGAGCGGAGGACTGTAGGCTCTATAGCAGTAATCCTTAGGTCGCTGGTTCAAATCCGGCTCGAAGGAGGAGCCTTTTTTTTTTTTTCTTTTTGGTGAGTTTTAACAAGGTGTCGTTCAAGGACTCCAGCGAACGAGGGTTGTGTCTCGTAGCATTTGTTAATGACCTAATTGTGTTGCAGTGAGTTGTGTTTAAACATTGATGGAAAATATGTGTATTATTGCGAGTGTCTTTTCCTTTCCTATACACTTTTTAGAGATTTGCAGAAAATTCAGTGGACTATAACAAATGCTACATTGAAATAAACAGTTATAATTCAAAACAATATAAAAACTCTGTCCTCATTAACTGTGTGAGAAAACAGGTCTTTATGTTTCTGGTAATATTGGGGCAACAATTTGATTCAGCAGAATAGTGCTGAGCAGAACAAATTCAGAATACTTTACAATACTTCAGTATGATGTTTATTTTAGTGTGATTTTAACAAAGGTTTTGAGAAAACTATAACTACAGTATGGCAATGGCAGTCAATTTTCTCAAAGAAATGTGAATATTGTTGTTGAACAACGTGATTTCAAACTGTAAAAGAGCACAGTGGGTTGTAATGCAAGTCAACATCGCGTTTGACAGTGTAATGAAAGGTGAATATGTTTGGGAGAGAGGAGTGAAGGGTTATTTCACAATGAGGATGTTTGTAGTTTTCATTACTGCATGTATTCAGTGTTAAAACTGGAATGGGAGACTGTACACTGTACTATAATGATCAGACCTTTGTTTCTTTCTCTTATGGACTGCATCACTCGCTATTAGCAATGTGTCAAATTGATTGAATAAAACTCAGATAAAAGATTTATATTTGAAAATAGATTTTGTTTTTATTGAAATAAACACAAAAAACCTGTGAGCTGCCTCCTACACACTGGGCAGCACACCCTGACTTTCCACAGATGGTAGGGCATCCACGCCAGGAGCTTGTGGGTGAAAAAGTGCTCTAGTGTTGGGGCCTGGTTATAAATGAGCACTGGTACCGGTGGCTCGTACCAGAGCTTCAAGTTCGGCCGCAGCCTCTGGTTCTCCCACAGAGTGGATGCAATCCATCGCTGGTCTTGCTGTGGAATGGTCTTCTTCATCTCTGCCGGCAGCCAGAATGAATCAGGGGCCCGGTTTTGCGTTTCCAACACTCTTCCTACTTTTCCATTCATCTCATCAACTTCCCAAGCAAGGGTTGGGGAGGAACATTGTGTGAAATTGTATTCACTGTGTAATTCAGAGGACCTTGTGGCCCAACGGTAGCACGTCTCACTCCCGATCAGAAGGCTGCATGTTCGTATCATGCTTGGTCAGGATGTTTTGATTGTGAGCATGGAAGCCTTTGTCCAGCAGGAGGAAAAAAAGGACTTGAATCCTAGTCCCTCAGATTAAAAGCCTGATGCTTTACCAACTGAGCTATGCAGACACTTGCAGTAAAAGTGATCACATGGTGTTCTGTTTCCAACTGTTGCATTCATCTCATCAACTTCCCAAACTTGGTTTTGGGATTCACATTGCCTGAAATGATAGTAACACTGCAAGGACCTTGTGGCGCAACGGTAGCGCGTCTGACTCCAGATCAGAAGGCTGCGTGTTCAAATCACGTCAGGGTCAGGGAGTTTTAGTTGTGAGCATGTAAGCCTCTGTCCCCAAACGGGAAGCGAAAGTGCATTGTTAAGATATAGAAATGTAGGGTGCCCAATCTCATACCATTGTTGGAGTAGATCCTGCAGTGGAACACAGCTTCTTCCGAACAGGGACTTGAACCTCTCTTACCATCGTTGGAGTAGATCCTGCAGTGAAACGCAGCTTCTTCCGAACAGGGACTTGAACCCTGGACCCTCAGATTAGAAGTCTGATGCTCTACCGACTGCACCAAAGCTGTGGAACAATAGTCTGTTTAGGGGGGGAAGAGGGTGTGAAAAAGGGGAAGAAGAAAAAGGAGAAACAAAATGAGAAAAGAGGGAAAAGAAAGAGAGAGAGAGAAATTGAGGCTTCTCTTCCATTATCTACTACTTTATTTGTCAGTATGTATTCTAAACGATGGAGGCAGAGAGAAAGGGGAGATGGTCCTAATATAGGTGGAGGCAGGGCTGGAGGGGGACATGGGTCGTACAAGGGAAGGGGTCCTCATAGAGGCCGTAGCAGGGACGGACAGGGACTAGGATACAGGGGAAGGGGTACTCATGGAGGCTGTAGCAGGGCTGGAGGGGGACTTGGGTACAGAGGAGGGGGTCCTCATGGAGACCGTAGCACTGCTGGCAGTACCAGCAGAGGTAGTAACAGGGCTGGACAGAGACTGTGAGGGAGAGGAAAGGTAGAGTACACCAGGAGAGTATATTGTGATTGTGCATGTATCTATGTGATTGTAGGCATAAGCCACATTAGTCACACACGAGTTACACTAATAACACAGAGATATTAAGACGAACAAATTCATGTAATACCTCAACAGGCTTCCTAGCCACAAGGTTTGGTTTGGCTGCAGCACCAGATGCCCCTCCAAACCGAGGTTTATAAAACTGAAGAGAAGAATGGCAAGTGAAATTGGTCAGGATAATAATGAATGGCAAAACAGTGCTTTGATAAAATAGATGGATAACGTTTGGCAAAATGTTATGGAAATATTTAACATTGACACAGTCAATGTAGGCCACAGAGGACAGAGACTGAGTCTGTGGTCTCTGCAGGGGCCGTGGCACGAAGTGGAGCTGGACCCTGGACCGTGGCAGCAGCAGGCACGGAGGTAGATGTGGGTGCTGGTGGAACACTGGCTGGCTGCTGAAGACATACAGATACAACAAGTATCAAGACTACTGACAATGGAATCCTTTTTCAGCATGATAAATAGTTACATCTGATGTCCCTTCATTACCTTCTGGGAGTGAAATCCACAGACACAACTCTGGCCCACCAAACAACGATGTCTGGCCGCGGGTCTGCACTGGACATTTCTCAATCTGTAACCAAATGGTATGCTCAATGTCATGGCATATACAACCTAGCCTATATCTGTTTAATCTGTTGGTGTATTTCACAGACAAAATGTACCTTCTGGTAGAGAGCATACCACCTATTCTGACTGGGGGCTGGCCTGTCCCCTACATCAGAGGGCCAAACCCCAGTGGTGGCAGAGGTCTTGAGGCGAGACAGCCACTCACTGTCCTGTCCCCCATGGCCCTGTGCTTCTTGGTCACCATCTGAGGCCAACAAGAGGAAGAATGTCAATCTAACTGTCAAAGTCTGTCATGGGACTAGGAGCAATACATCTAACTGTGAAATTCTGTCATGGGACTAGGAGCAATATTTTATAATCAATCAAATCTTTCTACCTGTCATCAATCATAAGATTTTATCGCCATACACTTCATTGTCAATAAAAATGGTTATGAATCAAATCAATTGTGTGGGGACATGCAGCGTTCGGCCTGTAGAGGGAGCTACAGGACCGTGGCAAGGGTTACGGAAGCGAGGCTTCGTTGCGCACCTGTTGAGAATGAAGCCTCGTTAACGAAATGGTTTAAGATGTGTGTGCCTCTGCTTTGGGGGAGAAAGGGGCTGAAAAGCTATGACTGAAAAGTCGACCAGGACCTAAAGAACGAATAAAAGAAGACATTTTGTAAATAAACAGGGTTTTCCCTTATCACCACCGAATCCGCCTCCTTGCCCCTCGTTGGGAGCCACTGTAACAAAGGTCCTAAACACAGAGGCGGATTCGGTGGTGGTGATAAGGGAAAACCCCGTTTATTTACAATGTTCCTTCTTTTATTCGTTCTTTCGGTCCTGGTCGACCTTTCAGTCACTCACCTTCAACATGCAGTTGCACCTGACTAATCAGTGCGATGAAGCCCGCTTCGGTTCTCTTAACATTCACTCCACACCAGTATGGCCCAGCATCCTGTTCAGACAGGTCAGTGATGGTCACAGTTTAGACTCTGTCGACAATACCCAGAGGATGACCCAAGACATTCAAGAGCAGACGTTGATCTGTCTGTTCTAAACAATGAGTCTCTCTATTTCAACCTAGTGATCTCAGTTAAAAGAATACACCTAGCTATTCATTGCATTGATTGATTGATTGTTGTGGTTGATGGTTGTATGAAGGACACAAGAATCATATAGAATTTGGGTTTAATAAAACCTTTATTTGTGTGAAAGACTTGATAATTTATAATTGTAATCCCGCTGATGCTTTTTGGTCAATTTCTTGTGGGAAAAATCCTTTTTGGACAAGTTTGTGAGAAACAGACACTTGAATGGAACACCGTTCAGAGTTACAACAGTCTGTTTCTCACAGAGGACGCTGCCTCTTAGTGCGTTTGTTGTCGCCGTCATCATCGTCGTCCCTGCTCCTCTTCCTTGACACTCCTGAGGTGCCAGGCCTTGAGCTGGGGGACCACTCCTCCTCAGAGTCAGTCTCATCTGACCGTCTCTGGCGCTTAGAAGCACCGCCATCGTCGCTCTCGCTCTCACTCTCACTCTCACTCTCACTCTCACTCTCACTAATATAGATGAAGTCCCTATTTCTTTTACAGGCCCTGTCCAATGGCCTGTGGACGAGGGGGGCCTCGATGACCTCTTCAGCACCATCCTCCTCATTGTCTTCATCATCATCGTCATCATCATCATCATCATTATTATTATCATTATCATTATCAGAGTCCTCTGACTCCTCTGATTCTTCTGCCATGGGTTCCATTTCCCTGGGAGGGTTCACAACGACCATAGGATCGACCGGGTACAAGCATCCCTGCTGGTACCACAGCATCTGTGGGTAGAGGTAGGGCAGCTTGCCCTGGTGTACCCGCCGCTCTGGGATCACTATGAGGCCCAGCTCTGGGTCGATAAACTCCTCGGGGTCCGCGATCCAAAGGACCCATCCTGGAACCACATCAGTCTAGAAGGTGGGGAGGGTATATGAGGTCCCTGCATCCACTCAATCTGCACCTGTTGACGGATCACCTGGTGGCCCTCCACCTGGTCATGGCCCACATGGGGACTTTGCATCTGGGTATAGTGCGCCTGGTAATTTAACGCTGGGAGACGGCCACCCAGGTGACGCTGCTCCGGGCATTGGCAGTCTGGTCCATGATAGTGGATAATCTGCCCGTTAGGCAGGAGGTCACGTGAATGTTGGAGCCAATCGCAGAAAAGCTCATAGGCCGCAATATCCAACCCAATGTTTGACCCGTCCGGAACGGGTTCCAAGGACACATCTGACAGGACAGAATTAAACATTGAAAATCACTTACTTAACATGAATGTTAGAGTCCAATCCTTCAGGACACAACAAATGTAATGAAATGTTTTTTCACCAAGAATAAAACTATTTAACACAAATTCTTAGTATCATAAAAGTTCTCAAAACTCACCAGAGTGGGTACCCCCATCTTCTGTTATCAGGATTTTGACCATGTTTATGCAAATTAAATCCAGTTGTCTCTGAAGGTGGAGTCAATACTGAAGGTTCTGGTGAATCTCTCTTTACTTTGTCTTCATTTTGCATGTGATGTCATCATGTTGGTTTATGACATAATCACACATTCTGTGACAGATACATTGTCCATTGTCACCATGACAACTGCATGGAACAAATTGGAAAAGTCCTACACATAACAGACAGTGTCAATTACCTGAATAATAACATTTTAAAAGAAAAAAGAAATGTGTCCAGCATCTCTGCTGTACTCTAACTCCCCCCTCTAGTTTCTTGTTCTATTTGGAACAGTACAGCCAATCTCCATAGAAGCACTAGACAGATAACACATACTGGTTGAATTAATTCAATGTTCCATTAAGATACAAAGATAGTAAGAATACCTCAGTTGTTACAGTTGCCCAAATGTTGTGCAAATGCCTATTATGTCACAATCTAATAAACATGCTTTTCTTACCACTATCAATGTTTCATATATCATGACTAATGCATTGATACGTAGTGACGTTCTGTCGACTATCGTTGAGAGACACATTGTGTCACCTCAGGGATCAAACACCAACCTTAAGCATTAAGCTCCATCTCCTCTGTTTCCACGCCCACGGTCGCCCCAAGACACTTTGATGGTATCGTCCGAGCTGGTGAAAGGCTAAATCAGAGGGCTCGTCCGGGATTTGAACCCAGGACTTCTCGCACCCTAAGCGAGAATCATACCCCTAGACCAATGAGCCATCTTCTAATGGGTGACCCTACCCCGCAATGGAGCCTCAGGTTGGGGGATGTGTCCGCCCTGTCTGCAAAAAGCAGGTAGTTTACTTCCACTGTGTTTGCATTATTGTAAGATTTTTCTCTCCCCCCCCCCTCCCTTTTTTACTGAGTAATCCAGCCCATGAAATAAAAGTGATAACGAAGACCCTGCAAAATGTTGAAACGGTCAGTCCTGGACGGCATATGAATGTGAATGGTCATATCATTGTTGCGGTCCTGCCTGGACTCATGAGCGCATTGGTGGTGTAGTGGTGAGCATAGCTGCCTTTCAAGCAGTTGACCTGGGTTCGATTCCTGGCGTTTGGTGTCTTTTTCCCGATGGGCCCATGCCTGCATATCCAAAGGCGCAAGTATGACACTTCAGTCTCGTTGAAAGCGTCTGTTCGAACCCCGCCTAGGTTGAAGCTGTCTCCGAACTCAAAGAAGCTGTTGGACGACGTCTGTCTAAATGTGGTCTCTGAAGGATGTTTCTCCACCTCCTCTGTTTCCACGCCCACGGTCGTCCAAGCTGACAAAGAAGCATGGCTGTGCGACGAGGATGGGATTCCAACCCACGCGTGCAGAGCACAATGGATTAGCAGTCCATCGCCTTAACCACTCGGCCACCTCGTCATTCGCTCCTGTTGGCCTGGTAGCCCTTTCCACCGGATACTTAAAGCCAGGAAAGGCTTTTTCACAGCAGAATTTTCCCAATTTTTTCGTCAATGGGCTTGTCCGGGGAATCGAACCCCGGTCTCCCGCGTGACAGGCGGGGATACTCACCACTACACTAACGAGGAGCTGTTTACCCTGAAATTCCACACATTTCAAAAAGATATTGTTTTGAGAATTAAAAAGAGAAAAGAAAATACCTTGACTGACCGAAGGGATTCTTTCGGATTACCTTGACTTCATAGGTGAGCTCAGTGGATCACATTCTTCCTGCCAAGGGTTCCATGGTCTAATGGTTAGAACTCAGAACTCTGAATCCTGTGATCTGAGTTCAAATCTCAGTGGAACCTGTGGACATATCATGTTTCTTTAAAAGAACAGTATCTGTGCAGGTCCAAGAGTGTTTTGCCTGATTGGAGGGTTTCTCATAACCATGACAAGGTATCCATTGCCACAAGAACAACTCCACTCTGGTGGGACTTGAACCCACAACCTTTGCTTCCCTACCACTGAGAAGCCTAGAAGTCCAATGTGCTATATGCGCTAAAACTGTTAAAAATAATAATAAAGCAGAGCTTGAAGATGGATTTTGCTGTGAGTGCAAGAAGAACTGTAAGGCACCGCTGGGATTCAAACCCAGGACCTCCTATTTACTAGACAGGCACTTTGACCAACTAAGCCACAGCGCCTGCACAGAGCCCTCACAACCCATTTGTCAGTAAACTTGCAAATCCAAATCAGATTCGATGGGGGAAGGCCATCCTGGCGAAGCAGAGACGATTTGACAGTGGGGAGAGTATCAAAATCAGGACGTCCCTGGGTGGGCTCGAACCACCAGCCTTCCGGTTAACAGCCGAACGCGCAGAATCAAGCGACTCTGGTGGGACTCAAACCCACAACCTTTGAATCCCTACCACTAAGAAGCCTAGAAGTCCAATGCGCTATCCATTGCACCACAGAGCCTGAGTGAAAGTAGGAATGTAATCTCTCCCCTGTAACCAAAAAGTCTAAAACTGTTAAAAATAATAATAAAGCAGTGCTTTAAGATGGATTTTGCTGTGAGTGCAAGCAGAAATCTGAGGCACCGCTGGGATTCGAACCCAGGATCTCCTGTTTAGAAGAAGGCTGTTTCAAAATAAACCCTGCCAGAGGTCACCTGTATTAAGAAGCAAACAGAATCAAGCATGGCTGTGCGACGAGGATGGGATTCAAACCCACGCGTGCAGAGCACAATGGATTAGCAGTCCATCGCCTTAACCACTCGGCCACCTCGTCCTACTCTCCCGTTGGCCCGGTAGCCCTTTCCACCGGATACTTAAAGCCAGGACGTGAGGAAAGGCTTTTTACCAGTGGAATTTTGCTGCTACCTGGGGAAACAGTTGTTGAACCTTTGAGCCAAAGGACTTTCATTTGGTGGACCCAGCTTGTGAAAGGTTTCGTCAAAGGGCTCGTCCGGGATTCGAACCCAGGACCTCTCACACCCAAAGCGAGAATCATACCACTAGACCAACTAACCATCTGACAACACATTGCCCCTCCACCGCAACGGAGCCTCAGGTTGTGGGAAGTGTCTGCACAAAAAAAGGACTATTTCATTCGCATACGCAACGTTGGCAAGGTGACCAATCTGCTGAAGCGGCGACCCAAGACACTTTGATGGAGTCGTCCGAGCTGGTGAAAGGCTGAACCAGAGGGCTCGTCCGGGATTTGAACCCCGGACCTCTCGCACCCTAAGCGAGAATCATAGCCCTAGACCAACGAGCCGTCAGCAGAAGCTCTTGTTCGAAAATCTTGGTGGTGGAGCCCTCCACCATGGTGTCCATAGAGGCCTTGTCATTGAGACTAGCCATCTCTGCCTCAATCTCTCTAATGGTGGTGGAGTCCTCCATCTTGGTGTCTATTGAGGCCTGGTCAATAATGGGCGCCATCTCTGCCTCAATCTCTCTGATGGTGGTGGAGGCTTCACTAACTGCATTCACTGATGTGGAAATGGCACTGGTCTCCTCTATGGACTGTAAACAGACAGAGTGATTAGGTCTAAGCATAATTAAAAGCACACACCCCGTAGCAATCTCAGAGCACACTAAACCTATACAACATAAATTATGATTATCATGTGCCTGTATTGTACCTGTATTTACAATTGATTAAATATAACATATCACAGATACAATATAATGGACCAGCATTAAACAAAATCAAAAAGAGCATTTCAGATGGCTCGTATTTCTTACCACAGTGGCCAGGCGTGGTCCAGGGTTACTGGTAAAGCCCACACATGCTTGTGTGAGCTGAAGCACCACCAGACACTTGGCCGTGACCAGAGCCTGTAATGCGGTACAGCTCAGACAAAATGCTCTGGACAAGACCTGAGACTTGGGAGTGGTGGAGAAGGCCTTGCCCAATCCCCTCTACTGCCTCAATCCAGGGGAAAGAGCAGAGGATCTTGTCCAACTCACTTCTGTTGAGTTCACCCCCTGGGCCCAGGGGAATTTTCTGAAGACCACCCTCACCATGTCCTGTGACATGTCCTTGCTTAAGGCGGTGGGTCGTCGCCATACTGCCGCAAGTACTTTGTTGCGGCTCGGGCAACCAGCCCACAGATCTCCTGGACGGCAGCACCCTTTCTGGCCTTCATCATGGCCCTATCAGACTGCTGAAAACTGTTCCCCACTGGCCCGTCCTCTAGGAGATGCTTTAATGATAACCTCACCACCTCTGGGATGAGGTCCTTTTTGGTAGACCTGAGGATGGCCTGCAGAGTGAAAACCTGGCCTCTCTTCCCGTGTCTCTTGTCCCTCTTGGGCCCAGCCACGATGGAGTTTTGCAACCCGGAGAAGACAGAGAGGAGGATCTTACTCGCACCCATTTATGCTGCCGGGCGGAGCTTCTCTAAGAACATCTGCAGCCCCTCTGTGGTTATCTTTATAAGAGAGAAAGAGATGGGAGAGAGAGAGAGAGAGAGAGAGAGAGAGAGAAAGAGTGAGTTAACTCAACCAAGGTTTGTCTGGTGTTCCAGGAGCAGACAACAGGATGTGGTGATACATACTATTCTGTAGAACTGCCTAGAGAGGTGCTGCTCTCTGCAGAGCTCCTTCTCCATCTTCTCCAGACAGAGGAGCCTCTGTCCATTCCAGGCCTGGAAAAACATCATTATGTCAGTTTCAACATTTAAATAGTAAGGGAAATGTGACACTGGTCCATCATTTAATTAAGTTGAATATAGACCGACATACTATTGTAAATGTTACTGCTTACTCTACAACATTAAACTCATCTCAGTGATTTTCTGTGAATATGTATGTAGGCCTACTATGCTTTCATCCTTACCACTTCAGCCATATAGAGCTCCCTTAACTCAGCTTTCAAAGGGAAGTCAGGAAACCTATAAAAAAATGTATATGTAAGATCTCTCTCTCTATCTATCAATGAATCACAATATACATCATATTATTAACTGGACATCTAGTTTCTAACTTTTAGAGTGAATTGTACTATCTATAATTGAAGAATAGGTTACAGTGTAGCAAGCAGTTGACTATTTCTGGTAAGTATCTATTCCTGAGTAGTATCTATTTCTGAGCACCAAAGCTTAACTTACTCCTCCAGGAAGACCCTTCCAGCCATCAGCCAGTCCTTCATGTCGTTTAGGGTGATGTTGGACGGGACTTTGTCCTGGTCCTTCATGAGAAGGAAGTGTCTCATGAGCTTTTTCTGCAATATAGAGTTCTCCATTAGTACAGTAATAAAACAGTAAATATTGTTGATTTTGGCAAAAATATGTTTCATTGAATGATTCAACAAAACAAACTTACCTCGGCCAGAAACTGTGCCTTTCCCACTGAGTATAAGGCTTTATTGGGCAGGTCGCCATCCATTGCAATCCTACAGAATAAGAAATAAGTGATTTAGCTCGAACATAATTTTACACAGGAGTAAAAAAAAAAAAAAAAAGTCCGCTTTAGTAATGTGAGAGATACGTACCTGACAAAGAACAATGAATGCTACTTAAAAACAGAAAGTGCTATTAAAAGAGGTTACGGCGGAGTATAGATTGGTGTCAAATAAATTGAGATTGATGCAGAACGTTTCTATCTAGATGCTTGAATGCATGTCATCTTGAGCACTGTGACGCGCACATTGTTGCGCAGTGCACGGCAAAAGCCATTTTCTCAACTGTAAAGTGATTGCATCACATCAAAGAATACCATCACAATATCTGAAGACAAACGTGCTAAACCTGTATAGAAATCTCAAAAGGAGAATGAAAATAAAGCTATTTAAGCAACATTGTTGTGCGTGAAAATATTTTATTTGATATTCAAGACATACAAGTGGTCATGTGGCTGAACACCGATTTTAAAAAATATATCTTCTAACTTGTGCAGTTTTACACACTGTCTCAATGTCTGGGATAATTAGGACATATTCAAATATATTACTGTAGGAGTACATTTAGCAGCCAAATATTATACATATGATTGTCAGGGCTGTCATGGTGATGAGAGAACGCGTTTAAATAACAGTATCAAACAAAGTGCATCATGTGAGAAATAGTCTATCTTCTTACCAACCTCTGTATGATTTTCTATTGCTTCTAAAAGAAATTGGAGAAAGTTAGTCAACTGTACACTGTGTTGACATGGCTTTTTAAAACTATTCCGAATTAAATGGTTGTAACATATTGTAACGAACGGCGGGGTAGAGTAGCTTGCCTTAAGCGGGTATCGAACTCGCAACCTTCCGCTTACAAACCGGCCGCGCTAGCCACAACACCAAGAGAGTTAACTCCCTTGGCGGAGCTGCTAACGGGCCTTACACAGGGTCGTTACACCATCCCCTCCGTTCGGGAGAGCGTGCCCTCACGCTTCACTATACAACTCTCTCACGTGGACACGCCTCTCCGATGGCCTCACGGGCGCCATCCCACTTCTGACACCAATGTAACGAACGGCGGGGTAGAGTAGCTTGCCTTAAGCGGGTATCGAACTCGCAACCTTCCGCTTACAAACCGGCCGCGCTAGCCACAACACCAACAGAGTTAACTCCTTTGGCGGAGCTGCTAACGGGCCTTACACAGGGTCGTTACAATATATATCAAATGGATATATATATAAATCAATGTCCACCTACCTTTTCTTTTGCATCTGCGCCGTTTCTTTTTGAACTTGCGTTTTAGTGAGCAGTCTGAAAGTCCCATCGTGCGAGTGTCGTTTCCCAAATAATAATATAAAATCCGCAGCCAGAGATTAGCTTGTGCGGTGTCCACACTTCCGGTTTCCACTTCATTTCTATGAAATGAAAAACTGCACGACTCAAGCGGTCTCTGTCTTTCACCGAGGCGCCATCGATGTGGTAGCGGTATAAGCTTGTACGCATAATTCTCCAAACCCCTACCTCCTTGTTTGGGTGCCACCTTGCTGTGCAGAATGTCATAGTGTGACATCACTTCATCTCGACTTGATGAGAACCTTATCACGCGCTGAGTTACTGTATTTTGGATTAAAACACTGCTGCGTGCACCACAGCTCTGTCCAGATGCGCGCGGCGCGCTATAAAACAATCCCAAGCTGTCGTGCATGAATACTGTGCATACATTCAAACATACATACATGTGTAGTAAACATTTCATAATCTATACAATCCATCACTTTCTAGGTAGGATAGACATGAGATGGACCTTCCTTGCTCATTGATCACATCGCAACATATCACTACCACTTGAAGCCAAAAAGTGACGAGTAGCATTGGTGATGAAAAGTATCACATGTAGGTTATGCATGGCTTGCATATAGACAGCTGCGATCTGCAACTCTGCTATTTCTCCAAATTCACTTCTATTGTAAAGTCAAGGTCAAACTAGACCTGATAACCCTGGGTCCGTTGTAATGGGCTGAAGCGCTAACAAGACAATCAAGCTGCTACATGTTAATTAGGACATGATTGGCTTCAGGTGTGGGAGACAGGATTTAGCCTTCATAAACCGCTCACAGGCACAAGTAAGATATTCACTCTTGAGGAACAAAAGTCACATCATGAACGCTGTGAGGGTATTGCTGAGCTTTGCCCTCAATTGTTGGATCCTCAAAGGTTTGAAAACTGAGTGTTATAATTAGAATGGATTGTTTCCATGCTACAGTTGGGTGAAATGGGCCTTCTGTCTTGTTACTTAATCATTGACACATTTTCATGTCAAAGCCATTATTTGATGAGATTGCTACGGTGTGTGAAATCAACGTCTGCTTGCACTATTTCCCCATAGTTTCTTGTTCTCCTGTTGGAAACACTTTTTCCCAAAATGAAATCCCTGTGGAGAGACCATTCGGAGGTAAGGAACGTCTTTGTAGTCATCCTCTTGCTGTAGTTGAAGTTTGCGTTCTTAAAGCCGCAACCCACAATTCGTGAAGCTTTTTTTGCATATATAGATTTGTTATACCCATTGATTAAGAATATGCGCCATGAGCGGTTTTACCCCAGCATAACCCATAATGTGTGGGACTTTAACTCGCAATGTTCAAACAATCGAAATGTGAACACTGTAGCTTCAAACAACATTGACTAGCATGATCGACAGTCTGTCCAGGCATGACATTTTGATGATGGATTGTGGCTTTAATTTACTTTCTTCCAGAGATAATAATTAGTGAAACACTTGCTTTTCAGGACTGCAGGATTTGATTGGTTTCAATGGTATTCAGTAACTCAGTTAATTGCAACCTGTTACATGGCCGTCAGATTCCACAACTCTGTTGGATGACACTCTGAGCGGTGTGTTTGAATTGCAACTGTTACTTAACCCACATTTCCTGCATATTTTCTAGGTGACTCCCAAGGGACTTCCCTGAAGGTGCTTCTGTCCATGGGATCTGTTGCCAAAAACAATGTGAAAGAAGGTGAAGCCTGTTATTTAACGTCTGTTAGTTTGATACTTGTTCAAGCGTTTACTAAACATTTTCTAGGACTAACTTGCACTTCACTATGCCAGGTCTTGACTACTGACATTCTTCTCTGATATTCAAGTGTATTTGGAGACTAACGAACTGGATATTGGAGCCTCTCTACACTCTGCTGCTGCTTCCTTGTCTGGCAAGCTGTCAGCGGATGTCGTGCCCGGGAACAACCTGACAGCGGACGGCAATCTCACAGCGGACGTCGTGCCCGGGGGCAACCTGACAGCGGACGGCAACCTGACAGCGGACGGCAACCTGACAGCGGACGGCAACCTGACAGCGGACGGCAACCTGACAGCGGACGGCAACCTGACAGCGGACGGCAACCTGACAGCGGACGTCGTGCCCGGGAACAACCTGACAGCGGACGGCAACCTGACAGCGGACGTCGTGCCCGGGAACAACCTGACAGCGGACGGCAACCTGACAGCGGACGGCAACCTGACAGCGGACGGCAACCTGACAGCGGACGGCAACCTGACAGCGGACGTCGTGCCCGGGGGCAACCTGACAGCGGACGGCAACCTGACAGCGGACGGCAACCTGACAGCGGACGGCAACCTGACAGCGGACGGCAACCTGACAGCGGACGGCAACCTGACAGCGGACGGCAACCTGACAGCGGACGTCGTGCCCGGGAACAACCTGACAGCGGACGGCAACCTGACAGCGGACGGCAACCTGACAGCGGACGGCAACCTGACAGCGGACGGCAACCTGACAGCGGACGGCAACCTGACAGCGGACGGCAACCTGACAGCGGACGTCGTGCCCGGGAACAACCTGACAGCGGACGGCAACCTGACAGCGGACGTCGTGCCCGGGAACAACCTGACAGCGGACGGCAACCTGACAGCGGACGTCGTGCCCGGGAACAACCTGACAGCGGACGGCAACCTGACAGCGGACGTCGTGCCCGGGAACAACCTGACAGCGGACGGCAACCTGACAGCGGACGTCGTGCCCGGGAACAACCTGACAGCGGACGGCAACCTGACAGCGGACGTCGTGCCCGGGAACAACCTGACAGCGGACGGCAACCTGACAGCGGACGTCGTGCCCGGGAACAACCTGACAGCGGACGGCAACCTGACAGCGGACGTCGTGCCCGGGAACAACCTGACAGCGGACGGCAACCTGACAGCGGACGGCAACCTGACAGCGGACGGCAACCTGACAGCGGACGTCGTGCCCGGGAACAACCTGACAGCGGACGGCAACCTGACAGCGGACGTCGTGCCCGGGAACAACCTGACAGCGGACGGCAACCTGACAGCGGACGGCAACCTGACAGCGGACGGCAACCTGACAGCGGACGGCAACCTGACAGCGGACGGCAACCTGACAGCGGACGGCAACCTGACAGCGGACGTCGTGCCCGGGAGCAACCTGACAGCGGACGGCAACCTGACAGCGGACGTCGTGCCCGGGAGCAACCTGACAGCGGACGGCAACCTGACAGCGGACGGCAACCTGACAGCGGACGGCAACCTGACAGCGGACGGCAACCTGACAGCGGACGGCAACCTGACAGCGGACGGCAACCTGACAGCGGACGGCAACCTGACAGCGGACGTCGTGCCCGGGAGCAACCTGACAGCGGACGGCAACCTGACAGCGGACGGCAACCTGACAGCGGACGTCGTGCCCGGGAACAACCTGACAGCGGACGGCAACCTGACAGCGCAGGTCGTGTCCGCGAGCGACCTGACAGCGGACGACAACGTGACAGCGCAGGTCGTGTCCGCGAGCGACCTGACAATGTACGGCGTGCCTGAAGGTGTCTTTGAGGGTGAGGCCACCTCTACTGAAACGGCTGTCGTGGGTAAGGCCTGTTTTTAACATCTACTTAAGTGAATTTGAAGTCTTATTCCTAGTGAACATTTTACAGAATTAATTTGCATTTGTCTTGACTACTGACCACTGATATCTTTCTCTTTTAGATTCAAATGTTGCCACTTGGAAGTGAGATCTCAAAAGTGCATCTGGTGTTTATTCACTGTGAATAAAATATTTTACTCAACTCATTGAGCCTTTGGATTTTTGAAGGTGCCTCCACTCAGGCAGTTTACACTAGGAACTCTGTTCAGTATCTGGACTGTTCTTTATGGCTGGGGTTAAAGGGATTTAGTCAGATGGTCCCTTACCTTGAATGTCTATGGGCCACGAGAAAATGCAACTCATGGTTCAGTTGTTTTAAATATTATTGGCTGACTTTCACCTTACAATGGGAGGTTTAGGTCCAACCCCCATATGGTATAAACAGTCATTAGTCTTAGCTTTGTGCTGTTCTTTGAAACCAGCATACCTTTTGACTGCGTCTTCTGCATGTTGCGGAAGTAGTGTGGTAACTAGTTACAACTGGTATACCTATGCAATGTCAATGGAATTGTCATATCCGATTATGCCAAATGTAAGTTCTAATGGCTGAACCTCACATGCCACCTGCTTTTACCAGCTGTTTTGAGCGACAACCTGTCAATGCAGAAGACTACTTCAGTCTATGCATGATTGTGGGGTAGATGCTCAAATGGGATCCTTGGATTGACCCTTACCTAACCCTTACTTGAAGTGTTTTAAAATCTCAACTTGAGTGGGGTGACATCCGTCAGGCTGTCCCACATATTCCCACTTAGCATTTCCAGTGCTTTGAGTCTGATCCTGCACAGCCCACAAACTTCTTGTGCCTATTCTGCATAATCCCACCACTCCCATTTCATCAATATCAGGTTTTTAATCCCTGTCAATAACATACCATTGTCCTTAGATTGGTAATCCTTATGAATGATATTGCAATTATGATGTCAATCATGCCACTGTTCTGACAACACTTACCAAAGAGTTCATCGCTATTACGCTGGTGAAGTGATTGCATCACGTCAAAGAATACCATCACAATATCTGAAGACAAACGTGCTAAACCTGTATAGAAATCTCAAAAGGAGAATGAAAATAAAGCTATTTAAGCAACATTGTTGTGCGTGAAAATATTTTATTTGATGTTCAAGACATGAGCGAATACAAGTGGTCATGTGGCTGAACACCGATTTTTAAAAATATATCTTCTAACTTGTGCAGTTTTACACACTGTCTCCATTTCTGGGATAATGGGGATACATTCAAATATATTACTGTAGGAGTACATTTAGCAGCCAAATATTATACAAATGATTGTCAGGGCTGTCATGGTGATGAGAGAACGCGTTTAAATAACCGGAGCTGACTTATCAAAGCCATTTGAATTACTGGTCAACACATTCAGTTGATTGGAGTTATTTTGATACTTTTCCTTCCGTATTGATCAGTCCTGCCTGGGCCAACGGTAACTACAGTTTAACACCATGAAAAACTGTATCAAACAAAGTGCATCATGTGAGAAATAGTCTATCGTCTTACCAACCTCTGTATGATTTTCTTTTGCTTCTAATAGAAGTTGGAGAAAGTTAGTCAACTGTACACTGTGTTGACATGGCTTTTTAAAACTATTCCGAATTAAATGGTTGTAACATATATATCAAATGGATATATATAAATAAGTGTCCACCTACCTTTTCTTTTGGATCTGCGCCGTTTCCTTTTGAACTTGCGTTTTAGTGAGCAGTCTGAAAGTCCCATCGTGCGAGTGTCGTTTCCCAAATAATAATATAAAATCCGCAGCCAGAGATTTGTGCAGTGTAGCTTGTGCGGTGTCCACACTTCCGTTACCTTTAATGTGTGTGGTTTCCACTTTATTTCTATGAAATGAAAAACTGGACGACTCAAGCGGTCTCGGACTGTCCTGTCTTTCACCGAGGCGCCATCGATGTGGTAGCGGTATAAGCTTGTACGCATACTTCTCCAAACCCCTACCTCCTTGTTTGGGTGCCACCTTCCAAATACCAAAAGTATTTATTAGCCTTTCAAAATAAAGGTATATTTGAAGCTTAATCCCTGAGGTGAGACAATGTGTCTCTAAACGATAGCCGACATAACATCAATACTTATCAATGCATTAGTCATGACATATGAAACATTGATAGTGGTAAGAGTTAAGAAATGTATGTTTAACATAATAGGCATTTGCACAAGATTTGGGCAACTTTAACAACTGAGGTATTCTTACTACCTTTGTATCATAATGGAACATTGAATTAATTCAACCACTATGTGTTATCTGTGTAGTACTTCTATGGAGATGTGCTGTACTGTTCCAAATAGAACAAGAAACTAGAGGGGGGAGGTACAGCAGAGATGCTGGACACATTTCTTTTTTCTTTTAAAATGTTATTATTCAGGTAATTGACACTG
Organism: Argentina silus; assembly: GCF_951799395.1. NCBI lineage: Eukaryota > Metazoa > Chordata > Actinopteri > Argentiniformes > Argentinidae > Argentina > Argentina silus. The sequence continues at coordinate 49,229,992 of NC_139654.1, forward strand.
TCTGTTATGTGTAGGACTTTTCCATTTGCTCCATGCAGTTGTCATGGTGACAATGGACAATGCATTGTCACAGAATGTGTGATAATGTCACAAACCAACATGATGACATCACATACAAAATGAAGACAAAGTAAAGACAGATTCACCAGAACCTTCAGTATTGACTCCACCTTCAGAGAAGACTGGATTTAATTTCCATAAACATGGTCAAAATCCCAATAACAGAAGATGGGGGTACTCACTCTGGTGAGTACTGAGAACTTTTACGACACGAAGAATTTGTGTTAAATAGATTCATTCTGGGTGAAAAAACATTTCATTACATTTTTTGTGACCTGAAGGATTGGACTCTGATACTCATGTTAAGTAAGTGATTTTCAATGTTTAATTCTGTCCTGTCAGATGTGTCCTTGGAAACCGTTCAGGACGGGTCGAACATTGGGTTGGACATTGCGGCCTATGAGCTTTTCTGCGATTGGCTCCAACATTCACGTGACCTCCTGCCTAATGGGCAGATTATCCACTATCATGGACCAGACTGCCAATGCCCGGATCAACGTCACCTGGGTGGCCGTCTCCCAGCGTTAAATTACCAGGCGCACTATACCCAGATGCAAAGTCCCCATGTGGGCCATGACCAGGTGGAGGGCCACCAGGTGATCCGTCAACAGGTGCAGATTGAGTGGATGCAGGGACCTGATATACCCTACCCACCATCTAGAGTCTAGATTCTAGACTGATGTGGTTCCAGGACGGGTCCTTTTGGATCGCGGACCCTGAGGAGTTTATCGACCCAGAGCTGGGCCTCATAGTAATCCCAGAGTGGCGGGTACACCAGGGCGAGCTACCCTACCTCTACCCACAGATGCTGTGGTACCAGCAGGGTTGCCTGTACCCGGTCGATCCTATGGTCGTTGTGAACCCTCCCAGGGAAATGGAACCCATGGCAGAAGAATCAGAGGAGTCAGAGGACTCTGATAATGATAATGATAATGATAATGATGATAATGATGATGATGGTGATGATGATGATGACGATGAGGAGGATGGTGCTGAAGAGGTCATCGAGGCCCCCCTTGTCCGCAGGCCATTGGAGAGGGCCTGTAAAAGAAGCAGGGACTTGATCTATATTAGCGAGAGCGAGAGCGAGGATGGCGGTGCTTCTAAGCGCCAGAGACGGTCAGATGACACTGACTCTGAGGAGGAGTGGTCCCCCAGCTCAAGACCTGGCACCTCAGGAGTGTCGAGGAAGAGGAGCAGGGACGACGATGATGACGGCGACAACAAACGCACTAAGAGGCAGCGTCCTCTGTGAGAAACAGACTGTTGTAACTCTATTAATATACATAGATAAAATCTCTTACCAAACAATAGAGGGTAAAAAAAACACTGTGTGGCTTTATAGTTCATTGTTAGGTAATTGAACTACAGAGGAAAGATTTGGTGGAGACATAAAGCCCAGGTTTGTTTTAATATGTCAATGTTTACCATAACCTATATGGTTCAGTTGTGACAGTAACAGTGGAATATGCATCAGCTATAATCATGTGACAACATGTGTTGCAAACCAACCAACATCATGAAATCTTAGGCCCCAGCCACACTAGTCGTATAAGGATGAAGTCTCGGTCTGATTTGATTCGGCCGTCATATTTAAAAACTAAACACTCTGAGCCAAACAACACTTGTCATCTCTGTTGTCTGTCAACGGATGACTCCCATGGAGAAACCATTGGCTCAATCCGTAAGTAAGGTGAGATGTTGCATGTATGGTCAGAGGTCAATCTTTGGATGAACTTTCATGACAAAATAAAAATGTTAAAGACAACACAAAAGCACCTTCTTAAAAGAGCATACATTTCAGTGTGTTGAAGACAACGTTATCACTTTTGTAAAAAATTATTTGAAGAGCTTAAAGAGACTGTTGAGTCCAGCTCTCCCAGAATGCTTTCAGAGCGAATTGTTGTTGACATATTGGAGAAATGTAAAAGCTATATACAGTATCTTTTTATTGAAGCCCTGGATATGTAGTTTCATACTAGCATGTTAAAATGAGCAATATCTGCATTTTTAGGTTCAGAGTTTGTTGTGTGCCAAAGTGCGAATGTGTATTTCAGGGAATCGCTAAACAAGGACACCCCATACTTTTCAACAAGATCTGCACAGAGCTCTACATCACAGAGGGAGATGCAGAGGTCAACACTGAACATTAGGTGAGGAAGATTAAGGCAGTATCCAAAAGACCATACTGTATAGTGAGGGGTTAGTATACTGTATAGTGTGTGTGTGTGTGTGTGTGTGTGTGTGTGCATATGTGTGTGTGTGTGTGTCAAGTCTACAGTTTCAGCCATGATTGTTAGTTTGCTTGTATTCCAAGCAGAGGATGACATTTGCCTTTTTAACACAAGTTTAATCCACACCCATAGAAAGTAACTTTCAAGGAGATAACAGAGGTTTGTCTATGGACCTACGTGTGTAGAATATAAAACCTCCCTTTCCCCATTTATGCTGGCATGGGGTCATGAACTTTAACCTCAAATTGTCACAAAATCATTTCATGAAGTCTGAACTTGAGTAATACGAACCTCTGGTAGAAATCTTAACAAAACTATATACCATACTAATACACATGTTAATACTTTTATATACATATAATATGTATATAGGAAGGAAAGATTTGTATGTCAGTGCTTTTGCTGCGAAACATGGGACACTATGCTTGAAAGGGTACCTGTCACGCCTTCCACTTCCACCTAGCCTGTGTCAGTGGTGGACTCAATTTCCTAACCCTGGTCCTTTTTATAAAACTTCAGAAGTCTTTAATTCCTTGGAACAGGCAAGGAAGTGATGATGAACAAGAGGTGACGTCACTCCATGTCCTGAAGCTCCGTGCCCGAAGAGACCTCTGTGTGGAGAAAAGAATAAAATAAATATGTCACAGGACTATTATACCCTAATCAGAGTACAGTGCTGAACCAAGATTCAAGATTTCTTTATTTGTCACGTGCATACAAGTATACAGTGAAATGCAAAAGTGACAGTGCCACAGAGTAGTGCAACAACACAATAAGTTTTAAAATACAATAAAATAAAAATAGAAGTACTAAAAAATATACAGTATGGACAGTATAAACAGTATAAACAATATGAACAGTATAGCCAGTAAGCAATATAAATAGCAGATGGATGATTATGTGTGTGCATATGTGTTAGAATGACAGTGCATGTGTGAGTGACTTGAGGGGGGCACTGGTGGGGTCATCGTTGACAATTCTGATGGCATGGGGGAAGAAACTCAGTCTTAGCCTCTCTGTTTTTGCTGCATGACAGCGGAGGCGTTTTCCTGACGGCAGCGGCTGGAACAGTCCATGTTTCGGGTGGTGAGGGTCCTTCATAATCCTGTATGCTCTGGTCCTACACCTCCTGGTGTACAGGACATGGAGAGGGGGGGTTGGAGCTCCCATGGTCTTTTCTGCCAGGCGTACCACCCTTTGCAGAGTTCGCCTGTCCTGGGCCGTGCTGTTACCGTACCAGACGGTGATGTTGCCAGCCAGGATGCTCTCCACAGCTCCAGAGTAGAAGGACTGAAGGATCCTCCGGGAGACTCTGAATTTCCTCAGTTGCCTGAGATGGAACAGGCGCTGCCTTGCCTTTCCCACCAGAGAACTGATGTGGGTAGTCCAGGTCAGGTCTTCTGAGATGTGGACTCCCAGGTATTTAAAACTGCTCACCCTGTCCACAGCGGTCCCTCCGATGTCCAGCGGTGTGTAGGCCCTTAGTTGTTGGGCAAAGACATCAAACTCAAACTCTGTGGTGCATAACGACGACTCTGACATATAGCCACTGTAGAGACCCTGCTGTGCTGCTCAGAGGGTCAAATGGATTGGTAAATTCTGATCCACGATCAGTTTCATTTGTTTCCCAGTTCAGTTAGGCTTGAGGCTCAGAGAACTGACGAGCTGATCCTTGATCTGTATGGTAGGTGGGGGAGATGTCTCCAAAGAACAGCATGGGCTCATCTATGGCCTGATTCCAATCCATTCCCTTGCCCCTTCCACTGATTCCTACACCTTCAGTGACTGAGTACAGTATGTGAAAGCACCTTGAAGCCTGTATCCACAAAGTGTCTCAGAGTAAGAGTGCTGATCTAGGATCAGGTCCCCCACCTTTCCATATAATCTTCTTCAATCTGATCTAAAAGGTTGAACTGATCTTAGATCAGCTTCCCTACTTTAAGACGCTTTGCGAATATGAGCACTGGTGAACACTGAAGACATAGGAGCTAGGTGAAGGGACCGAAATAGAACTGGACCAATACATGACACTCACCTGGTTTGGGGCAGTTCCTCCTTGTTGTGTAAACAGCTACAATGACAACCAGAAAGGTCATTGTCGTAAAGAACACTATGCGACTGCTGGACAACCACTGAGCAACAGCACAAGGACCTGGGCAATGAGACAAACAGTGATTAAACACAATCTACTCTCATAGTGAAATGGTTAACATCCTTCAGATTGATCTCAATGTTGTACCATCAAACAGCCACTAGAGTGCACTGAAGATCAATATGTTTCTGTCAAACACTTAAAGCATTAGCTGAGAAAAACATCCAACAAACTCTTACCTGGAGTTACTGTACCTGGAGGAGTAGTATATGGCATTACAGTTGTCCTATATGAAAAACATATCCAAAATGTACATTTATTTCAGAAACGGTACACTTGTCCTGTACAGTGTATGTGTTGAGGTGACAGATGTATCTACTTATCAGTGAACAGGGAGATATTTACCTTTCCAATCTAAGAGTGTGAATTTTTGAACTTGATAGTTAAGGGTTAGGGTTCACTTCTCCGTTATCGGTCAGCTGACACCTCCACTTCCAGTTGTTGTCCTCCCTAGTGATAGATTTAGCATTAACAATCAATGCAATGAATAGCTAGGTGTATTCGAGATCACTAGGTTGAAATAGAGAGACTCACTGTTTAGAACAGACAGATCAACGTCTGCTCTTGAATGTCTTGGGTCATCCTCTGGGTATTGTCGACAGATGTAGAGTCCAACATCCTCAGCTCTGACATGATCAACATGCAGAGAGCAGTCAGAGCCCACACTCAGTCTCTCTGCTCTGTCTGAGTTGTCACCTCCGATAATCACCCTGGTGACCTCTTCAATACCACTCCTGAATTCATCTCTGTAATAGGTCCATGTAGTTAAGGAGCAGTCTCCTTCACGAACCACGTTCTTACACAGCACTCTGACATCTTTACCCATTCTAGAGAACTGAACAGTGTACTGTCCTTTGACCCCTGTGAAAAGGAAATACAAGTAAAGTGGTAAATATATTTATAAATGTTTTGTCACACGTCACACTGACATCATCACCCATTCTGTGGTACAGAGAGGGAGAAACCCTACTGACACCTGGATAAACAGAATTAGGTGTCTTAGACAACATATTATTTGGCCACAGCCTGTCAACCATAACATTATATGCTCATATGTTCAAGATTGTGAACTCACAGTGATCTCTAACAACACAGGTACTAGTGTACAATGAAGTTGTCTCTCTTTAACACACAAACATGTCAGTCAGTATTTGAGAATGAGTTGAAAGTATGCTCCAAGCTCCAGTTCTAAATAAGATACAGTTCCAGACAAGAGAAGAGCAGTGGTGATCGGTATCTCCATCAGAAGACCTCCCCACCTTACACTAAGCTCTGCATCCACTGACATATACAGCAATGAAGACAAGCCAGGCAATACAATAAAGTACAATACAATACAATACAGTACAACACACCATTATGTACACAAGTGTGCAAGGTGCAGTAAGATGTAAAGGCGACAGTTCACAGGTTGTCATGATGAAACCTAAACACAGTGTTGGTTGTCTCCTGCTTCATGACTAGCTGCTCTCTTATCCTGTCATAGTCAGTCTCACCTGTGTTGATAAAGTTTAGCATCACCAGCAGTCCTACGAGAGAAGTCTGAAGGACCCCAGTCATTGTCCTGTCACTCTGTCACTCTGGCCTCTGTTCTGTAGCAATTTCCTCCTGCTCTAAGTGTGTTGTGTAGTTTGTACCAGAGTGTTTTGTCAGGACTAAAATGCCCCTCTGTTGGGTACTAGTCTTACTGAAATGCCACTTCCTTGATGTGCTCATCTCATCTGCTCTGTGGTTATGCCATAATGACATGAGAGGGTGATAACAGTAGAAGCACACCAAGCCCCTCTATTAGACCTCTACATGTTGACGGATTTAGAATCGAACGTGATGAAATTCTTATTTTTTATGAAGTGGGAAATCACAGTATAAGCTACTGCTCAGTTGTGAATTATGTATGTATATGAGACCAGCTGGTGATTTGGTTTCTAATTGATTTTAGTTTTGACAAAACCGGTATCTTCACGACCTAGAAATGGTAAATTATCACAATTAGTAGTTTTAATCAACTCTGCACTTTACAATGTACATTTAATTATTTTGTTATTTTGTGTGTGTTGTTGTGTTGTATTGGAAGCCATAGAAGCTGAATATGTATTTATTTTTTTTACACTGAAAAATGTACAATGAAGCATTTGAACTTGAACTTGAACTTATTTGGTTATTCAAAACCAAATCCAACCAATGGTTATTCATGGAGTGTGTGTGTGTGTGTGTGTGTGTGTGTGTGTGTGTGTGTGTGTGTGTGTGTGTGTGTGTGTGTGTGTGTGTGTGTGTGTGTGTGTGTGTGTGTGTGTGTGTGAAAACAAATGTTGCACAATATGCCGAATGAGGAAGGAGTTTTTATTTTATTTTCAATCATACCATTTCATTTCAATGCAGCATTTGTTACAGTCCGCTGAATTTCCTGCAAATCTCTAAAAAGTGTATCGGAACGGAAAATACACTTGCAATAATACACATATTTTCCATCAATGTTTAAACACAACTCATTGCAACACAATTAGGTCATTAATAAATGCAATTTTGGTCCGGAAAAAGTGCTTCTAAAATGCTGTGTCCTACTCGGTTTGCATATAGAAATGTTGTTAATTCCAGGGGTGTTCTAGGGGACTGGACTCAATTTCCTAATCCTGCTCCTTTTATAAAGCTACAAAAGTTTTGAATTTCTGAGAACAGTCAAGGAAGTGATGATGAAGAACAGGAGACTCCAACTCCTGAAGCTCTGTGCCTGAAGACCTCTGTGTAGAGAAAATGATATACATGTAAGGAAATATGTTACAGCACAATTATACACTAATCACACTACAGTGCTGAACCAAGAGAATAAACTCTAACTCTGTGGTGCATAACGACCACTCTGACATGGAGCCCCTGTAGAGACCCTGCTGTGCTGCTCAGAGGGTCAAATAGTTTGAAAAGCTCTGGTCCAGGATCAGTTTAATTTGTTCCCCAGTTCATTCAGAGTCACGCGGGTTACAAAGTGCTTTGGCTCAATGGTTCAACAGATGTTGCCGCAGGTAGCAGCAAAATTCCATGGTCGAAAAGCCTTTCTTCACGTCCTGGCTTTAAGGATCCGGTGGGAAGGGCTACCTGGCCAACATGAGCATAGGATGAGGTGGCTGAGTGGTTAAGGCGATGGACTGCTAATCCATTGTCCTCTGCATGTGTTGGTGCGATTCCCATCCTTGATACACAGCCTTGCTTCTTTTTCCACTTGGACGACCGTGGGCGTGGAAACAGAGGAGGTGGAGAAACAATGCAAAGCATGTGGCACATCCTTCGGAGACCACATTCAGACGGGACATCGTCCAACAGCTTCTTTGAGCACAGAGACAGCTTCAACATAGAAGGCAGAGGCGGGGTTCGAACCGAGGCTTTCAGCGAGACTGCAGTGTCGGTCCAGTGCCTTTGGATACGCAGGCATGGGCCCCTGGGGAAAAGGACACATAATTTGTATTGGCCGGGAATCGAACCCAGATCAACTGCTTGGTAGGCAGCTATGCTCACCACTATACCACCAATGCATTCATGAGACCAGATGGGACCGCAACAATGATATGACCACTCACAACCACCACATTCACATGCCCTCCAGGACTCACCATTTCAACATTTTACGGGGTCTTTGTTGTCACTTTTATTCTATGGGCTGGATTACTCAGTAAAAAAGAGAGGGGGGGCGAGAAAAGTCTTACAACAATGAACACACAAAATCAGAATCAGAACCATAATCAGAATCTGATTTATGTTATTTGGCCAAGTATATTTGCACATACAGGAAATTGACTTGGTGAGGTTGGTGCATGGACATAGAAAACACAAATATTGACAAGAAATAACAAATATTGACAAGAAATTTACAAAATAGCATTAGCAAGTATTAACAAAATAGTAATAACTAATTTACAAATTTACAAAAAAGAGCAGCAGAACAATACATCTCGTAGGCTGTGTGAGACTAAATGTCAATGAGGCTAGAGGCTGTGAAATGGTTGTGGGGCATGTACACTATAAATTAAAATAATTTTAAATAATTATGAATTACTCTGTCAGTGCATTGTTTGCGTGACAGGGTGGGGGGGGGGTCAGTGAGAGGCAGGGGGCTTGGTTGCGAGCCCCACTGCCATTGGGACGAGACTGTTCACGTGGCGTGAGGTTTTAGTCTTGATTGACCGGAACCTTTTGCCGGATGGAAGTCTCTGGAAGAGGTTGTGACCAGGATGAGAAGTGGAAGTAAACTCCCTGCTTTTTGCAGACAGGGTGGACACGTCCCCCAATCTGAGGCTCCATTGCGGGGGAGAGGCATCCATTAGTAGGTACCTCGTTGGTCTAGGGGTATTATTCTCGCTTTGGGTGTGAGAGGGGGGACCACTCCATCCAAGCGCCTTGCCTCACCGCATCAGTGGATTGGTCGCCTTACTGGCGTTGCATACGCGAATGAAGTAGTCCTCTCTTTATGCGGACACTTCCCACAACCTGACGCTCCATTGCGGTGGAGGGGCAGGGAGTTGTCAGACGGCTCGTTGCTCTAGTGGTATGATTCTCGCTTTGGGTGTGAGAGGACCTGGGTTAAAATCCTGGACGAGCCGTTTGACAAAACCTTTCACCAGCTGGGTCCACCAAATGGAAGCGCTTTGGCTCAATGGTTCAACAGATGTTGCACCAGGTAGCAGCAAAATGGTCAAAAACCCTTTCTTTACGTCCTGGCTTTAAGGATCCGGTGGGAAGGGCTACCTGGCCAACATGAGCGGTTAAGGCGATGGACTGCTAATCCATTGTGTTCTGCACGCGTGGGGTCGAATCCCATCCTTGTCGCACAGCCTTGCTTCTTCTTCTGCTTGGACGACCGTGGGCATGGAAACAGCGGAGGTGGAGAAACGATGCAAAGCATGCGGAACTTCCTTCGAGGACCACATTCAGACGGGACATCGTCCAACAGCTTCTTTGAGCACAGAGATTGCTTCAACATCGAAGGCAGAGGCGAGGTTCGAACAAACGCTTTTATTGAGACTGCAGTGTTCGTCCAGCGCCTTTGGATACGCAGGCATGGGCCCCTCGGGAAAAGGACACCTAATTTGCATTGGCCAGGAATCAAACCCAGGTCAACTGCTTAGAAGGCAGCTATGCTCACCACTATACCACCAATGCACTTGTGAGACCAGGCGGGACCGCAACAATGATATGACCATTCACAACCACCACATTCACATGCCCTCCTGGACTCACCATTTGAACATTTTGCAAGGTCTATGTTGTCACTTTTATTTCATGGGCTGGATTAATAAAAAAGGGAGGGGGGGGGCGAGAAAAGTCTTACAATGCACACACAAAATCAGAATCAGAATCAGAATCAGAATTATTTTATTTGGCCAAGTATATTTGCACATACAGGAAATTGACTTGGTGAGGTTGGTGCATGGACACAAAAAATTTTTTTTTTTATGTCCATGCTATTTCTTGTCAAATATTGACAAGAAATAGCAAATATTGACAAGAAATGTACAAAATAGCAAAGTATTAACAAAATAGCAGTAACAAATTTACAAATTTACAAAAAAGAGCAGCAGAACAATATATCTCGTAGGCTGCATGAGACTAAATGTCAATGAGGCTAGAGGCTGTGAAATGGTTGCGGGGCATGTACACTATAAATTAAAATAATTTTAAATAATTATAAATTACACTGTCAGTGCATTGTTTGTGTGAAAGGGTAGGGGGGGGACTGTTCTGGTGGCGTGAGGTTTTAGTCTTGATTGACCGGAACCTTTTGCCGGATGGAAGTCTCTGGAAAACCCTAAATTAAATAGATGGATGGATGGATGGATGGATGGATGGATGGATGGATGGATGGATGGATGGATGGATGGGTAGATAGATAGACAGACAGACAGACAGACAGACAGACAGACAGACAGACAGACAGACAGACAGACAGACAGACAGACAGACAGACAGACAGACAGATAGATAGATAGATAGATAGATAGATAGAGTTTGTGGATACAGGTGAAAGTTGGATTGTCAAGATTGAAAGATGAAAGGAGTAGTACCCAAAAACGGTTGTATGAGTCGCCACATGTGTACATTCAGTTCAAAAATAGTTTTTTTTCTTTCCTTTTTCTTTTTTTCTTTTACAAAAGTGTTTTGACAGTTTGTTTTGATTCTCTGACGGTGATGGTTATGCATCACCATCTAGTGGCGAAAAGTAGGCATTTCTTCACGAGAGTCTCCTTCCCTCTTCCCTCTGCCCACATCTGGTTAACCTGCAGACCAACTTCTGATTACTTCCCTGATGACTGTATTCACATGGTGACGGAACTCAGAGGGTTTAGTGACTCACAGAAAGAGGAGTTCTAGCCACCTAGCCGACAGAGTCATCGCCCATGTGAAGTCATGTGGTAGTCTTTACATCACGTGTCAGATATCTTCAATTTGTTCAACTCGGGCCTCTGGGATGCAGGGATGAAGGAGCTCTCTTTAAGACTAGGGACCAAACAGTGCAGACTGGAGAGATTGACCATGACAGGTTGTGGAGTGACAAAGACAGGCTGTGAATATCTTGCTCAAGCTCTTAACAAAAACCTCCATCTGAAAGAGCTGGATCTAAGCTCGAATGAACTAGAAGATTCCTTAAATGGAGTGTCCTTAATTGCTCATGGACTGGGATATCTCCAGGAAAGACTAAATACTCTAAAATAAGTCAACCTTTCATCGGAAAGTAATCACTTATGCTAACCACTGAGATTCAAGGTCGGGGACGAGTCCTGTGCTACTCTGGCTAGATCTCTGATAAAGTTTAGCAGTTGTGACTTGTGCACTGAACTGGATTTAAGCATTAATAACCAACGAGACCAAGGTGTCAATCAACTCATTGGTACACTGATGCAAGTTGACCGAGCAAGTGTGGCGTGAGTATTAAATTCACCCTGTAATTGAGTGTTTCACATATAAAATGAAGTTAAAGCTTCCAGTTTGGATATTTGAGCTTTAAAATAGTGCCCAATGGCCATGATATATCGGAATGATATCAAGGAATGATATCACGCGATAAAAAACATTCAGTGAAGAGCACTGTTTTGGTTCACACAAAGAGCTTTATAAAATCTGGTGTGAAGGTTGAGTACTGGCGTTGTTTGTTTACAAGGATATGCACATTATGCCGCTATATATGTACATATTCAAATTCTCAGTAATATATTCATGTTGCATGGATTTGGTTTCTGCTCTGTAATGTGTAAAAATAAGAGGAAAACAAATAATGTCTCCCCTTTTATTCTAGTCTTGCAAACTGTGGAATCACTGAGGAAGGCTGTGCTGCTCTGGCTTCTACACTAAATGCAAACCTCTCTATCTCGGAATGCCTGAGAGAGCTAGATCTGAGCGGGAATCACCTAACAGACTCAGGAGTCAACCAGCTCGCTGCAGCACTGAAGAATCCATCCTGTCTAATAGATACACTCAGGTGAAAACTAGAACCAGTACTCCCATATCAGAAAAAATGTGTACTGTATAACTTTACATGCAACATTGTATTAAAATGCTTTTCATGGGCAATTTGCGTCAAGGGGAATGGTCTTTATTCAATTTGAACATCCAATGACCGTGTGTATTATTTACAGTTAGTCATTAACGAATGCAATTTTGATCCGGAAAAAGCTCTTTCCAAAATGCCATGTCCTACTCGGTTTGCATATAAATTTTTTATTACTACCAGGAGTGTTCAAGAAGACTTTCCTAACCCTGCTCCTTTTATAAAGCTACAGAAGTTTTAAATTTCTTACAACAGGCAAGGAAGTGATGATGAAGAAGAGGTGACGTCAGTTATTATTGTTTTGAATAATAACTGTTTATTTGCTTTCTACTTTATTTCATTTAGGTCTGTAAGAGTCAAATAACACGTGGGGAGAGTACAGTGTACAGTCTCCCATTCCAGTTTTAACACTAAATACATGCAGTAATGAAAACTACAAACCCTTCACCCCTCTCTCCCAAACATATTTACTTTATTACACTATCAAACACAATGTTGACTTGCATTACAACCCACAGTGTTCAACATTTAAACTCCTTTCCAGTTTTGAAATCACGTTGTTCAACAACAATATTCACATTTCTTTGAGAAAATCGACTGCCATTGCCATACTGTAGTTATAGTTTTCTCAAAACCATTGTTAAAATCACACTAAAATAAACATCATACTGAAGTGTTGTAAAGTATTCTGAATTTGTTCTGCTCAGCACTATTTGCTGAATCAAATTGGTGCCTTAATATTACCAGAAACATAAAGACCTGTTAACCCCACACAGTTAATGACAACAGAGCTTTTATATTGTTTTGAATTATAACTGTTTATTTCAATGTAGCATTTGTTACAGTCCACTGAATTTTCTGCAAATCTCTAAAAAGCGTATAGGAAAGGAAAAGACACTCGCAATAATACACGTATTTTCCATCGATGTTTAAACACAACTCACTGCAAAACAATTGGGTCATTAACAAATGCTATTTTGGTCCAGAAAAAGCTCTTTCTAAAATGCTGTGTTTCGATATATAAATGTTGTTACTACCAGGGGTGTTCAAAGGGACTGAACTCAATTTCCTAACCCTGCTCCTTTTATAAAGCTACAAAAGTTTTTGAGTCCAGTTTCTTCGAACAGGCAAAGAAGTGATGATGAAGAAGAGGTGACGTCATCCAACTCCTGAAGCTCTGTGCCTGAGGAAACCTATATGTTACAGGACTATTATACCCTAATCACACTACGGTGCTGAACCAAGACATCAAACTCTGTGGTGCATAACGACCACTCTAACATGTAACCACTCTAGAGACCCTGCTGTGCTGTTCAGAGGGTCAAATGGATCGCTAAGCTCTGGACTGGCGATGGACTGCTAATCCATTGTGCTCTGCACGTGTGGGTTCGAATTCCATCCTCGTCGCGCAGCATTGCTTCTTTTTCCGCTTGGACGACTGCGGGCGTGGAAACAGAGAGGATCGCGGTGGAGAAAAAATGCAAAGCATGCGGCACTTACTTTGGAGACCACGTTCAGACGGGACATCGTCCAACAGCTTCTTTGAGCACAGAGACAGCTTCAACATTAGGCGGGGTTTGAACCAACGCTTTCAACGACACCGCAGTGTCAGTCCAGGGCCTTTTGATAATTAGGCAAGGGCCCCTCGGGAAAAGATCACCTAACTTGCATTTGTCTGGAATCGAACCCAGGCTAACTGCTTGGAAGGCAGCTATGCTCACCATTATACCACCAATGCATTCATGAGACCAGTCAGGACCGCAACAATATGACCATTCACGACCACCACTTTCATATGCCCTCCAGGACTCACCATTTCAACATTTGGCAGGGTCTTTGTTGTCACCTTTTTTTCATGGGCTGGATTACTCAGTAAAAAAGGGAGGGGGGGGGGGGGGCGAGAAAAATCTTACAACAATGCACACACAGTGGAAGTAAACTCCCTGCTTTTTGCCGACAGGGCGGACACGTCCCCCAACCTGAGGCTCCAGTGTGGGGGAGGGGCATCCGTTAGTAGGTGGCTCGTTGGTCTAGGGCAGGGGTATTCAACTAAAATTCAAATAGGTCCAGTTACAGAAAATTTCCTCAAGCAAAGGTCCAGAACATCATAATGTCTAACGTTATGATTTAGTGTGATATATATTGAAGTAGCCTAGTAGTTGTATCAACGTATGCATGTAATCAACAACTGACTGTCAAATCAAATAAAGAAAGAACAATTCAAAAACATTTAGACAATATTCATTGACACTTAACATTTAATTATACAAATATATAATACTGTAGATATGTATTATTTTCTTCTCTCTTTAAGGAAAAGAAGGGCTGCATTTAAAAATAAAATAGTGAAAATAAATAAAATAGCTTTTTAAAAATTGGCCCCTGGTGGTGGTTAGTACAGTTCTTTCACTGTGACTTTGTTGACAAGTCCATATGACTCTCTGCTCTCTTTCTTGTGTTTCCTGTTAGCAACCTGGTGGGTTTGTGGAGCATCTGTACTCTCTTCTGCACTCCTGCCTGCCTGCCTGCCAGCAACATGGAATCAGAGGCTGAGAGTCAAAGTCAAAGTCAAAGTGGCTTTATTGTCAATTCTTCACATGTCAAGACATACAAAGGAATCGAGAGGACGTTTCTCACTCTTCCACGGTGAGACAGATAAAGTGCCCAGGCACAACAGATAACACATACTAAAAGTAAAACATTCAATAAAAATAATTTAAACAGTGCAAAAAGAGCAGTCAGTAAAGACAGTAAGTAGCAGCCAAATACTGTGTATTCTGTATAAAAAAAATAATAAAAAAAAAATAATAGTGCAATAGTGCATTGTAGCAATAGAATAGTGGATTGTCCAGAGTCCGTAGTGTTTTTTTTTTTTGGGGGGGGGGGGGGCTGAAGGGTTGGGAGGGGGGGGGTGGTTGGGAGGGGGGGTGGTGGTTTCAGCTTCTTGACAGCTTGGAGGATGTGGCTGGGGGAAGTGAGGGGAGAGAATTTAGCTTCCTGACAGCTTGGGGTATGAAGCTTTTCGTGAGTCTGGTGGTGTGGGCACGGAGGCTCCTATACCTTCTTCCAGAAGGCAGGAGGCTGAACAGACTGTGTGCGGGGTGGCTTGCGTCGCTCACAATCGAGGTAGCTTTGCGGGTGAGGCGGGTGGAGTAAGTCTCTTGCAGGGAAGGGAGTGGGGCACCAATGATCTTAGCAGCTGTGTTCACAATGCGTTGCAGTGCTTTCCTACTGTGTTCGGTGCAGCTACCGCCCCACACAGTGATGCAGCTGGACAGGATGCTTTCAATGGTGCCTCGGTAGAATGTTGGCTGGAGATGGCTGGTGCAGCTGAAAGTACAGACAAGTTCTGATGTTGTTACTGTTCCTTCTCTCTAGCATTTAGCATCCAATCTATAGTTCAGTTTAAATGGATACTGTGAATTAGCAGTAACTCAGAGCCTTAACTCAGGGCGGGCTGATGATGCTTCTGGAGGTTCCCTGGTACTTCAAACCAGAGTCTCATGGGAGTTTCCAGCCTCCTGGAGCACCACCTGCAGCTCCTCATGGAGTCCTCCTGGACACACACACACACACACACACACACACACACACACACACACACACACACACACACACACACACACACACACACACACACACACACACACACAGGCTTTTAAGTAATAGGAAAAAGTAGTTTAAATGATTGTAAGTAATTGTATTCTGACCATTATTTTTTCACTTCCCCCTCCCCTCTCTCTCTCTCTCTTTCTTTCTCTCTTAGGAATTCCATAGGGTCAGACCTCATCGGTCACCCCAAATAATGGGAAGTTCTTCAGTGAAATCCAATAAGTATTCCAGTTAAAGTTTAAAAAATAACCTCACGTCTTCTTGTTATGTCTCCCCCCCCCACCCCCCCGATCTGCAGGACCACAGGAGCCTCACTGATTTGTTACGGATGGGGGTTGTGCTTCCCAGTGCCTCCCCCTACTTGCCTCCCTCCGTCCGTCCACTGTGCCACCTCAATCACATACTTATCACCAGCACCTGTGTGTAATTGTCACTCATGCAATATGTACCCTCACTTCCCTTCACTCCCGCTTCGTCTTCACCTTTGTTGGTCGCTTTGTGAGCGTAAGTCATACGAGTATACAAGTACTGTTTTGAGACTGTGATCTCCTCTTTGATTTCGAGCATTGAGTCCCTATTTTTGTGTCCTGTTTTGACTACTCATCCAAAGTAAAGATCCTTTTGTTTAGTACCGCTAACTACATGTCCGCCTCTCTTTCTCTGCACCGTACCTGGGTCCGTTAACATACCTAAACCTTACACTGATTTGTGTCTTTGCCACTTTACTTTCATCCTACAGATACTTAGAATATATATTTGCAAATAAATGAGTAATAGAGTAGCTCAAATGTATTTACTGTCTCTGTTTTCTTTTCTTTTGGTGACACTTCACACAAAGGGGTTTCCGTTATAATGGGTTCATAATTCAGTTTGCACATTATAAGCATGTGTTGCATTTATAAAGCATTAGTAACAGCGCAGCCACATATTTTCAAACTACTTTAATTGTCATTATCTACAAATGAATCATTAAAAGAGAATATCGTGACTATTTCTGTATTTTTGAAACCTCTTGTTTTGTGTCTGAATTGAATCAATGAATCAATGCGTAGTTCGTACAAATATAATCTATGAATCGAATCACTGTTTTATCTCATTCAGCCACGGAATCCCTAGTTTAACAGCGTCAACTTTAGAAGCAGCATTACTGTTAACTGTCACTTTCATTTTGTATAGTGTGCCCATGGCATTGGGCTGCATGGAATCCACACGCATACACACCACACTAAGGGCATGTGACAGGGACCCGTGTCTGCTTATTAGCGCTACGTTTAGAACTGTAAACTGAGATAATACAAATTTTCCTGTAACATCACTTTAATAGTCAATAAACTCATGAATCCTTATGCATAAATGCTTTGTTATTTCCTTTCAAACCCTTCCTGTAAGTCCCTTTCACATGTCAAGAAGTAACTTACTGTAAGTAACGATAAAATGCTAAGGGTAGCTGTGATCGAAATAGAAAAATACCTTCCAGAAGAAAAACAAATGTGGTTCCCAATGCCTTTAGGATTGCTTCTTGTGCGACCATGGCCCTTTCACACGTGAAGAAGTAACTTAGAAAACGATAAAAATCACCAGGGAGGTTTGATGGCGAAGAGGTTAAGGTGTAGGATTACTAATCCAATGGGGTTACTCTGTGCAGCTTTGAACCCTGCTCTCAGCGTAAACACAGCTGTGTCCCTATTTATGTACAAGATGTCGGCCCACTTTTGGAAACCTGATATAAAACAAATCGAGCTGCAATTGCAGGATGGTTAAGGCGTTTGCTTTAAAACCAAACATATTTCCCAATGCCTTTGGCATTTCCTTTCAAACCCTTTGCCTGCAAGGCTGTGTCATTTTCATGTTTCAAAATTTACAAAAGTGTAAGGAACAATGACATGCAAAGGGAAGCTGTGATGGCCGAGTGGTTAAGGTGTTGGACTTGAAATCCAATGGGGTTTCCCCGCGCAGGTTCGAACCCTGCTCACAGCGCTGGGACAACGACATCCCTCTTAAAGGATGACATGTTGGTCCACCTTTGGAAAAATGAGTTGTTGAGACGCAATTGCGTGATGGTTGAAGTGGTGGTGTAAAATGCAATTGTGGTTCCCAATGTCTTTGGGACCTCCTTTCCTGTGTAGCCCATGGCCCTTTCAAATTTGAAGAAGTCACGTAGAAACATTTAAACAACAATGAAAGGCTAAGGGCAGCTGTGATGACGGAGTGGTTAAGGATAAGGACCCGAAATCCAATGGGATTCCTTTGCTTTCTCAAAGTGTTGTTGCGCATGTATTTGTGTAATGTAAGTTGCATCCTCGTAACATGGCTTCTGTGAATTGATATTCAAAAGTCTCTATATGAGGCTTCCTTAATAAGCAAACTCTGGTCCGTGTCTAGATCTTGAAAAGATTTTGTCTTTACTACAGACCAGGCAGTGCAGAAGCCAGCATAGCTGTGATGGCCGAGAGGTTAAGGCGTTGGACTCGAAATCCAATGGGGTCTCCCCGCGCAGTTTCGAACCCTGCTCACAGCGCACAGTTTACAAAATTGAGTCTATGTATTTGAACAGAACAAAGTAAAGACCAGCAATGTTGCTTACTCAACTTAAAGTGTGTTGTTACACATGTATTTGTGTGATGAAAGTTGCAAAAGAAGACTCAATTTCTCTTTCGTTTTCTTCTTTTTTCTCCTTTTTCTTCTTCCCCCTTCTTCCCCCCCCTTAACAGACTATTGTTCCCCAGCTTGATGCTAAGGGAAGAGAAAGAGAGAGAGAAATTGAAGCTTCTTTTCCATTATTTACTAGTTTATTTATCAGTATGTATTCTAAACGATTAAAGAAAAATAAAAAATATTGCCTTTTCCGTTTTTGAATGGGGGGGAAGAGTGGATCGGAAGGTCACCGTTTTGAATCCCACCAGCGCCAGAAATAAAAACAGGCAAAGTCTCCCAAAGTGTTGTTTTGTGTAAATTCAAGAGCCAATATCTTGCTTCTTGTGACATAACAAACAGAAGTTTAAGCACACTTGCTGTTGTTTTAATGATGTTTAATGACTGTGCTATGGGCCTACAGGTCTGTTGCTCTATTCAAGTTGCGTGTGTATCTTTGTTTATGCATCTGAAATGATCAGACCTCTGTTTCTTTCTCTTATGGACTGCATCACTCGCTATTAGCAATGTGTCAAATTGATTGAATAAAACTCAGATAAAAGATTTATATTTGAAAATAGATTTTTTTTTAATTGAAATAAACACAAAAAACCTGTGAGCTGCCTCCTACACACTGGACAGCACACCCTGACCTACCATAGATGGTAGGGCATCCACGCCAGGAGCCTGTGGGTGAAAAAGTGCTCTGGTGTTGGGGCCTGGTTAGAGTGGCTCGTACCAGAGTTTCGAGTTTGGCCGCAGCCTCTGGTTCTCCCACAGGGTGGATGCAATCATCGCTGGTCTTGCTGTGGAATGGTCTTCTTCATCTCTGCCGGCAGCCAGAATGAATCGGGCGCCTGACCGAGAAAGGCAGGGGCAGCAGGACAATAGAGAGGACCAGGAGGGGCAGCAGGACCAAGGAGAGGACCAGGAGGGGCAGCAGGACCAAGGAGAGGACCAGAAGGGGCAGCAGGACCAGTAGTAGGGAAAACACCCATATCGGACTCATCTTTAAAAAATAAAAAAAGAAGCCAAACTCAGTGAATTACACATGCATCATCATATCAGAGTTATTTAACACACACACACACACACACACACACACACACACACACACACACACACACACACACACACACACACACACACAGATCAGACACAAATAGACACACAAACACAGGTAAAAACCTGCCTGCCTGAATGATTACAGGCCAGTAGCACTCACTCCAATCATCATGAAGTGTTTTGAGAGAGTGGTACTGGCACACATTAAGAGCAGCATACCGGACACCCTAGACCCCCTGCAGTATGCCTACCGGCCCAACAGGTCCACCTCAGACGCTATCGCTGCTGTCCTCCAGTATTCCCTCTCCCACCTGGAAAACAAAGACTCCTACATCAGGATGGTCTTTATAGACTACAGCTCTGCTTTTAATACGGTCATCCCCCACAGACTCATCCACAAAATGTCCACACTTGGCCTGCACCCCACCCTCTGTGACTGGCTCCTAGACTTTTTGACTGGCAGGCCCCAGTCTGTCAGATTGGTAATAGGACTTCAGCCAGCATTATTACAAATGTTGGCACTCCACAGGGATGCGTCCTCAGCCCCATCCTCTACACCCTGTTCACCCCTTGACTGTGTCGCCTCCCACAAGGACAACATCATCCTAAAGTTTGCGGACGACACCGCAGTGATAGGATGCATCACTGGCGGGGACGAATCGGCTTACAGGAGGGAGGTGGCCAGTCTGGTAGCATGGTGTGAGGACAACAACCTCACCCTCAATACGGACAAGACCAAGGAGATGATAGTGGACATGAGGAAGAAGAGGGGACCTCATCGGCCACTGTACATCCGGGAACTCGAAGTAGAGAGGGTGAGCAGCTTCAAATACCTGGGCGTCCACATCAGCGAGGACCTCACCTGGACACTTAACACCACACAGCTGGTTAAGAAGGCCCAACAGCGGCTGTACTTTCTGAGGAGGCTGAGGAAGTTTGGCATGTCGCCCAAGATCCTCAGTAACTTGTACAGCTGCATTGTTGAGAGCATCCTAACCAGCTGTATCACTGTGTGGTACAGCAGCACTACTGCTATGGACCGCAGACTCCTTCAGAGAGTGGTGAAGACCGCTGAGAAAATCACCAGGACTCCACTGCCCTCTCTGCAGAGCATCTACCACCGCAGAGGCCACAGGAGAGCCATCCATCCTCAAGGACCCCACCCACCCCCAACACGGACTGTTCACACTTCTACCCTCAGGCCGGAGGTACAGAAGTGTTAAATGCAGGACCACCAGACTAAAGAATTCCTTCTTTCCCACTGCCATCAGACTCCTAAACAACGCATAGGAGATTATAATCATTGACTACCTCATATAACTGTACTACCTCATAACTGAACCCGACTTCAGTTTGCACATGCATAATTGCACTGTTTACATTTGCACTGTTTTATTATTATTATTGTTGCTTTTTTATTATCACATGCTGCCTTAAATTTTGTTATCTTGTACATTTTGTTTAGTATATATTGTATATTTTTTAGTATTGTACACTTTACATTGGTTGGCATTCTGCGGACAATAAAGCAAGAATTTCATTGTACAGGGAAACGTGTTTTCTACTGTGCATATGATAATAAACACTTTGAATCTTGTTCAACAGGGGAAGGGGTCCTCATAGACGGCCGTAGCAGGGCTGGACAAGGACTTGGGTACAGGGGAAGGGGTCCTCATGGAGGCCGTAGCAGGGCTGGACAGGGACTTGGGTACAGGGGAAGGGGTCCTCATGGAGGCCGTAGCACTCCTGCCTACAGGGAGGAGGTCCAGCACCTAACAGTGTGGTGCAACGACAACAACCTGGCTCTCAACACCAGGAAGACCAAAGAGCTCATTGTGGACTTCAGGAAGTCAAAAGCTGGCACACACACCCCCATCCTCATCAACGGGACTGAGTCACCAGCTTCAAGTTTCTGGGTGTCCACATCTCTGAGGATCTCTCCTGGACCCTCAACACCTCTACCCTGATCAAGAAAGCTCACCAGCGTCTCTTCTTCCTGAGGAGACTAAAGAAGGTCCATCTGTCTCCTCAGATCCTGGTGAACTTCTACCGCTGCACCATCGAGAGCATCCTCACCAACTGTGTCACAGTATGGTATGGCAACTGCTCTGCATCTGACCGGAAAGCACTGCAGAGGGTGGTGAAAACTGCCCAACGCATCACCGGTTCCTCACTCCCCTCCATTGAGGCTGTCCAGGGCAAACGATGCTTGCGTAAGGCACGCAGCATCGTCAAGGACATTTCTCACCCCAATCATAGACTGTTCAACCCACTCCCCTCCGGGAGGCGCTACAGATCTCTCCGCACCCGAACCAGCAGGTTCAGAGGTAGCTTCTTCCCTGCGGCTGTCACCCTACTGAACTCGAACTCTGCACCTAGGTGATAACCTACCAACCCCTGCACCCCCCCCCCCCCCCGGACAATTGCAATTACAAACTGCTCTTACTCCATACCACTGCTCTTCTGTACATATCTGTCTATACTGTTCATAATCTGTCTATACTGTTCATAATGCACATATCCTTATATTTTTCTTTAATACT
This sequence comes from Argentina silus, assembly GCF_951799395.1. NCBI lineage: Eukaryota > Metazoa > Chordata > Actinopteri > Argentiniformes > Argentinidae > Argentina > Argentina silus. The sequence continues at coordinate 49,251,820 of NC_139654.1, forward strand.
ACTATTAATACACTGCACATATCTGTACATACTGTACATACCTATTTATACTGTTCATACGGCATTCCATATTTATTCTGCTATTTACTCTAATGTTACTGTTAATACGTATACCTAGACTGCATTGCCTATACAGCTCATATGCTGCTTACACTGTTCATACTGCATCCTATTTATTCTGCTATAATGCTACTGCTAATTCATATACTGCTTACACTGCACTACTTATACTATACTGCACTATTATACTGCACTACCTGTATATACTGTAGTTTTCTGCTTTTTTGCACTTCTGGTTAGACGCTAACTGCATTTCGTTGTCTCTGTACTTGTACTCTGCACAATGACAATAAAGTTGAGTCTAATCTAATCTAATCTAATCTACTGGCAGTACCAGCAGGGGTAGTAGCAGGGCTGGACAGAGACTGTGAGGGAGAGGAAAGGTAGAGTACACCAGGAGAGTATATTGTGATTGTGCATGTATCTATGTGATTGTAGGCATAAGCCACATTAGTCACACACGAGTTACACTAATAACACAGAGATATTAAGACGAACAAATCCGTGTAATACCTCAACAGGCTTCCTAGTCACAAGGTTTGGTTTGGCTGCAGCACCAGAAGCCCCTCCAAATCGGGGTTTATGAAACTGAAGAGAAGAATGGCAAGTGAAATTGGTCAGAATAAAATGATGACAAAACAGTGCTTCGATAAAATAGATGGATAACGTTTGGCAAAATGTTATGGAAATATTTACCATTGACACAGTCAATGTAGGCCACAGAGGACTCTGCACAGGCTTGGCAGGGACTGAGGCTGTGGTCTCTGCAGGGGCCATGGCACGAGATGGAGCTGGACCCTGGATCATGGCAGCAGCAGGCACTGAGGCAGATATGGGTGCCAGGGGAACACTGGCTGGCTGCTGAAGACATACAGATACAACTGTATCAATTATCAATACTACTGATAAGGGGATCCTTTTTCAGCATGACCAATAGTTCCATCTGATGTCCCTTCATTACCTTCTGGGAGTGAAATCCACAGACACAGCTCTGGCCTACCAAACAGCAATGTCTGGACGCGTATCTGCACTGGACATTTCTCAATCTGTAACCAAATGGTATGCTCAATGTCATGGCATATACAACATAGCTTATATCTGTTTAATCTGTTGGTGTATTTCACGGACAAAATGTACCTGCTGGTGAAAGGCTAAATCAAAAAACCTGTTGTACGAGGTCCGTCTGAATGTGGTCTCCGTAGGATGTGCCGCACGCTTTACATTGTTTCTCCACCTCCTCTGTTTCCATGCCCACAGTCGTCCAAGCTGATAAAGAAGCATGGCTGTGTGACAAGAATGGGATTCAAACTCACGCATGCAGAGCACAATGGCTTAGTCCATCGCCTTAACCAGTCTGCCACCTCATCCTATGCGCATGTTGGCCCGGTAGCCCTTTCCACTGGATACTTAAAGCCAGGACGTGAAGAAAGGCTTTTTAACAGTGGAATTTTGCTGCTACCTGGGGAAACATCTGTTGAACCATTGAGCCAAAGGACTATAATTTGGTGGACCCAGCTTGTGAAAGGTTTCGTCCAGGATTTGAACCCGGGACCTCTCACACCCGAAGCGAGAATCATACCACTAGACTAACGAACCGCCTGACAACACCTTGCCCCTCCACCGCAACGGAGCCTCAGGTTGTGGGAAGTGTCCGCACTGTCTGCATAAAAAAGGACGATCTCATTCGCAACGCTGGCAAGGTGACCCATCTGCTGAAGCGGCGATCCAAGACACTTTGATGGAGTCATCCGAGCTGGTGAAAGGCTAAATAAGAGGGCTCGTCAGGGATTTGAACGCGGGACCTCTCGCACCCTGAGCAAGAATCATACCCCTAGACCAACGAGCCACCTACTAATGGATGCCCCTCTCCCGCAATGGAGCCTCAGGTTGGGGGATGTGTCCGCCCTGTCTGCAAAAAGCAGGGAGTTTACTTCCACTGTGTTTGCATTGTTGTAAGATTTTTCTCTCCCCCCCCCCTCCCTTTTTTACTGAGTAATCCAGCCCATGAAATAAAAGTGATAACAAAGATCCTGCAAAATGTTGAAATGGTGAGTCCTGGAGGGCAGATGAATGTGAATGGTCGTGAATGGTCATATAATTGTTGCGGTCCTGCCTGGACTCATGAGCACATTGGTGGTATAGTGGTGAGCATAGCTGCCTTCCAAGTAGTTGACCCGGGTTTGATTCCTGGCCAATGCAAGTTTGGTGTCTTTTTCCCGATGGGCCCATGCCTGCATATCCAAAGGCGCAAGTATGACACTTCAGTCTCGTTGAAAGGGTCTGTTCGAACCCCGCCTCGGTTGAAGCTGTCTCCGTACTCAAAGGAGCTGTTGGACAACGTCTGTCTAAATGTGGTCTCTGAAGGATGTGCCGCACGCTTTACATTGTTTCTCCACCTCCTCTGTTTCCACGCCCACGGTTGTCCAAGCTGACAAAGAAGCATGGTTGTGCGACGAGGATGGGATTCCAACCCACACGTGCAGAGCACAATGGATTAGCAGTCCATCGCCTTAACCACTCGGCCACCTCGTCCTACGCTCCTGTTGGCCCGGTAGCCCTTTCCACCGGATACTTAAAGCCAGGACGTGAGGGAAGGCTTTTTCAAAGCGGAATTTTGCTGCTACCTGTGGAAACATTTGTTGAACCTTTGAGCCAAAGGACTTTCATTTGGTGGAGCCAGCTTGTGAAAGGTTTCGTCAAAAGGCTTGTCTGGGATTTGAATCCAGGGCCTCTCACACCCAAAGCGACAATCATACCACTAGACCAACGAACCGTCTGACAACACCTTGCCCGTCCACCGCAACGGAGCCTCAGGTTGTGGGAAGTGTCCACACTATCTGCAAAAAACACAGCCCAGGCGGGATACTCACCACTATACTAACGAGGAGCTGTTTACCCTGAAATTCCACACATTTCAAAAAGATATTGTTTTGAGAATTAAAAAGAGAAAAAAAAATACCTTGACTGACCGAAGGGATTCTTTCGGATTACCTTGACTTCATAAGTGAGCTCAGTGGATCACATTCTTCCAGCCAAGGGTTCCATGGTGTACTGGTTAGCACTCAGGACTCTGAATCCTGTGATCTGAGTTCAAATCTCAGTGGAACCTGTGGACATGTCATGTTTCCTTAAAAAGACAGTATCTGTGCAGGTCCATAAGTGTTTTACCCGATTGGAGGGTTTCTCATAACCTTGACAAGTATCCATTGCCACAAGAACAACTCCACTCTGATGGGACTTGAACCCACAACCTTTGCTTCCCTAACACTGAGAAGCCTAGAAGTCCAATGTGCTATATGCGCTAAAACTAACAATAAAGCAGAGCTTGAAGATGGATTTTGCTTTGAGTGCAAGCAGAACTGTAAGGCACCGCTGGGATTCGAACCCAGGATCTACTGTTTACTAGACAGGCACTTTGACCAACTAAGCCACAGCGCCTGCACAGAGTTTTCACAACCCATTTGTCAGTAAACTTGCAAATCCAAATCAGATTCGATGGGGGAAGCCCATCCTGGCAAACCAGAGACGATTTGACAGTGGGGAGAGTCTATGAAAATCAGGAGGTCCCTGGGTGGGTAGGAACCACCAGCCTTCCGGTTAACAGCCGAACGCGCTAACCAATTGCACCACAGAGACCTGCAGAAGTTGCCTCTCAATGGCAAAAAATTTTTTTAGAACAACGGCAGCAAAAGGAAAGAAGACGATAAGGCTGTTTCAAAATAAACCCTGCCAGAGGTCATCTGTACAGTGGAACCTCGAGATACGAATTTAATCCGTTCCGAGACTTCCTTCGTAAGTCAAAACATTCGTATCTCAAAAAAAAAAAAAAAAAGGGTTTGTGTGCAGGCGGCTGCCAGTTCTCGCGCGCGGCTGCCACTTCTCGCGAAAAAAAAGGATTTGTATCTCAAATTTTCATTCGTATCTCAGAGCACAAATTTTACGAAATTTCAATTCGTAACTCTAAACATTCGTATATTGGGGCATTCGTATGTCAAGGTTCCACTGTATGAAGAAGCAAACAGAATCAAGCGACTCTGGTGGGACTCAAACCCACAACCTTTGAATCCCTACCACTGAGAAGCCTAGAAGTCCAATGCACTATCCATTGCGCCACAGAGCCTGAGGGAAATTAGAAATGTAATCTCTCCCCTATAACCAAAAAGTCTAAAACTGTTAAAAATAATAATAAAGCAGTGCTTGAAGATGGATTTTGCTGTGAGTGCAAGCAGAAATCTGAGGCACAGCTGGGATTCGAACCCAGGATCTCCTGTTTACTTGACAGGCACTTTGACCAACTAAGCCACAGCGCCTCCAAAGACTCTTCACAATCCATTTGTCAGTAAACTTGCGAAGCCAAATCAGATTCGATGGAGGAAGCCCATCCTGGCAAACTAGAGACGATTTGACAGTGGGGAGAGTCTATCAAAATCAGGACGTCCCTGGGTGGGCTCGAACCACCAGCCTCCCGGTTAACAGCCAAACACGCTAACCAATTGCGCCACAGAGACCTGCAAAAGATGCCTCTTAATGGCAAAACATTTTTTTAGAACAACCGCAGCAAAAGGAAAGAAGACGAGAAGGCTGTTTCAAAATGAACCCTGCCAGAGGTCACCTGTATTAAGAAGCAAACAGAATCAAGCGACTCGAACCCACTGTCGTCCAAGCTGACAAAGAAGCATGGCTGTGCGACGAGGATGGGATTCGAACCCACGCGTGCAGAACACAATGGATTAGCAGTCCATCGCCTTAACCACTCGGCCACCTCGTCCTACGCTCCTGTTGGCTTTCCACCGGATATTTAAAGCCAGGACGTGAGGAAAGGCTTTTTAACAGTGGAATTTTGCTGCTACCTGGGGAAACATTTGTAGAACCTTTGAGACAAAGTACTTTCATTTGGTGGACCCAGCTTGTGAAAGGTTTCATCAAAGGCCTCGTCCTGGATTTGAACCCGGGACCTCTCACACCCAAAGTGAGAATCATACCACTAGACCAATGAACCATCTGACAACACCTTGCCCCTGCACCGCAACGGAGCCTCAGGTTATGGGAAGTGTCCGCACTGTCTGCATAAAAAAAGGATCATCTCATTTGCGTACGCAACGCTGGCAAGGTGACCCATCTGCTGAAGCGGCGACCCAAGACACTTTGATGGAGTCGTCCGAGCTGGTGAAAGGCTCAATCAGAGGGCTCGTCTGGGATTTGAACCCCCGACCTCTCTCACCCTAAGCAAAAATCATACCCCTAGACCAACGAGCCACCTACTAATAGATGCCCCTCCCCCGCAATGGAGCCTCAGGTTGGGGGATGTGTCCGCCCTGTTGGCAAAAAGTAGGGAGTTTACTTCCACTGTGTTTGCATTGTTGTAACATTTTTCTCGCCCCCCCCGCCCCTCCATTTTTTACTGAGTAATCCAGCCCATGAAATAAAAGTGACAACAAAGACCCTGCAAAATGTTGAAATGGTGAGTCCTGGAGGGCATATGAATGTGGTGGTCGTGAATGGTCATATATCATTGTTGCGGTCCTGCCTGGTCTCATGAGTGCATTGGTGGTATAGTGGTGAGCATAGCTGCCTTCCAAGCAGTTGACCCGGGTTCGATTCCTGGCCAATGCAAGTGAGGTGTCCTTTTTGCCGAGGGGCCCATGCCTGCGTATTCAAAGGCATAGAGACTTCAGTCTCGTTGAAAGCGTCGGTTCGAACCCCGCCAAGGTTGAAGCTGTCTCCGTGCTCAAAGAAGCTGTTGGACGACGTCCGTCTAAACGTGGTCTCCGAAGGATATGCCGCACGCTTTACATTGTTTCTCCACCTACTCGGTTTCCACGCCCACGGTCGTCCTTGCTGACAAAGAAATATGGCTGTGCGACGACAACAGGATTCGAACCCACGCGTGCAGAGCACAAAGGATTAGCAGTCCATCGCCTTAACCACTCGGCCACCTCATCATACGCTCTTGTTGGCCAGGTTTTTATTTCCATACTTGACAAGTCTCTGTCTCTGGAGCATGACAGAACCACACCAGTGACAGAACCACACAAGTGTTCACCAGTTTTGTACGTGGAGGGTGCTTTAGTAGAGTCAGTGTGATCTGGGTGGTTGAGGAAGGTGCTGAGCTGCAGGGAGACTCCAGATACCAGGGTGTCACACAGGGCGTCTGACTGTGACACTCCAGAGGCCATTGTCTTACCATGCTTACAATGGGTCAGGAAAACCTTTCAGCCTCAAACAATATAATAAGAAGAACATATTCCATTTAGCTAACGCTTTTATCCAATGCCACTTACATTGCAGTGAGTGCATACATTTCAGTATATATGTGTTATTAGGGCCATGCTCTAACAACTGATTGGTAGGTTTTTTTTCCAGCGAATATCATAGTTACATGATTGAATGACTAGCAAAGGAGTTCAAAAGTTGAGTGTGCATGTATCTGTGTGTGTGTGTGTGTGTGTGTATGTTTCTGAGTATCTCTGTATGTATGTGGGTCAAATTGAAATTGACTATTCGAAGATGTGGTGGGAAAAAATTTGGAGGTTTTCTCATAACCATGACAAGGTATCCATTGCCACAAGAACAACTCCACTCTGGTGGGACTTGAACCCACAACCTTTGCTTCCCTACCACTGAGAAGCCTAGAAGTCCAATGTGCTATATGCGCTAAAACTGTTAAAAATAATAATAAAGCAGAGCTTGAAGATGGATTTTGCTGTGAGTGCAAGAAGAAATGGAAGGCACCGCTGGGATTCGAACACAGGATCTCCTGTTTACTAGACAGGCACTTTGACCAACTAAGCCACAGCGCCTGCACAGAGTCTTCACAACCCATTTGTCAGTAAACTTGCAAATCCAAATCAGATTCGATGGGGAAGCCCATCCTGGCAAACCAGAGACGATTTGACAGTGGGGAGAGTCTATCAAAACCAGGACGTCCCTGGGTGGGCTCGAACCACCAGCCTTCCGGTTAACAGCCGAACGCGCTAACCAATTGCGACACAGAGACCTGCAGAAGTTGCCTCTCAATGGCAAAACATTTTTTTAGAACAACGGCAGCAAAAGGAAAGAAGACGATAAGGCTGTTTCAAAATAAACCCTGCCAGAGGTCATCTGTACAGTGGAACCTCGAGATACGAATTTAATCCGTTCCGAGACTTCCTTCGTAAGTCAAAACATTCGTATCTCAAATAAAAAAAAAAAAAGGGTTCGTGTGCAGGCGGCTGCCAGTTCTCGCGCGCGGCTGCCACTTCTCGTGAAAAAAAAGGATTCGTATCTCAAATTTTCAACCGTATCTCAGAGCAGAAATTTTACGAAATTTCAATTCGTAAGTCAAAACATTCGTATCTCGAGGTTCCACTGTATTAAGAAGAAAACAGAATGAAGCGACTCTGGTGGGACTCGAACCCACAACCTTTGAATCCCTACCACTGAGAAGCCTAGAAGTCCAAATCGCTATCCATTGCGCCACAGAGCCTGAGTGAAAGTAGAAATGTAATCTCTCCCCTGTAACCAAAAAGTCTAAAACTGTTAAAAATAATAATAAAGCAGTGCTTGAAGATGGATTTTGCTGTGAGTGCAAGCAGAAATCTGAGGCACCGCTGGGATTCGAACCCAGGATCTCCTGTTTACGAGACAGGCACTTTGACAAACTAAGCCACAGCGCCTGCAAAGACTCTTCACAACCCATTTGTCAGTAAACTTGCGAAGCCAAATCAGATTCGATGGAGGAAGCCCATCCTGGCACACTAGAGACGATTTGACAGTGGGAAGAGTCTATCTACCACCAGCCTTCCGGTTAACAGCCTAACGCGCTAACCAATTGCGACACAGAGACCTGCAGAAGTTGCCTCTCAATGGCAAAACATTTTTTTAGAACAACGGCAGCAAAAGGAAAGAAGACGATAAGGCTGTTTCAAAATAAACCCTGCCAGAGGTCATCTGTACAGTGGAACCTCGAGATACGAATTTAATCCGTTCCGAGACTTCCTTCGTAAGTCAAAACATTCGTATCTCAAAAAAAAAAAAAAAAAAGGGTTCGTGTGCAGGCGGCTGCCAGTTCTCGCGCGCGGCTGCCACTTCTGGCGAAAAAAAAGGATTCGTATCTCAAATTTTCATTCGTATCTCAGAGCACAAATTTTACGAAATTTCTATTCGTAACTTAAAACATTCGTATATTGGGGCATTCGTATCTCGAGGTTCCACTGTATAAAGAAGCAAACAGAATCAAGCGACTCTGGTGGGACTCGAACCCACAACCTTTGAATCCCTACCGCTGAGAAGCCTAGAAGTCCAATGGGTTATGCATTGCACCAGAGAGCCTGAGTGAAAGTAGGAATGTAATCTCTCCCCTGTAACCAAAAAGTCTAAAACTGTTAAAAATAATAATAAAGCAGTGCTTGAAGATGGATTTTGCTGTGAGTGCAAGCAGAAATCTGAGGCACCGCTGGGATTCGAACCCAGGATCTCCTGTTTAGAAGAAGGTTGTTTCAAAATAAACCCTGCCAGAGGTCACCTGTATTAAGAAGCAAACAGAATAAAGCGACTCGTCCAAGCTGACAAAGAAGCATGGCTGTGCGACGAGGATGGGATTCGATCCCACGCGTGCAGAGAACAATGGATTAGCAGTCCATCGCCTTAACCACTCAGCCACCTCGTCCTACGCTCCCGTTGGCCCGGTAGCCCTTTCCACCGGATACTTAAAGCCAGGACATGAGGAAAGGCTTTTTTACAGTGGAATTTTGCTGCTACCTGGGGAAACAGTTGTTGAACCTTTGAGCTAAAGGACTTTCATTTGGTGGACCCAG